>NW_004955481.1:3579137-3661895 GCF_000276665.1 Chinchilla lanigera
GGTACCAAGGATTGAACTCAGGACCTTGCACTTGCCAACCAGGCGCTTGTGCCACTGAGCTATATCCCCAGCCCCCAAAAAATATATTCTTATGACCTTATTACTTAGGTTTAATAACCATCAGCATTTTGTCTGGCTTCTTTCATCTGCCCTCTCCTTTTTTTCATTGGAACGTTTTAAAGCAAAACACAGATATAATGTCATTTCATTACAAATATTTGTGTAAAGAAATATTAACCACAGTGCTATTACCATACTTAACAGTAAATCCCTAATTTTATCTAAAATCCTATCTGTGTACAAATTTTCTGAAGATACGTCTAAAACATAAGTAGCTAGGCATGGTGGTTCATGCCTATAATCCCAACATTTAGGAGGCTGAGGCAGGAGGATCACCATGAGTTTGAGACCAGCCTGGGCTACATAGTGAGTTCAAAGCAAACCTAGACTACACAGTACAATCCTGTCTTAAACAACAAACCAAACAAATAAATAAACAAATAGTAAATTAAAACCTTTTGACAAAGAAGTGAGAAGTTTCTCAAAAAGCACTCATCTTTAATTATCATTGAACCTAAAAGAAAATCTTATAGTTTATTAATGTGCAAGAATTCAGTATGGGATGGGCATAGTGGTACATGCCTGTAGTCCCAGCACTGTTGGGAGGCTGAGTTAAGAGAATCTCAAGTTCAATCCTAGCCTGGACATCTTAGCCATTTGGCAAGATTCTATCTTAAAATGAAAAGTAAAATATGGCTGGACTGGGCATAGTGGTGCACTGCTGTAATTCTAGCTCTCAGAAGGCTGAGAGAAGAGGATTACTGGAAGTTTAAGGCCAGTCTGCACTACAGAGTGAAACCCTGTCTCAAAAACAAGCAAACAAAGAAAAAAACTGGAGGTGTAGTTCAGTGCAAAGGCCCTGGGTTCAATCTCCAGTTTGCTTCATATAATTGTAGGAATTGCATCTGTAACACCAATGCTTACATTCATATTCTTCATATTCCCCTCAGTCTTTCAAACATGTTCTGCCAGTTGTTATAAATTATACTAATAGCAGACATTTATGCCACATTTACTGTATGCCAAGCACTGTGCTTTACATTTGTTATTTCATAAGACTCTTAAGACAACAGATACATAGTATACCTACCTCCAATTGATGTAGTAAGTAGTTCCATAGTTAGTGTATGAGTTGAAGTTTGATATTTATATTTGTGTGTGTGGTACTGGGGATTGCACCCAGGGCTACTGTTTGGCTGCTGCACCCTGAGACAGGGTGTCAATTGCCCTAGCTGATCAGGAACTTGATATCCTCCTGCCTCAGCCTCTTAAGTAGCTGAGATTATGAGTGTATAGTCCTAGCTTGAGCTGGGATTTGAATTTAGATCTCCTGTTGGCTCTCCTGCCTTCTTTAGTATGCTTTAAGATGTTAATGAAATAGAATTTTAACCACTTTGCATATGTTATAAGCTCCCTGAGGATGGCAGAGAAAAAGGATTGTACTGAAACGCTGGTTATACCACCTCTTCTCTTAAACTGTTGATGGGGAGGGGCGCAATCAATAGCATTTTCCCAGAATTAAAACATAAACATTTTCTAACGTTACATCAAGACATAAAATTCAGAGATCCAGGAGAGAAGAACCTTGCAGAATTTTATGCAAAATGAAAGGGAAAGAAATATGGGAGCTGTATGGAATCCAGATTATCATTGGAGCAGAGGATGGGGAAGACAATAAAGAAATAAAGTCAGTGAAGAACAAGGAATGGTTTACAAAAAAAAAAAAAAGCAGTGTGTAGCTGCCAGGCATAGTAATGCATGACTGATCCCAGGTGCTGAAGAAGCTGAGACAGGATCACGGATTCAAAGTCAGACTGGGCAGTTTAGCAAGACCTGAACTTAAAATTTAGAAAAGGGCTGGGGATGTAGCTCAGCGATAGAGTGTCAGTTCCCCGTACTAGAAGAGAGGAGGGAGGAGGGAAAAGGAAGGGAAAAGAACGGGGGCAGGCTGATCAAAAAGGTTTAAATGATCTAAAATTTCTTCTTCTAAATTTCCTATTTTCTCTGTTGTCTGTCGTCCTCCAGGCCGTAAGACTAGAAAGTACTTATCAAAACAGAACACGCTATATGGTAGTGGTTTCAACTAATGGTAGACAAGACACTGAAGAAAGCATTGTCCTAGGAATGGATTTCTCTTCTAATGACAGGTATGGTACCACAAAAGTAACCTATTATAGTTGCCTGTTGAGCTATTACAAAATATCTTGTATGGTTCTTTTATTGATGTGCAAGGCATGAAAAGGCCTTTATGCCTCCTTTTTCTTTCTTCAGAGCTAAAAGTGGGGAATGATTCCTTAAATTCAAAACAGAATCTTGTATAATCATGCATCTTTGGATTTAGCTGTACTTTACATCCTGTGGCTAAAGATATCAGAGAGAATGTAGGGTTTTGGTTTTTTCTTTTGTTTTGTTGTTGTTTTCTTTAATGTAATTAACGTTTGAGGCTCTTCTCCTCCCCCTACCCCTGCCCCACTTGTTCAGGAGAAACCTTGGAAGGACTGTGGAATGTGGCTGCTAAGCAGATCTTTATACTCTGAGATAATAAGGCAGGCGCAGGAAATCCTGCCAGATGTCTCAAAGCATTGACTTCCTGGTTGAGGACTAGAATGGAACTGTGGAATGGCTAGGGGTGTGACCCAAGCCTGGGGAAATTTAGCCACAAAAAGAGCAGGAGAATGGGAGTGATTCTGACCGTCCTAAAGTTGGGGGTGGGGGAGAAAAACCTCATTATCACTGGAAAGTTTCCCAAACCATTGTTTACCTGAGCTTGAACATAGACATAAACCTGAAAATGACTTGTGGATTCACAGAGATGACAAGACCAGAGTTATTAGCTTGTAAATCACTTGTAGCCTGTAATTGTATGCTGTTAATTTACACAGACTTGTAAACCAGTTTAGGAAGCTTTTTCCTTCAGTTTAACTTCTGGTGTTACCTAAGCAACACTTCTTAAGCAGTAACTTTTCCTATAAGAACACCTACCTGTCTACAGTAGGGTTTTAGGAACTCTGATTTGGGTCTTCCTCTCCAGATCTATACTCTCTAATAACATTTGCCACTAGCAATCTGTGGATATTTAAATAAAAAATAATGATATGTACATAAATAGAATTAAAATGTCACTCTTAGTCCTAAGTAGCCACATTAAAGTACTCAGTAGCAATATGTGGCTAGTCGCTCCACTATGGAACAGTAGGTATACAGAACATGGCCATTATTGCAGTAAATTCAGCTGGACAGAACTGCTCTAGTTTGTATTTCCTTTGTTCAGTTCTCCCTGACCCTTCCCTTAAGAACCTTATAAAACAAGAACTGGAGCTGCATAGAAACTTCAGTTGATTCTTTCCCTAGAGACAGAAGGTAGTAATTCAGATTGTTCAAACCCAGAGTGTGAGCAATCAGGTGTCCAATCTTATCTCTTCCTTTTTGTCCTAAACTTTACCGGAAAGAATGCAAATGGATACCCAGTAATTTATCCTTAATGAACCATATCTGTCTACTGTAATCGTCCTGCCTATATCTGACAAGAACCACTAACAGAAATTTTAGTTTATAGTAGACAAAATAGAACATGGAAGCTAGAAGCTAGTTTTCATTCTGTTTGGTAAACTTGATATGTACTATGAAATTCCCATACATCTTCTGCTTGAATGAACCCCTTGAACAAGGAGAGAAATACTGCTGCTCACACAATCTAATGTCACTTCCTTCCCAGTTGCTATTGAAGAAACGTATATTATTTTGTATCTGAGAATATAGAAAGTTAGTGTTTCAAAATAGTATTCAACCAGGGGCTGGGGATTTAGCTCAGCGGCACAGCACCTGCCTGGCAAGCGCAAGGTCATGAGTTTGATTCCTGGTACCGGGAAAAAAACAAACAAACAAAAAAAAAACAAAATAGTATTCAACCAAAGCAGATTGTTTATCAAAAGTACAAATAGTTCTTCAGATATGGTGCAGCCATGTCCAAAAGCCTATTCTAAGATGTGAGGTTGTGTGTGTGTGTGTATGTGTTTCCATACTGGGAATTGAACCCAGGGCCTCACGTTTGCTAGGCACATGCTGTACACTTGAGTTACATCTCTAGCCACTTTTTTGTTTTGATTTTATTTTGAGACAGGGCCTCACTAAGTTGCCAGGGTTGGCCTCCAATTTGTAATCCTCCTACCTCAGCCTCCTGAATAGCTGAGATTACACAAATCTGCCACAGGATCCACCTAGTCCAAGGACTGCTTAATGCCAAGACCTACTGTTAGTTACAAAAACTTTGGAATATGTGATTTGTTCAGTTCTAATTCTGAGGTTTGCATAGACATTTTGAACACCAGAACATATTCAGTAGTCTAAAAGTGAAATGAAACAAAATTTAAAGGATGAACCAGAAGAACCACAAGTTTGAGGCCAGCATGGGGAACTTAACAAGACCCTTTCTCAAAATAAAAATTTTAAAAGGGCAGGGGTGTAGTCTAGATAATGTGAGGCCCTGGGTTCAATTCCCAGTAAGAGAAAGGAAGGGAGGGAGGGAGAGAGGGGAGGAAGTGAAAGAGGGAGGAAGGGAGGGAAGGAAGGAGGGAGGGAATGGTGGGTCTTTGGAAGGCAGCTAATGCTCACCACTATACCACCAGCATAGGCAAGAAACACTCCTGTTTGTTGGTTGGTTGGTTGCTTTGCTTTGGTTTGGTTCTTGAGACAGGGTGTCACTATGTTCTCCAGGCTGGCCTTGAACTCACTGTGTAGCCTAAGCTGGCCTGAATTTGCAGCAGTCCTCCTGCCTCAGCCTCCTAAATACCGGGATTACAGACATGCACCACCACGCCCTACTAAGAAACAGTCCTTAGAATTGAGTTGGATGCTGTACCCTGGACCTACCAAATGCAGATCAGCAGTACTCACCTGGGTGTTTTAGATAGTAGCCATTTGCAAGACAGCAATACAGGGATCTCATTCAATAAGTTTTCTTTGTTAAATACATCAGAAACTGATTAACTGCTTGCTTCGGCAGCACATATACTAACTTTGGAAGGAACTGACTAACCATATCTTTTCAAGAGCTCCTGAAGAATATATAAGATTAATAGTAATGTGATGAGAATTTCTTCATTCTAACACTTAGGCTACATTTTTGAGCATAGCGGCTTATCCTTTGTGTTGAAAGAGTTAATGAACAAAAGACTGCTTCCCAGAATAACAGGAAGTAACTTGTGGACTATTTCTTATCTTGCAGTAGCACTTGTACCATGGGCTTAGTCCTGCCTCTCTGGAGTGACACCCTAATTCATTTGGATGGTGATGGGTAAGAGCTTTCCCTTTTTACTCTCCTACAGAAAGCCAAGGGATGGTGTTCCATCTTAGTGCCCCATTCATTCAGTTGAATGGGAGGCCCAGTGTGCCCAGCTGAACTGACATGTCAGCTTCTCAATGAACCCTTTTAAACTCCTGTTTCATAAAGTAGAATAAAAATACAATTTGCCAGAGTCTCTTGCTTCTTTCCTTTTAGGCCAGCTATGGTAGGAATCCAGACAAAGAAGTGGTAGTTTGTTGGCTCACTCTTTAATCTAAGCATGTGGGACTGTTACACTGCTCCCCCAGAGGATGGTGTATTCTGTTTCAAATAACCTCTTGCAGCCTCTGCCAGCTGTCAGCCTACAGTATAACCCCTCTCCTATGCCAATTCTTTCCAATGACCCCACCACCCCCAGCTCCTGGTGTTTTTAGAATGTGTGCCCAAGAAACTGAGATATTTGCTCCATTTTATAAAACCAGGGTCAGGTTTGCTAAAAACCCACAAGATTTCTAAATAAAAATATTTAGTAGGACAGTTTGACTGTAGCTCTACCTAGGAAATTGTATGTAATCCCATAACTCCAATGTGGGATGCCATTCATTTTTGCCTGGTAGGTCCAACAATTTGTTGAAGCTTTTCAATCCAGTCCTATGCTCTGGTTAGCTATGCAACATATGATGATTCTTTCTATTGAGCCAGCTGTTGCTAGCCTGGGAAACAACCTTGAAAACTTACAATTGAAATAATCTATCCTCACTTGTGGATTTCTGTCTTGTTCTCTTTTGTTCTTAGTGGGTTCAGCGTGTCAACAGATAACAGAGTTCACATATTCAAACCTGTATCTGTGCAGGCAATGTGGTAAGATGACTTTTACTATCTCTACAATAAAATGTTTTTAAACGATTCTATTTTTTATATAAGACCAACATTTTGTGAGAAATAGTATTTGACATGGTACAATACGCTATGAAATGTTGTGTGATTGTTAGTGCCTAAAGGATTTTTTTGTGATCTATTTGTGTAGATATCATAGTTAAAGATGACCTAGAAAAGCAATTTTTAAATTTTCATAGCAGAAGGCCTTGAGCACTGGTGAACAAGTAAAATTTAGAGGTATCTTTAGGCTCTGGAAGAAACATAATTTATTAGCTGATTGGGACTGACTTTTATAGGGACATATCAACTAAGTTACTTAGCTAAGAGCCAAGTCTAAAACATCATGGTGTGTGGGTGTGTGTTGCTGGGGATTAAACTGCAGAGCCTTTGCACTGAGCTACATCCCTAGCCGTTTGTTTGTTTTTTGTTTTTGTTTTTGTTTTTTGTTTTTTTTGAGACTAGGTCTTATTAAGTCATTGAGTTGTCCAGGCTGAGTTTGATCTTACAATCCTTTTACCTCAGCCTCCCAGAGTTACAGCATGTGCCAGATTAGAATACCTTACTGCTGTGCATTAGCTTTTGATTTTTTGAGGTAATCAGGGATAACACTGGCAGAATTATATTATAGAGAGATAACTTTCCATTTAAACTGCTGAGTGTTTGCATAATACAAATAAAGCCTAGAAATATGTTATTGTTGATAACCTTTATTTACTATGTGCCAGGCATTATGCCAGGTGCTTTACATGGGTTATATTTAATCATTACACCAACACCCCAAAATAATATTGTTGGCCTCTTATGGATAAGAAAACTGAGGCTTTAGAGAGGGTATATAACTGGCCTGAGAGTATCTCATTCATTTAGATGAAATAGACTTATTCTTTTTTATTATCTGGAAAATGGTCTAATATAACCTGAAAATGATGAGACTATAAGTTCACAATTCATCCCCTAGACAGGGATTTAAATTTCACTTTCTTATTCAGCTGCCTGTTCTATAACAGCAGTAACCAAAAGGCATGGAATGGATAGAAGGCAAGCAAACTAAGAAATAAAGGACCCTGAAAAAGATTTTAGCCTTCCCTTTCTCCTCTGAAGTATCTGAGGTGCTAGCCCTTGAGTCACTATAGGGCAATTGCAGCAGGCTCATAGAAAACACACAGTGATCATCCCATATGTTACACTACACTGGCCTTCACCTTTGAATCTGTGTAATGAAACAGATTCTTAAGAACTTGACTTACTTTGATTAATAGAAAGCCTGTTTTTGTTTTCACTTTTTTGTTTTTTTTTTTTTCTTGGTTTTTCTCCGGTACCGGGAACCGAACTCACGACCTTGCGCTTGCCAGGCAGGCGCTTTTGCCACTGAGCTAAATCCCCAGCCCCTGTTTTCACTTTTTGAGACAGGGTCTCACTGTGTACCCCAGGCTGGCCTTGAACTCATGGCGATCCTCCTACCTCAGCCTCCCAAGTGCTGGGATGACAGGCATGCACCACTGTTTTTGGTTTTTGAGACAGGGTTTCACTATTTAACACAGGCTGGCCTCAAACTCGTAACTTCCTAAATGCTGGGATTACTGACATGTACCACCACTTCTAGCTCTAAAAAAGCCTTCCTTTTTAAAGACTCTGCAACTTTGTTTTTAAGAAAAAATAGGCTGTCATATTACCCCCTTATTAAGTTGGTAAAAAAATGTACTTTTTAAATTTACGTAGCATAGAGTTGATAAGAATTTAAGGAATAATCAATCATGAACTATTTGTGGAAGAATAAACTGGAGCAACTTTTTTGAGGTGGTTGGGAGAAGACAGGGTCTCTCCAGGTAACGAAATTTCCTGAGTTGCACTTGAACTTGCAGTCCTCTTGCTTTATCCTCCCAGAGTTCTGAGATTATAGACATGCAGCACCCCACCTAGCTCAGAGCTTTCTGGAGAGTGACTTGCCAACATGCCTTACTATTTTCCATGCCCTTTAACTTAGTAGTTCTACTAAAACTTTACTCTGAAATAATCACCATGTGTGTGTGCAGAGATTGTTAACTTTGTCAATGCTGTAATAATAGCAAAAAATATAAAGCAATTTAAATGTCTCAAAAATAGGAATCAGTTATGATATACCTATTTCAGTGAACATTATGCAACCATTAAAAATGATCTAGTTGAATATTTATTGATATGGAAAAATGTTGATTTACAGGGTATAAAGTAAAAGCAAGTTTTATATCAATTACAGTATGTGGTCATATCTTTGTTTATTATGAATCCATGGATAGACAAAAGAACTGGAAAGATCTACACTAAAATCTGAACAGTAATTATTTCTGGGTAGTAAGATTGCGGTATACTTTTGCATTTTGTCTAAAGACTGTAATTTTTTTGTTCATGCGATACTGGGGATCAAACCCAAAACCTCCTACATTTAGGCCAGCACTCTAGACTGACCACCAGCCCCAATCTATAAATGCTTTGAAACGAGCTTTTTTATGAAGGGAAATATAAAAAGACTTTTGAAGAAAAATATGTAAATGAATTGCGCGTAGAATTCTCTTACACTGTTTTTTTCCTTTTGGGAGTGAGATAATAGTTTATAGCTAATAAGACATTTTATTCAACAGACTGAATTTCAACCATGAGCTAGGCCTTCTTTTAGATACTTGAAATATACCAATAAACAAAATGTGGAAAGGTCCTTGCTCTTAGGTGATTTAATTCCAAGCATTTCTAGCTTAAGTTTTTCCCAGGTACAGTAGATAACCAAAAGATACTTTGCAGTTTGGTTTAACATTTTTGGGTTCCTCAGTTCAGATTTAGAAGGTTTAATTAGTCTCAGAATGACTAAAACTGTTTATAGAAAGTAGTTTACAGGGCCAGGGATATAGCTCAGTGGCACAGCACCTGCCTGGCAAGCATGAGGCCCTGAGTTTGAGTCCTGGTACCAAAAAAAAAAAAAGAAAGAAGTTCATGTGTGTGAATAAATGGTTCAAAAAGACTAGCAGACTAAAGCAGCAAAAATGATACATACCATTACATCAGTACTTCCAGAACATTAATGAACATGTCCTCATAGTTTAGCGACATCTATCTCTCTGGTGTTTGTAGAACCTCTAAAAATCATAGAGAATGTAGGCTTACATTGCCAAGAGAAATGAATCTTTGTATGTTAAACTATCACTCTTTTTGGTGATACAGCCACAGCATGGGTCCAACTATAGGATAAATAGCTCCGTAAGTTGTATTTTTCTAGACCAGTTTTTCAATTAAGAGTTTGAAATGTGCATAGGTATTGACTTTTTGGTAGCCCACAGTTCTGCAGTGCTCATTTTCCAACATATCTTTAAGGTCTGCACTACAGAGTTTACACAAGGCTTGTGAAGTCGCCAGAATCCATAACTACTACCCAGGCAGCCTATTTCTTACTTGGGTGAGTTACTATGAGAGCCATATCAACTCAGATCAATCCTCAGTCAATGAATGGAATGCTATGCAGGATGTGCAGTCCCATCGGCCTGACTCTCCAGCTCTCTTCACAGACATGTAAGTCAGCCTTCAAAACTCTTCTGTGTGTCGTACCGAGCAAGTTCCTCTCCAATCTCCTTTTTTGGGGAATTGCCCAGCAATAGTAGTCACCATCAATACCATACTTCAGCCACAGGCCGCATATAAAGAACCCCGAGCTTCCTGTTGCCTGAAAAGGCAAGAAGAATTTCATGCCTGAGCACAACAGAGTCCTCATAGTGAAGAACTCTAATGCCATAAAATCCATTATTCAGGTTATACTTAGTGGAAATTTGAATGTGAAGTAATTGGTTTGAAATTTGTGTTACATTATCTTTGAAAGGAGCATTCGGAAAGCAAATTAATGGCAAGAAGCTTTTAGAGGGATGTTTGGAGTACTTAAGAAAACAAGATGTTTCCAGTCAATTTAAAAGAATATTTTAGTTGTTAGGCTAATCTTAAACTTTATATTCAAATTTACTTTCTGTTGAGATTTCTTAAAGACAATTTATCATTCAAGTGTCTTACTCTTCTCCACTTTGCCCAAAGTCCTTGTCAGTGAGATTTTTATTAAATCTCCCTGGGGTGCTGTGAGTTGGATAAAGGGCTGAGGTGGAGCTAATGTTTATTTCCTTTTTAGGCTTATGTGTTGAAATTTCAATGGCTATTTTGGAAATTTCTTTACACTTATTTCCTCCTTTGAAAATTAATTAAAGTGTTTATTTTTCTCTGAGTTGATCTTTCTGTACTTGCAAAGTATTGTACAGCTAGAAAAGAATAACTATCTGACCTTACAAATAGGATTTGCTTTATGACTCCTAAAGTCATTCCAAAACAGTTCTTGATTTGTTTTAAAGGCTTTAATTAGATAATAGTCTAAAAAGTGGTTTTTACTAAAAAGATGAAATTTCGAAGAGTTGTGTACAGGAAAGAGTCCCAGTAGTTATTAGTACTAGAACTTCTTTTTCAGTGCCCCTAGACCTTTCAAAATCCCATAGTAACTAAAGATGCAAATTGGTGAAAAGTGTTATTCATGATTTTGTGTTTTACACCTGGCTGATGAATTTCAAAGGACTGGATGTCTAGCTAAAATTTTGAAACTATAGTACACCCTAAAAAATTGACAAATAAAAGAAATTGCTCATAATTTCTCTACATTCTTGAGCAAAAAAATGTAAAAGGTAGTTCCTGGCATCTAGTAAAGGGTCATTAAATATTAGTTCTTATGTATACTCTGATACCAATTTTAGATATGTTTAATAAATAAATGTCTCTCTGTTCATATGAAAAGAATGCATGGAAGCTATAGGCCACACTACTAATAATGATTATCTTTAGAGAAATTTTTTTTTGTATTTTTACATATTTTCCAAATTTTTTCAGTGAAAACAAAGAAGAAAAAGTGTGTGTGTATGTGTGTGTGTGTTGTAATGTGTTTTCCATCCCCTTCATCCTCCCAAAATTAACTAGAAAAGCCTATAAAAGAATGCTGAGTACACAGGGATGATGTATGCCAAAGTGAACTTAGATGCTCTACTATAAATAGTTTATATTTGAAATCCTAAGAAAGGAAAAGGGAATATACATCTGTAATGTCCACCATGTACATCTAATACTATGCCAGGCACTTCTTGTATGGTATCTCATTTAATCTTCCTAAGACTCTCAGGAGACAAGAATTATTACTGCCTTTACTTTACTGAAAAAAAAACAGAGACTCAGAATAGCAGGAACCTATTCTAGGTTACACCCAAACCACTCATTCTGAAAGAAGCACGAGGGATGGAAAGAAATATTACTAAACTGGTAAATACAACATTTGCACGCAGGTGCTAAAATTTGTTTTTACCAATGTCTTTTTTAATGGAATGCTAATATTATACATTTACTTGTTATCATTAGCTATGTGAAGGAAAAGGGAAGCAGAGATAAAAAATATTATTCTTAGTCAAGATATGGCTGCCTTGGCTGATTGATAGGGAAATGGCTCAGATATTGGTGTATTCTGTATTCTACAGAGTTCCTGAGAAGGTAAGAGCCCAAGTGATGTGGAACTCCAGGGCTGTGGGGTTAGAGCATCCATTTTTGGAAATTACCAAAGCTATTTTTGCAGCCAGTGATAAGGCTGTAGGCAGCACGGGCAGGCAGGATGCCTTAAGCCTTAGTCTATTTCCATCTCCAAATAAGGAGGTGTCGAGCAGATATCTTTCTTCAGTAGGTATGGGGAAAAGGTGAGGCAGAAAATGCTTTCTGTCAGCCTTACTCATACACTGCATAATATGAAATAATGCCTTTAGAGAGAGAAACATCCAGTTACATTGAGCCAGTACCTTTCTAGTAATTGGCCAGTCAGCTACTTAGTTTGATTATATAGTAAGGTTCCAAGAGTAATTTTATTTTTAGGAGATTCAGAAGACGAAAGAAAACAACACAATCCTGTAGGTAGAATCTTGGACTGGGTTGAGTCAGCATTTTGATTTTCCTGCCAGTTGGTATGATCATCAGCATGTATTTTAATGTGTTTGTTTCCTTCATCTGTAAAATGAGGATAACAGTTTCACAGAGATACTGTAAGAGTTGTCATGGAAAGAAAAGCATCTTGGATGGAAATACTGTAGGTAATTGATCCCTAAAATCCATTTGGGAGAGATGAAGAAGGCAAGATTCCTCCTCCTGCTTGTCTATTTTTTAGAACCACAACAATGAATTATCAGCATACAGTAGCATTTTAAACTACAGAAAACCCAATTCCACTACTGTACTTAGTAGTGTAACACAGTAAGTGACACCTAGGTGTACTTGAGGGGAAAGTATGGGAGCAGTCCTCCATACAAGAACCGCACTCAGTATTCCCAACTTGTCTTCACTCCTCCATGGATTTATGTACATGAATGTATTTAGGGGTTTTAAAACACATATAAGCCAGGCATGGTGGCGCATGCCTGTAATCCCTGCAGTCGGGAGGCTGAGGCAGGAGGATCGTTGCAAGTTCAAGACCAGCCTGGGCTACAAAGTGAGCTCAAGGCCAGCCTGAACTGCATAGCAAGACCCTGTCTCAAAAAGAAAAAAATTAAAATTAAAAAATAAGACACATATAACATCTTCAAGTAATAATTTCTACATGTTATATTCAATACATCCTTAAAAGAAACTTTTTAAATGTAATTTTTATTTGCCATGCCTCCACAATATAAATTTGAGGATAATATAGGCAAAGCTTGCCAGTTTGGAAACGTAATAAAATGGTACATCATTAATTTGTTTCCTCTTTTAAAAAAATCGTTATTTCTCTGTCCTCAGACCAACAGAACGTGAACGAACAGAAAGGCTAATTAAAACTAAATTAAGGGAGATTATGATGCAGAAGGATTTGGAGAATATCACCTCTAAAGAGGTAAGAGACCCTGACTTCTCAATGCTCCAAGACTAAAAGAAGGATAACCGTAATTGTGGGGCTAGAAATGGTACATGGTTGGAAGTACAGAGAGACTTTACAGAGATTAGTACAATATGTCATCTTTGTTTCAGATACGAACAGAGTTGGAAATGCAAATGGTGTGCAACTTGCGGGAATTCAAGGAATTTATAGACAATGAAATGATAGTAATCCTTGGTCAGATGGATAGTCCTACACAGATATTTGAGCATGTGTTCCTGGTAAGTTTCAGGGTGGCTTTAAATAGTGTGCTGAAGCTAGTCTGTATGGACTCATGAGGGGAGGAGAGCTGTTGTTAAACATTATTATATTTAAAGAAAATGTAACCTACATTCAAAACAAAGCTACTAAGTACTCAAATCTCATCATTTCCTAGTCATTTACTACATTTTAATATTATCTGCATTTATATCTATGCTGTGGTAGCAGTTGTGTATACTACTACTCTCGTCCCAGTTCCTCACTCAGTAACATCAAGCTGGTGGATTAAAATTGACTAGAGTAAGAATATTTACAGCCAGGAAATTGACAAATGCTACAAATCAGACTCCCCCCACCCCAGGTTGTTAAATATATCATCTTTTTCATACTACTCAGTTGTAAACACCAGTCTGCTATAGTTTTGTACAGTAGTTTTATAGTCTATAGTATATCTAAATAGTATGATAGGGGAGAGAGGGCTGGGATTGAATCGGGCCTCACATATGCCGGGCAGGTACTCTACTACTGATCTACATCCCCAGTCCTAAATAAGATGATCTTTAAAGCCCTTCTTTTAAGTCTGCCAAATGTTTCAAAGATCTGATATATTTGAGCAGAGCAGGTAGGAATTACTTACAACTGAGAAGCTGTTGGACTTATTTTTAGGGTGCTGGGGATCAAACCTGGGGCCTCATACTTGCTAAGCACATGCTCTGCTACTAATCTACATCTCAGCCCTGGACTTTTAAAACATGTAACTACACTTTGAATCCCCAAAGTACTGTTCATGATTATCAAAAAGTCAGTGACAGGGCTGGGGATTTAGCTCAGCGGCACAGCGCCTGCCTGGCAAGCACAAGGTTGTGAGTTCGATTCCCGGTACTGGAAAAAAACAAACAAACAAACAAAAAAAAGTCAGTGACTAAAAATTGTTCTTTACAGTTCCCAAGCATTCAGTGACGTGTAATTAGACCAAGGTGATCTCTGACAGACAAGTAAGGAAAAGTCCAAATATCATAAGGCCCATTTTATTGTCAAATATTGAAACATTCTGGTTTTCATCTGTACATGATAGCGGGAACAAGATTAATAAGGATAATTAAAATCAATGAGGGATCCTAAAACTTCATTTTTATTTACACTTCCCCCACACATTTTGACCAAAAATTTTAACAGGAACTAATCAGTTGATTTGAATTTCATTTCCTTTCTCTGTTAAGGATATTTATGAAGTTTGAAAAGGTTAGAAACTGGGAAATATGTACAGCTTTTGCAAATGGGAAGGAAAACAAGACTTGGAGGGAGCAATAAAGGGTAGGAGGAGGGGTCAAACAAAGAACGAAGATGTGTTAATACTTGTACAAACTCACCGCAATAAATGTAATCATTATGTGCTGCCAATACGTACTAAAAAAAAAAAAAGAAAAAACTGGGAAATAGGAAAGAAGAGGAATAAGTGTACAGGAACTCACTAAACTGGATTAACTCACCCTGAATATTCAAGAGTTTATTTCACCAGGCAATCGGACTGTGCCATTAAAGGCTTCTGCCCTGAGTTAATCTGTTGACGTGTGTGTCTCTAGAGTGATTCATAGTGAACTAAGACTATGAAATTACTCACACATAGATTGGAGGGAAACTTCTTCACAATACTTTCACTGGGTCTATATATGTTGCTGTTTCTGAATGTGGATCATACCAGACTTTCCATTTGTAAGGCACTGGGTTTTATTGTCTCTGAGGTATACTTCACGAAGGTTCAAAGAAATACAGCTTTTATATTGTGGTATCTATAGAAAACTTAGAGATCATTCATTCAGATAGGCTCGGCCCCCAACTCTCTCGAGTCCAGAGCTTCAGTTTTAGCACCTTAAAAGGATATGGACATGATGAATATAAAATACAGCCAGTTACTGACTGATCGACCTATTTTATTCCATCCATATTTCCTTAAGTCTCTGCCACTAATTCCTCCAGAGCTACTTCCTCTCCCCCTCCTCAAATGGTATAGTTTTAATGGTTTTAATGGTACTCTAAGCAGAAGAAATAATCTAATTGCTCTAAATTTATATTTCCATGTCAACTACAAATGTATCTGTTTTTATACCAGTAAATTCATCTTATGACTTCACAATTCTTTCCTGTTTTTTTCCTACTATAAAAATAATTTGTTTATTGTAGAAATGATGAGATAACAAGTAACATTTAATCATCACCAAAACAGATAATCATTGTTACCTTTTGTTACTGCCTTCCAGTCATTTTTACATATATGTGTATATTTTATATATATATATATATATATATATATATATGATATATGGACTTTTATTGTTTAGAGCAGTTTTAGGTTCACAGGAAAACTGAGAAGAAGATGATGGAGATTTACTCTGCCCCACACATGTATAGACACCTGCATGATCACATCCCCCACCAGAATGGTACATTTGTTAACAAATGATGGACCTATATTGGCATATCACTCAACCAAAGTCCATTACTTACAGTAGAATTTACTCTTGGTGTTTTACATCATATGAATTTGGACAAATTAGTGACAACTATCAACCACTACAGTATGGTACAGAGTTTTTACTTTTATATACATATTTATGTACATAGTTTTGAACAAAGGAAAATCTCTTCAACTTCAGATGTAATTCTATTCTGTAGAGAATGGACATTTTCTTTCCATTGTGAATATTTTTTTCTTTGGAAAAATATCTTCCAAATTGGAGAATCCTGAAATTTAACTCCTATCCATCAAGACAAGTACACAAACAAGTTGTCTAAACATATTGTACTTGTTCCTTTGTGGCTTCCTCTCTTTGTTTGTACTGCCATATCCTATGTCCAAACCCCTGTCTCTCCTCCGGTGAGTTTGTACACTGCTGTCTTTCCCAGCAATTGACATGGAAAAAGAGGTCTTATCCTAGCTGCAAATCATGGTGTTAATTTTCTGCAAAGTCATCTCATCTTGTGCATAGCTGCCATGCTTGGAGCTCGACCAGATTGTGTGAAGAGGCAGCAGGGTTTTTCCCTCCCTTTGGAAGAGTGCTCAGCTCCACAGCATACTGCACAGAGATCTATTTATTTGGAAAGGGATGCAGAGGGAGCATGAAGAACACAGTTTAAAAAAATCTTTAGTGAAAAGAGGAGACATTGACTGGTGGGAAGCCAAGATGCTAACTAGGAAAAAAGGTTCTTCTACACTCTTACAAGTGTATGGCTTCTCTGAGCTGGAAGCCTTTACCCAGCCAAATTTCAGTATCAACAGCTCTCCTGGAGGCTGTCCAGTTTGGCTGAGAAAAGCTAGATGTGAACAGAGACCTTTTACAGAAAAACAGGCAACTTTCTTAAACAAGGGAAATACAAGTGTATTGGACCTACAACCAGTAATTTTGCTCATGAATAAGAAAAATAGAATTTTTACTGTGGATTATCTTTTTCAAGATTTAATATAATCTTTTTAAGAGTGTTGTCTCAAACTGGTTACTTTTACTGAAAGATGCAGAGAAATAGTATTTGAGTAGGTGAGACCATAATGAAGTGGATTATTTTTATCATAGTCATGACTTTTGTCACTGCACTGAAAATGGGTGGCATAAACTTCTCTTAGAAAAGTTAATAGTTTATGCCTGCTTACCACAATAATGTGACTTATAACATTGAGGGTATTGGCATAATATGATAAAGCAAATAGGGATACCAGACCCTGGCAATTATATCATGTTGTTTTTATCCTAGCAGAACCCCCAGTACAATGCTTATTTGCTATAAATGTACTTTCCTCTTTTATTTTGCTTGGAACATTTGGACCCCAGGAAGGCTATTTCCTGAGAATAACATTTGAAAAGAATCGGTTACTTGGATCTGTAACCAGTGAACAGTATGAGGGAGCCAGAGTGAAAGATGGAAATGAACTTACTTAAAAATATGGGGGCTGGGGATTTAGCTCAGCAGCAAAGCGCCTGCCTTGCAAGCGCAAGGTCGTGAGTTCGGTTCCCGGTACCGGACAAAAACCAAAAAACCAAAAAAAAAAAAAAAAGGGCTGGGGATTTAGGTCTAGGCAGTGGTACAGTACTTACTTAGCATGTGCGAGGCCCTGGGTTCAATCTCTAGTACATATAGGCTATGTTTTTGCATAATTATGATACACAGAATATAGTGAAAATGCCTATGGAGTTACATCATTATAAACCTGAAAAGATGGAGATTTTTTTAAAAAGTGCTTGGGTCTGTGAAGAGCCCCAGGAGACTAGTATTCCTGGTATTTGTGTTGATGACAGAAAAGTAGTAACAACTTGACTCTAGTTTCAAATTGAACCTGAAGCAGCTCTAAGCACAGTCCAAGTCACTTTATATGGACTTCACTGAGTCAGTGACCATTGCCTTTAATTTATTTTGACTGTGGATAGAAGTCACTTCAGACTGTCAGAATGAATTCTGTCTGGACAGGTAGATAAAAACCATGGACTTTTCCCATCACATCAGGGTTTATTTCTATCCACCTGACCAGAGTTCAACAGAGGATTTAGATTTCTAAATTAAGAAGTGAAGTGGTCACATTGCCCATGCTCCAGTTTAGCCACTTGACCCTTATTGTTTGGTATCTGTCTCCTTAAATCCTACGTAGTTCTTTGGGGTTTGGGACTAGTTTTCTAAGGTTGAGCACACAAAGCCTTCAGAGCCTTCCATGTTTTTTGAAAACAAGTCAGCCGAGCCCTCATCTTTAGACGTCATTTACTGACTTTTTCCTAAACGGAACTTCAACTGAATGTCCTTGAGATCTCCCAGTTTAACAGTCAGATTACAGATGACTTGTAATATGATCGTAGTGTTTATATAACAGTTGATGATCTTCAAAGGGCTTCATTTATTTATTTGATCACTCATACAACAAACATTTGTTGATCCTCTGTTGTGCCAACCATGAGACTAGGCATTTGTATTGTCTGGTCTAATTCCAAAAGGAATGATGAGCATATCAGAGATACTCAGAAGCCAATGGAATAGGATGCAAAGGTGACCCCTGACAATTAGGAGAGATTTTTAGGAACATTAGCAAGCATGGTAAGAGCAGAGGCCTGAGTGCTGTGGGTGAATATTTGGGAAATAAGGAGCTAGAGAAAGTATTATATTTTATTTCTATGAATCTCACCTATGAAGGAAAAGGAGGAATAACAGCATGTAGAGGAGGATTTGGGATAGAGTTTTTCCATTTTAATATGTGATCAATTTTATGTATATAATTATAGGGGAAGATACCCATTAAAAACAAAGGACTAGAGTGGGAAGTGTATTCCATTTTACAGATAAGAAAAGAGAGTGCATGTATTTTAAGCGCTTTACCCTTTACCCATGGTAGGAAGACAGACAGAACTTGAATTCAAGTATTCTGATGCTAAATTCCATTTAGTGCATTTAATTCAGAAATACATATACTCTTAAATTAAAATGGTTACCCTTTCAAATGATATGAACAGATAGTTCAAAGATAGAAAACTGACCTAAACATTGAAAATTTGCTTGCTTTTACTTGTATTAGAAACACACATTGAAACTACACTGAGAACATTTCACACCTTCCAGTTTGACAAGAATTCAGAAACTTCACATTTTGTTGATAAAGCTACAGGGAAGTGGCACACTCAGTCTTTACTGGTGAGAATGTGGAATTGTTTCAACCTCTTTAGAGGGGAATTTAGCACTGTCTACCAAAATTTCATTTAACCTTCACCCCACAATCTCACTTCCACAAATAGGAAGCATTATTCATAAGAGATTACTTGAATATAACTATCATATCACTACCTAATGAAGTACTATGTAGAAGTAAAAAATAAAAATAAAAAATATAAAAATAAAAAGAATAAGAATATGAACTGTTACATGGAATAGTTTTGAAGCTATATTGGACAATAAATAGCAAAAAGAAGTGCAGTGTAATACCTCGTATGAGAATTGCTAATGTGAGTAAGAACTATGGGCCAGGGATAAGGTCCTGAGTTCAATTCCCAGTATAAAAAAAAATACATATATATATATGTGTGTGTGTGTGTGTGTGTGTGTAGGAACTAGCAGTAAATGTGAATTTGCTATATTTTTCAAAATAGAACATAAGGGGCTAGGGATTTAGCTCAGCGGCACAGCACCTGCCTGGCAAGTGCAAGGTTGTGAGTTCGATTCCCAGTACCGGGGGGGGGGTGCAGAATAGAACATAAATAGAATAAATCAGAAATGAATGAAAGCAATTATCGATGGGGATTGAAGATACATCAGTGGAATTGAAGCTACATAGGTAGAAATAAAACTTTCAAGCTAACTTTTTAAATAAACTTTTGACTTTTAGCTGTGCTCAAAAATTAAATAGAAAAGAATGGGAAAAGCATACCCTAAAATTGAATGCAAATGTGAGGCAAACTAAAAATCAAATGTACATCAAATTGATGAGTTCAGAGAAAGAAATTTAAGTAACTTTGAAGCATGAACTTTCATTATACCTTTAGTGACACATGACTAGGAAAAAAAGAAAAAATTTGAACTTAATAGGTTTGTAATTGGTTGTGGTGATGGTTTAATAATGCTGAATCTATTTTGTAAATGAGGTATTGGGAACCAAGGACCTCTGTTTAGGCTAGGGAGATACAGTGGTGGGCAAAAGAACCAGGTATGGAAGCACACTCTCACCCTATACATGAGAGTCTGAGGCAGGAAGACCAAAAACTTTGAGGCTAGCCTGAGCTACATAGTGACCTCCTGTGTGATTGATGATAGATAGATAGATAGATAGATAGATAGATAGATAGATAGATAGATAGATAGATACAGTGAAGAGCAAGAGGATGAGAAAGAACTCTATGGTATTGAATGAATTGCAGATAACGGTACAAGCTCAGGATTTTTTCCATTTTTACTGTGCTGAGGAATTGAAATCAGCAGTATTCTACCACTGAACATTCCTAGGCATCCTTATTTTTTATTTTGAGACAAGATTTTGTTAAACTGCCAAGTTCCCTTGAGCTTGTGACCAACCCTCTTGCCTCACTCCTGAGTAGCTAGGGTTATAGGTGTGTGCCACCACACCGGGCTTAAGCTCAATACTTTTTAGAAACATTTGTTCCCTAAAGTTTTAAAAGCAATGATACCTGATAGTTACAGGCATATCTAATTAATACCCAGATCTTGATTACAAAATATCATTCTTTACTAAAAGAAAACAGAGCTTTTTGAGGAAATGATGATTCTACTCACAAAGTGAATCTGGGACAACTTTTTGTACCAGAAAACGAAGAAATATTCAGAGACTAATGGGATCATATCAGAAGGAGTCAGCCTGATGAGATTTCCACTGGCCAAACTCAGGACAGCTTGAGTGTCAGATAATGATGGTAGTGGATCATAACATTATGTACAAAAGAATGCTAGTCCGGTCCAATGATACTCAGTGACTGAGCATATAGCTCAATGGTAGAGCACTTGCCTAGCATGCAGAGGCCCTAGGTTCAAACCCAAATACCATTAAAAAAGAAAAAAGAGAATGACACTCCAAAAGAAAAAGCGAGAAGAATTAAGCCCTGCTTTACAGAAGAATCACCACTTTGTAACCTGCAATAAAATAATTGATTTGGGCAAGACAGCAACTGATACTAAAACCAAAAGGTAAAAGTTATTATAAAACAGTATATTCATACAACTTCAAAGATGACTAATACACATAGATTACTAATTAATTATAAAGAAATCTCCAGTAGAGGAATATGGCAGACACAAAGAGCAAAGAGTTCAAACTCGGTGTGTCAAATAGTGGGACAAATGATGTTATGTGCCTCCTGATTTGATGCAGTAGAAAGTACATATCATCACCTTTATAATATTCTTACCAAAACGTTTGACCTGAATCTAATCAGGAAATAATCTGATAGACCCAGATTATAGAGCATTCTCAAAGATAACATATTTTAAGTCTACAAAAATGTCACCCATGAAAGATTTCCCCACCAAAAAGGCAGGGGTGGACCCTTCTAATTTACAAGAGATAATGAAGGTATGGCAAGTATGTGCAACGTATGATCCTTAATTGAGCAAATATAAAGGATATTTTGGGTACAGAACAGAAGTTCAGATATATTTTAGTATATGTGCTGCCAAAGCGAGCACCAGAAGTTCAAATATAGATAGTATATTTGATTGTCATTATATTAGTGTTATATTACTTGGATATTATTGCATTATGTAAGAAAATGTTCTCAGATGATACATGTTCAAAATTGTCATAATATTTAAATTGCTTTCAAATGATAAAATACAATATATAATAAATCAGTGTGGTAGTGCATATCTGTAATTTCTGCACTAAAGAGGCTGAAGCAGGATTGCAAATTCCTAGGTTGCAAATTCAAGGCCAGCCTGGTCTACCTAGGGAGTTCAAGGCTGGCCTGGATTAAGTGGCAAGATCTTGTATTTTTTTTGAAGTGATATATGTTAAAAGAAAAAGAAAAGAGGAAGATAATGTAAATACAGCAAAATATTACAATTGATATGTCTTCCAGATAATCTGTAGAACAACCCTCCCCAAGTTTGTCATTTATCCCTGTCTTAAAATTTTATAGATTACATTTCCACTTTTGTTTGATAAAGATATTGCATACTTTTCCACCACATGCACACATCCTGCCCTCCAACTCTTTAGATGCAATAGAACATAACAGAAAAATGTGAGCTTTGGAATCAGATCTAGGTTAAGTCATAAACGCTGCTTTGTTCATTGAACAAATGTTTATTGAGCACCTCCCAGGTTCCAGACACTAGCAAGATGCACATGTTGTATAAGGAAGCAAGAAACTCTACCCTCAAAAAACTTACATGACAGTAGACAAGATAATTAAGAAAGAAGGATACAATAGAAATATGTATAAGTAAAAATCATGATACATACTTGAGCAGAATATCAGATTACTATGAGTGACAGTAACATAAGACATCTAATTTAGGTTAGATGGTCAAACATCCTGCTCTATCACTTTGAGTAAAAATGATTTGAGTTTTATGAAAGTCAGTTATCTTACATGTAAAAATGAAAATGAAATTAACTTTCTCCCATGCTAGGGATTGAACCCAGAACCTCATGCACATGAGGCAAGTGTTCTACCACTGAGCTACATTCCTAAACCCATCTATCTATCAATGTCTGTCTGTCTGTCTGTCTATCTATAAATAAGGTCTTGCTAAATTGCCCAGGTTGGCCTTGAATTTGAGATCCTCCTGCTTCATCCTTCTGAGTAGCTGGGATTATAGACATGCATCACCATGACCAGTGAAGATAACTTTCTTACTCTTGTGATTTGTGAAGATTTGGGATATAATAACATATAAAACATCTGTGATAACAGAGCACTGAGTAGATATTATTGACCCTCTTCAAACTCTGCTGCTCCCCTCACAGTACTCCTTTTCAAGTAACTGTATTTGATTGATTTCCTAATAATATTTAACCTTGTCTTCTTCATTCCATAGGGCTCAGAGTGGAATGCTTCCAATTTAGAAGACTTACAGAACCGAGGGTAAGAATACAAAGCAATTTCTGACACTCTCATGTGACAAAAGTCCCTGTTTAATCTTCACATTTTCCCATCAAAGAGGTATCAGTAGGTAACTTTAATTTTAAGAGTTACTTCTAATTAATTCTAATCAGTTATAAAATAATAAAAATTAAAATGGCTGTCATCTATTTCAACCTCCAAGGAAAGATCAACTGAATTGGGTTGGGGGAGTTGTTTTATTTTGTTTGGTTTGGTTTTGTCTTGTTTTGTTTTGTGGGTACTGGGCATTGAATCCAGTGCCTTGTGTATGCTTTGCAAATGCTTTACCACTAAACTGTATCTCTAGTCCTTTTTTATTTTAAACAAGGTCTCACTAAATTGCCCAGGCTGGCCTTAAACTTGCTATCTTCCTGCTTCAACATCCTAAATAGCTAGGATTACAGGCATGCACTACCACACAAGGGAAGATCATCTAATAGAAGGGTTTCAAAAGCAATGTCCAAGTCTTTGGTGCAGTTTAAACTCAGACATAGCTTTGGGTCTCTATGTTGTGTAAGAGCACATAAAACTACATATTTTGGGTTCACAGCTGTTCATTCAACATTCATTGAGCATTTTCTGTGGATCAGGTACACTGTTCAGCTAGTAGTAATCCACAGACTAAAATTAGATTCAGTGCTGTCTTTTTGTCCTTTTGTAGCTGTTTAAAGACTAAATAGGTGAGGAATATATATAATGGGCAATCTCTGAAATTAAGAAAATTTACCTTGTGTTAAAAAAATTACCCCTAGGCAGTGTGGTTATTACAACTGTAGCAATTAAGACTACAGTGAATATTCAATAAGCCAAAAGCTATCATTGTTCCCTTTTTAATTCTTAGCTAATGCAGCTACATTTCTCAATGAACTTCACTTCAGGAGAAAGATCATCCCATTACAAAAAAAAACTGAACTAGAGATGTGACCCAGTGGTAGACTAGTACCTCCCTAACATGTAGAAGCCACTGGGTTCAATCCCCCACTCCATAAAAAAAGAGAGATGGGGTACAAAATCAACACACAAAGATCAGTAGAATTCTTGTTCACCAATAATGAAATCAGGAAAAATTTTATTCATGATACCTTCAAAAATTAAATATCTATGGCAGGGGATGTAGCTCAGCAGCACAAGCACCTGCCTGGCAAGCACAAGGTCCTGAGTTCGAATCCCAGTTCCCCCCTCAAAAAAAAAGGAAAATTAAATATCTAGTGTCAAGGAATCAACCTAGCCAAGTGGCAAACACCTGTAATCCCAGCACTCAAGAGCCTGAGGCAGGAGGATCATTGCAAGTTCAAGACCAGCCTGGGCTACAAAATGAGCTCAAGGCCAGCCTGAACTATATAGCAAGACCCTGTCCCAAAAAGAAAAAAAAAAAAAAAAAAAAGGAATCAACCTAGCCAAGGAAATGAAAGACTAGTATAATGAAAACTACCAAACTCTGAAGAAAAAAATTGAAGAGGACATCACTTGCTCTTGGGTCAGCAGAATTAATATTTTTTAAATGGCCATATTACCAAAACAATCTATAGTTTTAATGCAAACCCTATTAAAATACCAACAGCATTCTCCACAGAACTAGAGAAAACAATCCTAAAATTCATATGGAACCAGAAGAAACCTACAATAGCCAAAGCAATCCAGAGCAAAATCAATAAAGCACAAGGCATCACAATACTGGATTTCAAGTTATACTGCAAAGCTGTAAGAACAAAAACAGCATGGTACTGGGACAAAAATAGATTTGTGGACCAACAGAATAGAACAGAAGACACAGAAACAACCCCATGAACCTTCAGTCATCTGATTTTTGATAGAGGGGCCAAAAACATATGTTGGAGAAAAGATCGCCTCTTTAACAAATGATACCAGAGAAACTGGTTATCTGCATACAGAAGACAGAAACTAAATCCATATCTCTTACACTGTACTAAAATCAAAGTGGATCAAAGACCTAAATATAAAAACAAATTTTGAAACTACTGGGCGATAATATAAGGGAAATACTTGAAGCCATAGCCACAGGCAAGTACTTCCTGAACAGAACTCCAGTAGCACTGGAAATAGTATCAAGAATCAGCTGGGTGTGGTGGCACACATCTGTGATCCCAGTACCCTAAGAGGCTGAAGGGAGGAGGATCACAAAATTTGGTCACAGCCAACTTACTGACTTAGCAAGACTGTGTGTCAAAATAAAAAATAAAAAAGGGCTAGGTGTGGAGCTCACTGTGAAAGCCCTGGGTTCAATTCCCAGTAAGAATAAAGAAGTAAATAGATAAAAATTTAAAAATAAAATCAACAAATGGTATTATATCAAATTAAAAGGCTTCCGCAAGACAAGGAAACAACAGGGTGAAAAGACAACCTAAAGAAAGGTAGGTTACCATTTTTCTGAAAGAGAACTAATTTCTAAGAATATATGAAGAACTTTAAAAAAGTTACCCCTCAAAATAAATGACCCAATCAAAAAATAGTCAAATAAACAGAATAGACATTTCTTGAAAGATGTATAAGTGGCTAATAAGTACATGAAAGAATATTCATCATCTTTATTTTTTAACATAACTTTATTGAGATATAACTGGCATACAGCAAGTTGCACATATTTTAAGTATACAGTTGGATAAATTTTGACATAGGTAAATACTCATGAAGCTATTACCTTCCTTTTTGGCTTTTATTTTGTACTTCATATGTTTCTCATGTAAGACAAGCCATCTGATATTTAAGCTTCTGTGCCTGATTTACTTCACTTAACATTATGGTCTGATGGTGCATCCATTTTCCTACCACTGACTCCAGTTTATTCTTCTTTATGGCAAACTACTACTCCTTTATTTATAAATGTCACATTTTCTTTATTCATTCATCTGTTGATGTACATATACGCTGCTTCCAAGATATAGCTATTACAAATTTTAATGCTGTAGACATGAGTATGTATGTATAACTGTAATATAATGTCTTTCACTCTTTCAGAAATATAACCTAGAAGGAGAATAGCTGGGTCAAATGCAATTTCTATTTTTAGTTTTTTGAGGAATCTCCATAGTAATTTATATAGTGGTTGTACCAGTTTACACTCCCACCCCCTGCAGCCTCTGCCACATTTGTTATTATTTGATTTATTGATGATAGCCATTCTTTCTGGAATGAGATGAAGTCTCAATGTTATTTTAATTGTATTTCTCAACAATTATGAACATTTTTTGTGTATTTACTGGCTGTTTCTACTTCCGAATTGTACATTCATTTTAGATGCTCTATTTTAATTGGGTCTTCAAATTTTCTAATTTTTTGAGTTTTTTATATGTTCTAGATAGTAATCCTTTGTCTGAGGAATAGCTGGCAAAAATTTTTTCCTGTTCTGTAGATCATACCATCTGCAGATAATGATTTAACTTCCTTTCCTATCAATATCCCTTTTATTTCTTTCTCTTGCCCAATTACTCTGGCTAATGTTTCAAGAACTATGTTGAACAAGATGGTGATAGCAGACATCCTTGTCTTGTCTGATTTTAGAGGAAAGATTTCAGCTTCTCTCTGTTTGATATGATGTTGGTCATTTGTTCATCTTAGATGGCTTTTATCAGGTTGAGATAAAGACTTTCTATACCTATTTTCTTCAGGATTTTTATCATGAATGGATGTTTGCCAAATGCTTTTTCTGAGTTTATTGAGATGATTATGTGATTTTTATCCTTGCTTCTGTTCATCCGGTGTATTACATTAACTGATTTGCATATGTTGAACCATCTCTGCATCCTGGAGTTAATCTTACTTGGTCATGATGTATGATCTCATTAATGATTTGCTGCATTCCGTTTATGGATACTTATAAAGACTTAGTTGCTGATATAGAGATTTCTTGTATAGAGTTCCTTGTCAGTAATGTACTTGGGGCCTGGCTAACTATAGTCCTTTGCATCAATCCTAAGATCTGACCATCTCAGTTACTTTGGAAGGGAAAGATGCAGCAAAATTGACCCAACACTAAGTTCTCTGGGAATATGTTCTAGTGTTGTTAATGTCACAAAACTTGAGTCTTGGCTTACAGAGAAAACCCATTGATAGCAACAATTCTGTGACCCTGATAATATCAAGCAAATTGGCTACAGGAGTATCATCCAAAACAAATTGGATACTAACATACCATAAGAACCAGAGAAGAAATCCAATTATAGTGTAAACATTAAGACAACCCAGGTATTGATTTATAGATAATATGTACTAAATGTGACAGCTATATCTCCACTAATGATAGAAAAGAATTCAACAATAATTTTATGTAGTTAACTATCTAAAGATTAATAAAGCTTTGTAATTATACTATTAAAGATATAGTGAGTTGGGAATGAGGGAATGCAAAAGGAAAAATATGAAACCTTAAACTATATGATATGAGAAGGAAGAGAGAGAAGTGATACAAAAGATCCTATTGGGGAGTAGAAGAATGTTTATAGAGTTAATTAATTGTAACAGAAAAAACTCAAAATAAATAGAAGATAAAAGAAAAGAGGGAGAAAAAAGAAATTACATGGGAAATAAAAATAAGAAAAAAATAAAAGGAGAAAAATTAAAAGGGAAGAGAGGGGAAAATACAGAAAAAAAAAAGCTTAAAAAAGATAAGCAAGGAAAAGAGAGAAAGGAAAATTCCCCAAACCTCAATAAACTGGTGAAGAAACAAAGAGGAAAGGAAAGAAGAGAAAATTAAAGAATACTCAAAATGCATTAAGAAAAAAATTTCCCTGTGATTTGGTATGTGTGGTTTTCTTCCAGGTTTTACAATTTGGGGGCAGTGTCCAAGTCAAGATCTGAACCTGTCCATGCTGGTCAATAAAGCAGGCAATCAGGACCTGGGTCTATGCTGGATGCAGCCACCAGCAGGCAGTAGGAGTAGGGTGAGGTGACCAATGCCTTGACTTTCAAATCCAGAGCAACTCTGGCTGGGCCTGTCCTCTGACCATGGAGGTGAAGCCTGTGTACTTTAACACAAACCCTTCAGAGGATCTCTTTCTAGTCTGCTTTCTGACCACACTATCTCCTATAGCTGTATTTCACCCAGTCACTGTGGGAACATAACACTGGAAGCCCTGAAGTGAAACCATAGCCAACTGCTCTAAGTCCCAGGCTCAAACCATCAACTCTGTATAAATACCACATTTTCTTTATCCATTCATCTATTGATGGACATATAGGCCGCTTCTGAGATTTAGCTATTGTGAATTGTGCTGCATCAAACATTGGTATGCAAATATGTCTTTAACTCTTTCTTGAAGATATTGTATCTAGAAGGGGAACAGCAGGGTCAAAACTAGAGTCTCTATACTGATTTCCTTAATAGTTGTACTAGTTTACATTCCCACCAACAATGTGTAAGAGTTCCTTTTTCTCTGCAGCCTCTCCAACATTTGTTATTATTTGATTTCTTGACGCTAGCCATTCTCTCTGAAATAAGATAGAATCTCAGTGTCATTTTAATTTGCCTTTCCTTAATGGCCAGAGGTGTTGAACATTTATTTTTTTATGTATTTCATTTCATTTGTCCATTTTTTGATTGGGTCTTTTATTTGGGGGACCTGATTTTTTTTTAGCTCTTCATATATTCTAGATGTTAGTCCTCTGTCTAAAAAATAGCAGGCAAAAATGCTTTCCTATTTATCTCTTCATTCTGCTGGTCATTTCTTTTGATGTGGGAAAGCTTTTCAATTTGATGTAATCTCATTTGTTGATTCTTAGTATTCTTTCCTGTGCAATCAGGGTTCTGTTCAAAAAATCCTTGCCTATGCCTTCAAGAGTTTTACCTATTTTACCTCCAATGTATTGTTTCTGTTTTAACATTTAGACATTTGACCCATTTCTATTTTAGTTCAGTGCATGGTAAGACCTGTGGGTCTGTATTCAGCCTTTTGCATGTGGATAGCCAGTTTTCCCAATACATTTATTAAAGTGGCTATATTTCCTCCAGCATATGTTTTTGGCCCCTTTGTCAAAGATTGGGTAGCTGAATGTGCCTGGGGTTGTTTCTGCATCCTCTATTCTGTTCCACTGATCCACATTTCTCTTTTTCTTTTCCCCAATACCATGTCAGTTTTATTACTTTAGCTGTGTAGTATAACTTGAAGTCTGGGGTTTTGGTGCCTCTTCTGTTGCCCAGAATTTCTTTTGCTATTCTAGGTCTCTTCTGATTCCATATCAATTTTCTCTAGTTCTGTGAGGAATGCTTTTGGTATTTTGATCAGAATTGCTTAAATGTGTATATCAGCTTAGTTTAGTTTAGTTTTTGAAACAAGGTCTCACTCTGCAGTGCAGGCTGGTCTTGAACTCACTGTGTGGCCCAAGTTGACCTCTAACTTATGGCAGTCCTCCTACCTCAGCCTCCCAAGTGCTGGGATTATAGGCATGCACCACCATACCCAGCTCCTGTGTATCAGTTTTGGAATATGGCCATTTTGACAATTTTGGTTCTGCCTGTCCAGGAACAGGATATCTTTCCATTTTCTGATGTCTTCTTCAATCTCTTCTTTAAGAGTCATGTGCTTGTTTTTTAAATTCAAAAAACAAATCTTCCTAGTAATGGGCTCTGATACTCAGGCTGATCACGTCTCAGAAACATCTTAGCCATTTGGCCTTAACCACACAGTGTTGTTTAACTGTGTCTTTCTCTTTTTGTAGTCACTTTTTTGACTTTTCAGATTCAGCTTCTCAAGCATTTGGTTCTGAGGAGGAAACAGCTTCTTCAAAATATATTTCATATTCTGTTGTTGGAGTAAACTCTAGTAATGTCTAGGCATTTTTTGAGATGCTGCAGTGAGAGATAATAAAAGAAATTTTTGATAAATCCTTTTCTGTGTACAGTTCAGTATGAGAGAACCCTCAGACACACCCTCTGCTGTAGCAGCCAAGAATGCAGCCAGATAGAGTTAAAGGAGTTTCAAGTCCAAGTTTCCTCTGACCCTCCCAGCCCTGGCCTCGTTTGCCTTTGATTATTTTAGAGAGAGTAATAGAGCAATTTCTAACAATTTTGCATTTAGAAAAATAGGAAGAAGTTTTTTCTTTTCTATTTTCTTGGGGTACATGTCAATAGTCTGATTTTATACAATCAATTTTAGTGATAGAAATTATGTTAGGGATCTTAGGTTGATTCTTTGGAGAAAAATACAAGGCCATAATAAGAGACTATGAAAAATTAGATTGTGCTGGGCATGGTAGTGTATGCCTATAATCCCAGCACTTGGGAGATTGAGGCAGGAGGATCACCCTGATTTTGAGGCCAACCTGGGCTATATAGTAAGTTCAAGTCCAGCATGAACTACATAGTGAGACCCTGTCTAAAAAAAAAAGATTGTGTAACTATGCATAAACTGAAAGTAGAATTTAGGCCAGGTGTAATGGTGCATGGCTGTAATATCAGCTACCTGGGAGCTAAAGTAGGAGAATCATGAGTTTAAGGCCAGCCTGGGCAATATGGTACAACTCTGTCTCAAAATTTAAAATAAAGACTAGAGGTGTACTTCAGTGGCAGAATGCCCTAAGTTTGATCCACAGAACTACATAAAATAAAGAAAGAACTTTAGATGTTGAACTTAGCACATAGCTGTTTGCTTAGTAACTCCCTCATGTCCAGACATAACCAGATGTTGTCAAATAATTTCTTTACTAAACAGCCTCTTAGTTTTGGGGCTTTTGTCATTGTTTATTATATTTATTATATGGAGTAAGCATGTTTTAAATAAGAAGAACAGTGCTGGGAATTGGATTTAGCCTGGGCAGTAGAACACACTTTCTCCCTTGGTTTCCTCACAGGGTGCGGTATATCTTGAATGTCACTCGAGAGATAGATAACTTCTTCCCAGGAGTCTTTGAGTATCATAACATCCGTGTGTACGATGAAGAAGCAACGGATCTCCTGGCTTACTGGAATGATACTTACAAATTCATCTCCAAAGCAAAGTGAGTAATAGTCTTCACACATATACGAATCCTTGTTCCTGAAGCATCACATGTGGCTGGGGCCAAGCGCTCTAGATAACTTATTATTGGTACTCAGGGAAAAATGACATAAAGGAAAAAACTGACTGAGACTTTGCAATTATAGACAAAAGGCTAACGACCTCATACTTTTCTTTCAAGGGAAAACACTATTTACAGTGAAAAGAAGGGCTTGTTAGGGCTGGGGATTTAGCTCAGTGGCAAAGTGCCTGCCTGGCAAGCACAAGGTCGTGAGTTCGGTTCCCGATACCAGAGAAAAAACAAAAAAAAAACAAAAAAAAAAAGAAGGGCTTGTTGCAGCTGGGATTAGGGAGACATATGAAGCACCCCAGGCACAAATGGAGGCACTGCCTTTCAGACTTCCATGGGCGTAGGTCAGCATCAGAGAAGGAGTGGCCCCTTAAATGCTGTGCTCTGGGAACCTCCTGTATTTTAGACTGATCAGGGCCTCAGTTTGCTAATATAATGCCCTTAATCTGAACAACACTGTGTCATGGACATGGGGGCTGAAATTAAAGAGTAGAATTAGGTTAGGTGAAAACTGACTTAGATTTTTCATTACATGAGCTCGAAGCTGTCCTCTGAAAAACCCCAGTTGACAATATGCCAAAAAGATGTTTTCATGGGAGTAGATTTCATAATTGCATTTTACTCAGGTTTGTTTTGTCCAAGTTTGAGCACCTTTGGTGCCTGCAGGAATAGACCTGAAATTTGATGCACTAGCGTTGTCAGAGGTCAGTGGGAAAATATAGGTCACACGTCCCAACTTTCATGGCATTGGCTTCCTAACTGTAGTCTAAGTGAAAATCTTGTAGTACCATAAATAAAACAAATATTCCTAAATCATTTGAAATAAACACACAGACACACATCGAAGCCAACCTTAGGACATCAAAATTTGAACCTAGTTGACAAGGAAAAGGCTAATCTTTCCTCCCTCTTGAGACTGCTTCAGTTATTCCAAACCATTCTCTGTATTCCTGTAGTTTATCTGGCTCATTCATTTTGGCATGTAACCACATGTTTCTTTGCATTAATACTTAACTCACATGTATCTGTCTCTGGAAATAAGATTATAAGCTTCTAGGCAAAAGCTTTGTTTACCATCACAGAATGAGTAAGTCAGTGAACTGACTTCTCCTTAAGCTTACAAATACATATTTTCGTTTACTGGAATAGCTCTTTGGGAATAACTGTATAATCTATATACACTAATAATGAGCAGTAGTTCTTTTTTCCTAGAGTTTAAAATGTTCCTACTTAAGCATCTGACAAATGTAATCAGCAAATCCATAGTTTGTTCATACATTCAGCAAATATTTGAAGGCTTACTGTGTGCCAGACACTGTATTGTTAACAGAATTAGCATCACTGAAGAATGGTCATACTCAAGGTAATTAGCTCTGGCATAGTGAGATTCAGGTGTTTTGTTTGTATAGCTTTATGGTAGCTTTGTTTTCTCTTCCTTTCACCCATAAAAAAACAATGGGCTGAGCTGGGGACGTGGCTCAGTGGTAGAGCTCTTGACTTGCACGCACAAGGCCCTGAGTTTGATCCCCAGCACCACAAAAAAAGAAAAGGAAAGAAAAACCAATGGGCTAGCTGGGCAAGGTGGGGCATGCCTGTAATCCCAGCACTCAGGCTGAGGCAGAAGGATTGTTCTGAGTTTGAGGCCAGGCTGAACCACACAGGGACACCCTTTCTCAAACAAACAAACAAAAAAAAAATAGGGCCTGAGTGTGACTCAGTAATACAGCACATGTTTAGTGTGCATGAGGCCTTGCTGTTCAATCCCCATCACAGTGCCTGCCTGGCAAGCACAAGGTCCTGAGTTCAATTCCAGGTACCAGAAAGCAAACAAACAAAAAAAAAGATAGCTGTCATTCCTTCTTCCCTCACCACTGAGAAAGGCATATGGCACATTAAATGTACCCATTCATACTCTCTGGGTTGTATAACCAGTCTCTAGACAAGACGCCAATTGTGGTGCCATGAAAAGTAATATCTAGGGCTATGTCTGAGTAGAGGGGAAGGTGGGTTTCATTTGGCTTGTACCTTCCTCCGAGGACAGAACCCTTATTGGAACTTAAACTGGAAACAACCCATAACATTGGAATAGTGAATCATTGCCACACCTGTAACACAGGAGAGCACCCGCCATGAGTATGTTCCACAGCACATAAAACGAACTCCAGTCTCTACATTCAAAATGTCTCTACTCTCATTGCACTTAACATATTTAATTTTGTCTGTTTTCCCCCACTGAATCCTACCTATTAGGGTAAAGCTATGTGTTACTTATGTTTGCATCTTGGCAACTTGGCACATTGTCTTATATATGGTAAAATGCATGCTAAATGATTGTTGAATGAGTAAGAGGCGTAATGTTAATGCTGACTGTTATTTAAGAGAACACTTAAAGCTGCCTAACCTACCCTTGCATTTGTTTTTTTTTTTTATTTTTTTTTGGTTTTTCTCTGGTACCGGGAACCGAACTCACAACCTTGCGCTTGCCAGGCAAGCGCTTTTGCCGCTGAGCTAAATCCCCAGCCCCTACCCTTGCATTTGATCAGAGAGGTACATAAGTGTACCGAGATGGGGAGATGTCACAACATGAAAATGGGAGAGTGGGACAGGAGACTCAGAAGACTCTAGATCTTGGCTTTTAAAATGTACCCACTATTGCTTTTCTCTACTCTGCACCTCAATCCTCCAAACTAGGAAACATGGATCTAAATGTCTTGTGCACTGTAAGATGGGAGTGAGTCGCTCAGCCTCCACAGTGATTGCCTATGCAATGAAAGAATACGGCTGGAATCTGGACCGAGCCTACGACTATGTGAAGGAGAGACGAACAGTGACCAAGCCCAACCCCAGCTTCATGAGACAATTAGAAGAGTACCAGGGGATCTTACTGGCAAGGTGAGTCCATCAGTGACCATCTCAAGATGCTCCCTCCTTCATGCTCAAGAAGGAAAGATGAAGTGTTCATTCCTATAGCCAGATCTCAGCCGAATCTGGATGTGATTTTTAACTTCTATCAATCAAATTTTTAAAAATAAGTATAGGTGTTTAAGATTAGCATAGAAAATTAGGCACTTAATCTTCTGGCGGGGAAGGGGGTTGGCTTTTTTGAGGTAGGGTTTCACTGTGTAGTTCAGATTGGCTTTGAACTCAGTATGTAGCCCAGGCTGGCCTCAAATTTTTAGTGATCTTCCTGCCTCAGCCTTCCAAGTGCTGGGATTGCAGATATATACTACCATGCCCCCTAGTACTTAATATTTCAGGTTGATACTAGGTTGATATAAATTAAAAGATGGATATACTGTTTCCTTATTTCATTCTCAACTGGGTACAGATTTTAGTAAATACTTCTCAATGTCTTGTAAAGCTAGATACAACTGCCTTAGTAAAATGAATACCAATTATACCTAAGGTAATGCTAGACTTAAGTCAAATTCTTGGAAATTTTTGGCCATTTAAAAAAAAATACCCACCACTACTTTGAGTATTTTTTCCTTTGGTGCTTGGTTTCATTCAGTCCTCTCTAGTAATTTTGGTCACATGACAAATACTCATTATCCATTTGAGGTATTAAGATATTTCCCAGAAACAGCTGCTTATTTCTTTTTTTCTTTTCTTTTCTTTTCTTTTTTTTGAGACAAGGTCTTGTTATATATCCCAGACTGGCCTCAAACTCCTGGCAAGCCTCCTGCCTCAGCCTCCCGAGTAGTAGGATTGCAGGCATGTTCCACCACATGGCTCCTTTTTTTGAAAAGCTTTTAATGAAGTTTTTTATATATTATTTGCAAAAATGCAGACAATTATAAAGGGAAAAAATATAAGCTCAATACTCAGAGGCATTAGTTGACATTACCTATTTCTCTAGGCTTTATCACATATTTTGATGATTGTTTTCTTCACAAAAACTATTTTTTAGCCTTCCTTTACATCCACTGCTAGGTGTTCACTATCTTCCTGTATCAATAAGGCACAGCTGTTTCCAATAATAACTTGGTAGTTACTAAAATGAATAATTAATTCACTGCCCATTTGGGGGTGAAAACTACCTTCAGCTGCTCTTGGGAATAAGTATCAGACATAAAATGACTTGATCAGTTTCTTGAGATTCCACATGCTGAAATTCTGTGGATTGCTAGATTTTACTGTTTTTTCCACATGGACGCATTTTAGGTAAGTTTGCTAGGGGGAAAGCACAGCTGCGTAGAAGCAGTTGAAGCTGGTGCCAGGGTTTGACTCCAGCAAGTCTCATGACTTGGTCTTGACTCTTGAATCTGGGCTGTGTTTCCCCTGGACAAAATGTTAAATAGCTTTCCAGCCTATCCAAGCAGAGGGACCACCCCCTGAAGTATTGTGAAAATGTGGCCACAAAATAACATTATGGTTTCCACTAAAAAAAACCCTCCCTTTTACTCAGCATTTGGCATGACTTCATCTGAGTTGTTCTCTTAGGAGGCTGGGAGAATACTCAAGCCTACTCTATTTAAAAAAATTGGTACATCTTTGGGGTCAGATTTTGATGACATTTTTTGTTACATTTTTAGATTAAATCAAAAGGTAGGGCACAGTACTTCTTTTTGGCAAGAAAGAGGCATCTAAGGGTTTCACAAGACATAAATATTATATATTCCCAAACACACATATGACAGATGTTAGGCAATGTCCTCACGTGACCCGCTGAGAGGAAGGATACGATGTGTCCTGCCAATTTCAGTATTTACTCTGGAATCCCAGGCTACTGCAAGCTGTTGGGTTGAGTTTTTTTAGCATATGTGGTTTTTGTTACATATTAAAGGAACTTTGAAAAAATCTTAGATGAAGATACAAAAACATAATAAACCCCCAAATCACCCCTGCTCTTCCCTTTCTTTTTGTATTCCGTCCTGACTTTCTGGGCTTGATTCATGTAGGGAAGCTAAGCCGTGGGGAGGGAAAAACCACAGAATTTGAGTCGGTAGATCTGGTTTCCATTCCTTGCTCACCCCCTTGCTGCAACCTTGAGAAGTTACTTCACATTTCCCATGCTAACCCAACCCCATCTGTAAAATGAGCATCAAGAAAGCTACCTCACATGGTTATTGTGAATAAAAATGTGTGTGAATGTTTACTGTATATTGTTGGGGGTTATTCCTCATCAATTCCCATCCATTAATTCTCTGTTCCCAGAGAACACGTATGTGTACATGCTATTTATTTCTTCTTCCTTATCATCAACCACTACCTCCCACCACCAAAAACACACTAACTCCACTAAAAAGTGGAAAGGGAGGTGTTCCTAGAATCCCCTGGATTGTGATGTTTCCTAGATTTTAGTTTCTTTTTTTTTTTTCTTTTTTTTTTTTTCTGGTACCGGGAATCAAACTCATGACCTCGCACTTGCCAGGCAGGCGCTGTGCTGCTGAGCTAAATCCCCAGCCAAAAGGCTTCTGGATTTGAGAATATCTGCCTCGACTCCACTTTCTTCTTCTTTTTTTTTTTTTTTTTGGTTTTTTTTTGTTTTGTTTTTTTTCCGGTACTGGGAATCGAACTCACGATCTTGCGCTTGCCAGGCAGGTGCTGTGCTGCTGAGCTAAATCCCCAGCCCCTTTCCTAGATTTTAAATATGAGTCCAGTTTAGAGAGATCACTTAGACTGCTTTAAGCTGCAAGTAATAAAATACCTCCAACAATAAGGATCTTAACAAGAAACTACATACTCATATTAAGATTAGGTTAGTTCTAAAGGTATGGCATTGTAGCAGATCAAGGAACTTGTATTAGCGATACTGTTTGTTTGGCTTTTTTTGTTTTTTGGGTTTTTTTTTGTTTTGTTTTGTTTTGTTTGGTTTTTTTCTGGTACCAGGAATCGAGCTCACAACCTCGCACTTGCCAGGCAGGCGCTGTGCTGCTGAGCTAAATCCCCAGCCCCTATTTGTTTTCCTAAGTCCAAAGAGAAAAGCATTACCAGAACCAGGAAGGAGACTCTTATAGAAAAAGGGACCTTCAAAGATAAACAGTAACCTTCAGTGAGGGAGACACAGCTAGTCTGAGGGGAGTTCAGAGAGAAAAAAACACATCGCCCTAAGTCTCTTCACTCCAGTCTCCTCTTAGTGCTCCTTTTTAGCTAAACCTTGTGGAAGTCAGAAGACAAGGGATCCTGTTGAAGTGGTCTATTGATCAGCTGTCAGCACAGACAGCAGGATGCAGAAGCTGAAGAGCAGGCTTGCAGTGATAAATAGAAATATCTGCCCTAACACCACACTACAGATAGTTTTAAAAGTTGTCATCTCTCCTAACACAGAAGTAGCCTGATGATGATGTGATCAGGGACTTTAGTGTGCTCCATCTTTCTGCTCTACTTTCCTTAATTAATGTTCAGCCTTGAGGTTCCATCCTCATGATTGCTGTGTATCGCCCACATTTGTAGGTATCTACATGTAAATTAAATATGGCTGAAGGAAAAGGGCATTTAAATTAGGGAGAATAACCTTTCAAGCTTCCTATAGACTTCCCCTCCAGACTGTTGGGCCAACACTGGGTCTTGTCAAGGAGACAATGTACAGGATTGACTGAAACATTTATATTTTTCCTCTGGAGCTAAGAAAGTACTACATACTCTGACTCCCTGTGACGGTGAATAGCTAGCCAAGTCAGGCCTCTGACAGTAACAAAAGTGGTCATTGGGTATATAGCCATTAATGTATATTGTTCAGAAACCTTGGTACTTTAAATCCAGATGAATTGGGCCCAGCATACACTTTACTGGTCCCAAAGTCCTACAATAGAATCTGTCTGCTTAGAAGAGCAAAGATAAAAGAATCTCCACACTTCTGCGGTTGTCTGAAGCTTTGTCAAGCCTTGCGGTTTAGGTAACCATGAGAGTCAAATCCTTAGAAAAATCACACTCAGTTCTACTTCCAAAGAAATTCCACTCCCTGTCCAGGTGTTTTCTTCCTGTATTTCATATCTTCTCCCAGGAGGCATGTGGTGACTTTCTCAAGGAGTTAAGAACCTGTTCCTAGCATTTCTAGCTCTGTGGTTACCTAGTAGATGCTTATCTGGAGGTGACAGCTCTCTCTGAGCACTTTAGTTTACTGTTTTGGCCTCTTACTTTTTGTTTGTTTTTGTTTTTTTGTTTTTCTTCTGGTACTGGGAATCAAACTCACAACCTTGCACTTGCCAGGCAGGCACTGTGCCACTGAGCTAAATCCCCAGCCCATGTTTTGGCCTCTTAGAAGAGAAGTTTACAAAGTGACACCAGGTTCCAATAGTGAGTAATTTATGAATTGATTACAGTCTTTATCAGAGTGTAAGGGTGTAGGCCAAACTGTGAAAGCCCTTTCAAGAGACCTTTTCCATCGTTCAAAATATTATTAAAAGCTTGGAAATGCTTATTTAATATTCCCCTTTAGGCCTAAAAAGGAAGTGTCATAAAACCACTGATATTATGCGTATCTGGTTTTTCTTCTGTTTTTATAGTTGTGGGTTAGAAGTGAGACAGGAGGTGTGTATGTGTGTGTGTGTGTGTGTGTGTGTGTGTGTGTGTGTGTGTGTGTTGAAATTCTTCATTAAACTTCCAGCCCTGTTTATTTTTCTGCACTCTGATCATGTAAGTATCTGGCAGATTTATATTCCATTAGACAGTTTCAGATTTCAAGCAGACCATTTGCAAGCTGGACCATGTGTCTCTGGTATTAGATTCCAGTGTAAGAGGGCAAGGAAGAAAAACTGGGTAGTAGCCAGAGAGAATTTGTACTACATGTCCTCTGAAATGTCAGTTTTGATTCTTTGAAGGCTTCTCGCACAAGGACCTGAGGGAGGAGGGTTGACTTTTACAGTCGCTTTGCCGATAGTGACGTTGAAGTCAAGTTAGCTGATGCACAATGACCAGCCAGCCCCAGGGAACCTGAGAATGAAAGGACATGGACTCCTGGTCAGGTGATAGCCAAGCCCAGTTGATATTTGAAAAGATAGATAGATAGATAGATAGATAGATAGATAGATAGATAGATAGATTGATATTTTTTTTTTGGCAGTATTGGGGATCAGTACTACAGGATGCTGTACTACTGAACTACATTTCCCAACTTTTTTTGTTTTTATTTTTTTTATTTCTAGACAGGGTCTCCCTGAGTTTTCCAAGTAGAACTTGAACTTGTGATCCTCCTGCCTCATCCTCTGTAAGTGCCAGAATTAGAGGTGTGCACAACCATACTCCCTTAAAAGAATTTTAATAGCTTTTCAGTTAAATAATAAGCATGTAGACCAGGTATGGTGATACTTGCCTGTAATCTCACTACTTGGGAGGCTGAGGCAGGAGGATTGCTGTGAATTCAAGGCCAGCCCGGCTACATAGTGAGTTCAAGGCCAGCTTGGACTACATAGCAAGACCCTGTCTCAAAAATAATGGTAATAAGCATCTAGGTCCATGCACAGCTCACAGAACATACTCAATCAGTGCTTTTCCTTTCTTTTCTACAGACTCCCTACTATGCTAAAAAGCAACTACAAATAGTACAATTTCCCTGTAACTACTCTATTTTTAGCAGTATTTTTCTCTGTATAACTGTGTGAGAGTTGATATCTTAGCTAACATATCACAACTTTTAAAAGGATAAAGAGAATGAGGTGTCTCATGTATCTTTGCATTTAAATTTCCTTCTGGTTCATTTACTGATTATAAAGCCAAATTTTTCCCGAGTGGCTCAGCCCTCTCGTATGTGTCTGTGTGTTTACAAGAATCTAAATTCAGGTCAGAGGTCGCTCAAGAGGGGAAAGGATCTGAGATTTGGTTGCATCATCCAGGCCACAGACCAACTCTGAAGTTCTTTTGGCAACTTATTTAATTGCTGCCTGTGTGGAATAGACTGGGCAGGGGGTCAACTGGATTTAAAAGTTAACAGTTAAAATAATAGATATGACCTAATGTCCTAAATCTACCCCTACCAATGATAGTCCATTAGAATATGCTGCTCCAAACAAAGCATCGCTGGAAAATAGTCTAATGTTACCAAATAAAACTGATGATGCACACATACACCATGACCCATGTTTTCCAGTCCTATATATAACAGTTTTGAGAAATTTAAATGTGTACAAGGCATAAGGATGTCCATGGCAGCGGTATTCATAATAACCAAAACTGTTCATTACAAGATAGATTAATAAACTGTGACATATTCATTACACTCTGTGAGGTTTTTTTTTTTTTTTCTCTTGAGGATTGAACTCGTGACCTCTGCACTGAGCTATATTTCCAGCCCTTCTTTATTTCTATCTTGAGACAACATCCCACTGAGTAGCTGAATTGCCTATGTGGGACTCTAGCTTTCAGTCCTCCAGCTAGAGATTACAGGCCTGGGCTAGCACACTCAGCTCTATGCATTTGCACACAATGATTCTTAAAAAACATAATTTCAGCAAAGAAAAATTAGTCATAAAAGAATACATGTATGATTTCATTTACATAAAGTACAAAACTAAGGAATATATTCCTAAGTACAAAACATGTGGTGACATTTTAAAACAAAGGAAACGATGAGAACAAAATTCATCAGGGAAGTTACATGTGAGTGGGGTGCTAGAGGGAGGAGAGCGGGAAGGGAAGGGGCACATGAAGTACCAGTGCTCCAGAGGCAGTGGTCATAATGAGGATGTACCAGAGGGCTGCCTGCCGCTCTTCCTACAAGCCCTCCTGCAAAAATGAAAAAGGCAGAAGTACCACTAGACCAATCTTCAGTTTGGGGTTTTTCTTTTTCCTTTGTATCAGTTTCATTCCAGAGTCTCAACCTAGTATTTTCTGATGATTATCTGTGACAGGAAGAAAAGGAAATCCCTGCTGGGCAGCAGAGCTATGATGTCAGCTACTTCCTCTGAAACATGCACTGTTTATGCCCGTTAGCATTACTTTCATTCCCTCCTGACTTGTTAGTGACAGTAAGCATTTTTTGAAAACTATACTTTAAAAAACTTAAACTCCAAATTAAAAAACTGTACTTTGGCAGATTCTTGGGAATCAGAAATTTCTCATTTGCCTGTTGATTGATAAGAACAGATGTTCTTTTACATTATTAAAAGGCTGAGAACAGCTACCCTTGAGCTATCTCCCTAGTTACACACATCACAGATATGGTCTTAGCATGGAGAAGGAGAGGAATTGATGCAGGTTTGAACATCCTCATGGTAGGTGTCAGATAGAAATTAGAGAACACAGTCATATTTAGGTCAGGAACAAGGGTATCCAGATATAAAAAATTTGTAAAGAAAATGCATTGGCCTTGGCTAGCCATAATGTACAATTTTGGCCCCACTTATCCCAGCAGTCAGCCACTCACTTGTTTGAGATGTGTGATATGTTGTCTCCTCCTAGGGGTGGCTGGAGTTCATGCAGCTTGGGAAGGGTGAAAACCCCACCTCACTCAGCTAATTGATTAAGACTTGTCTTCAGAAACAGCCTGACCTACTTCCTACCTGAGAACACACCACTCTGCTGTGCAGGCCTGAGTCAGAGAGCTCCATCCAAACAGACAGACAGGGGAGCTGAGAGCAGGTGCAGAGTTGAGAACAAACGGGGTCATATTAGTGCAAGCGCATGACTATGGAGCGGATCCCAGGGAAAGTGGTTGAGGCCGAGTTTCCTATTCCACCCAGCAGTTAGGTAACTCTGCATCAGCTGGTAAGTCATGGAGATCTTATGTAGGATTAATGGCTAATGTGGAGGTATGGGAGGATGGTGGTCATTCTTGAACTAGAAACCACCGTACCACCATACTCAGTGACCTGGTCACCAAGCAGGTGATCCTGACCAACCACACTGCCACGTTTCTCCATTCGGCTGAAGCCGTCAAAATTGTGCTTCCTGTAGCATGTGGTTTGAAAGGAATCTCACCCCCACCTCAGACCTTCACTCCATGAAATAACTAAAGGACAGGTGTGAGACGGGATAGAGGGATGTCTTCCTTTGCCCCTCCCCGCTTTTATACGTGCGAAGTGTCTGCTTAGCATGATGGTGTTTATCCAAAGATCCTTCTGAAAATGGCCTGTCCTGTATGCTCATCCTCTTCTTTATGTTTCAGAGGATTTTCAAACTAACTACTACTACCTTCATTTGTTTGGTTTTTGGTTTGAATGTGTACATATATGTGGGGTTTGGTTTGGTTTAGTTCGGTTCGGTTCAGTTCGGTTTGGTTTGGTTTGGTTTGGTTTGGTTTTCTGTGTTTTTGAGACAGGCTCTCAGTCTGTGTTCAGGCTGGCCTTAAACTCATTTTGTAGCTTATGTTGCCCTCAAACTCACATTGATCCCTCTATCTCAGCTTCCCGAGTGCTGGGATTTCATCGCCCCATGCCTGGCATATGTGTGTTTTATGATACTAGGGACTGAAGTAAGGGGCACTATTGAGCCACATCTCTAGCCCTTTTTATTATTTTTATTTCAAAACAGTCTCCCTCAGTTGCCCAGGATGGCCTTGAATTTATAATCCTCCTCCCTCAGCCTCCCAACTACCTGGGGTTATAGGCATATGCCGTGCCCAGCAGAATCTGTTTGGTTTGGTTTGGTTCAGTTCTGTTATGCTAGAAATTAAAACTAGGGCCTCACATGTGCTAGGCAAAGAGCTCTACCACTGAGATACCAACCTTTATTTTCTAACTTAAGAATGACCACCAAGGGCTGGGGATATAGCTCAGCGGTACAAGCGCCTGCCCAGAAAGTACAAGGTCCTAAGTTCAATCCCTGGTACCCCAAAAAAAAAAAAAGTGTCTGAAAAATGACCACCACTCTCCCACACCTCCACATCAGCCATTAATTCTACATATAACCCCTTCATCTCTCAATCATGAGAACTTGGCAATAGAATCCAGTATAATATTTCCTTTTGTATGACTTGTATGTTGTTTTGGTTTTAGATTTTTTTTTCTGATTATAATTGGTAAATATGCTCATTTTTTTAAAGGAGAAGATGCTTAATTTAGTTCAAGTCACTTTTTTAACTTCAAAAATTGTAGAATTGTAGAAAGTAACAACCTCCCCTAGAAGTCTTTCTGCCGTCCTTGAAGAATCATTGTTACCAGTTTGATGTTTCTCCAGTCCTTTTCCTATACTTACTCTAATGTGAAATGTGTTCAACATACTTTTTCACTTAATAATGTAATTTGGAATTCCACTGAAATTCCTCATAACATATAGATATATGGCCTGTGATTTGTTTTGGTGTGTAATTTTTAGTATCACAGAATCTATCCTTGTATGTATACATTTGTGCACTTATAATAATCCTCCAAGAAAAAGGAAGAATTGTTGGCTAACAGGTTAGATTTGAAGAGATTCTTAAAATTCTACAGTTCACATTTTCACCAACAACATATGAGTGGGCTTGTGTGACCATACTGTTATCAACAGTGGCTGTTACCAGCCATTTTAGCTCTTGTCAGTCTGATAGGTAAAAAAGTCAAATGTCATACTGATTTATTGTTTCTGTTTTGCTTGTTTTTTTCTTTCTTTACTATTAGTTGAAGTGAAATTTGAAATGCTTATTGTCTAGTTCCATTGAGCAGTATCAAATCACTTTTCAGGTTAAGTTTATCTGGGAGTGATTTCCTGGGAGGGTGTAGACTATTTTCATAAACCAGAGTAAAGTGATTCCTGTGTATGTCCTCCACAGCAAACAACGACATAACAAACTCTGGAGATCTCATTCAGACAGTGATCTCTCAGATCACCATGAACCCATCTGTAAACCTGGACTAGAACTCAACAAGAAGGAGATCACCACCTCAGCAGATCAGATTGCTGAGGTGAAGACCATGGAGAGTCACCCATCCATACCTCCCGTCTTTGTGGAACATGTGGTCCCACAAGATACGAATCAGAAAGCCCTGTGTACCAAAGAAAGAATGATCTGCTTGGAATTTACTTCCAGGGAATTTCATGCTGGACAGATTGAAGATGAACTAAACTTAAATGATATCAACGGATGCTCATCAGGGTTTTGTCTCAATGAGTCGAAATTCCCTCTTGATAACTGCCATGCGTCCAAAGCCTTAATCCAACCTGGGCAAGTCCCAGAAATGGCCAACAAGTTCCCAGATTTAACAGTGGAAGATCTGGAGACTGATGCACTGAAAGCAGACATAAGCGTCCACTTATTGCCTATGGAAGAGCTAACATCTGGACTGAAAGACCTCCCCATGTCCCCTGATCCTGAGTCGCCAAGCCCCCAGCCTAGCTGCCAGGCTGAGATTTCAGATTTTAGTACAGATCGCATTGATTTTTTTAGTGCCCTAGAGAAGTTTGTAGAGCTCTCTCAAGAAACCCGGTCTCGATCTTTTTCCCATTCAAGGATGGAGGAGCTAGGTGGAGGAAGGAGTGAGAGTTGTCGACTGTCAGTGGTAGAAGCACCTCCTTCTGAAGTGACCGCTGATGATCAGAGAAGCAGCTCTTTAAGTAATACTCCTCATGCATCAGAAGAATCTTCAATGGATGAAGAACAGTCTAAGGTAAAAACTATCTTTATAGTTCTCCACCTAATGAAGTTCTCACAAATGTGTTAGACTTTGTTATGTTCACTTTAATTTTGATGTTAGAAAAGATTTAGGAAGGCAGTAAGATAATCTAGCTGAGATTTATTTGAAAACTTAGAGTTTAAATTCTTTATGTCAATTTTGAGGATTTTAACTTTTCAGGCTTTTGGTGTCATTGGAAGCACTTCTGAGTGGGGCTGTTAGAGGAAAGAATTAGCTAAAACAAACGTCCTCACTGCACAAGTAGAGGTCCGCTCCATAGACCTCTGCAGCTCAGATCAAATCTCACCAGTAACAAAGTGTCCGGGATACAGATGCTGCCCGAATAAGATCTGTGTCTCTGTCACAAGATGGATTTGTTAGGGGAAATTCTCTTTGTCTCAGAAGATTCAAAGGCTCGGCTTATGTAGTCACTGGAGTAGCAGTTGATTCCCTTGCTGAGTTCTTGCTGTTAATGTTTCTGAATTTTTCATCTCCCGTCTTGTGTTACTCAGGAATCAAGGGTTGATTTGGGAAGATGAATTTGAGAGCATACAGGATCCTGTGATTCTTTTCAATGGCATATGAGCTTTTATATAAGCCATTTCAGAGTACTAAGTGTCATCAAGTATGTGTCATCTAACACACTTACTCATTTTGACACTTCTGAAATGAGGATATGTATTGTCAACAAGTGCCTTAGATCAAAACCGTGCAATAGTTGAGGAAAGTGACAGATCTACTCTGAGATAGTAAAACTTCAGTTAATGATTTTAACCAGGCTGACTCGATTCTTGACATCTCCTGATCTTTACTTACATTTACCTCACCTTGTCCGTCACTCATGTGATCCTTCTCCTTAACCTATCCCAAGCACTCTTGCTTCTGCTTCTATCCTTCTCCCCTTCCCAAAGCCTATGTCTTTGTTTTCTTCTTACTGGGAAGTCAGAGTGCTTCAGCTCTTTGTTGAACCAACAATGAGTGCACTGACACTGACAGAAATAGCCTTGCAGCAGAGTTGCTGGTCATATGAGAACTCCCTCCATGGCCAGTGCACACGCCAGGCCCCTGTGGCTTCTCTCCATGGCAAGTTCCCCTCTTCCTGATGTCCTGGCAGATTTCCCCCAGAGACATGACTGACCTTGTTAGTTTGTACTAGCTGAATTTCTCTTTTGAAGGAGAAAGGCCAGAACAATTACTAGGGAAATACTGCACTTTGAAGTCATACATAAAAATGTTAACAAAGTGGATAGTCCTAATGATCCTACTTTAAGAGGTATCTTGGTTACTTTTGTCTTGTTTCTGAGACAAAATACCCGATGCCCAAAATTCAGGAAGGAAAGGTTTATTTAGCTCAGTTTGTAGAGGTTTCAGTCCATAATCAGCTGGCTTCAAGGCAGGGTGGCTTGGCACAGGGCAATACTTCAAGGCAGCAGAAGACAGCAAAAGCAACAACAGCACAAAGGGGGTGGGAAGAGCAAGCTTCTTTTCCTCCCTTGTATTGTAATCAGGCTACCACACACACACACGGTCTGGATGAATGTAGCACTCACACCTTCTCCCTGCCCTCCTCTTGCTCAGGCTCAGGATATTTCCAAAGTGAGGACCTTGGCCTCCTGCTGAGTCACTTGGTTAAACTTCTAAACTTCTCAAGTTGGTGCAATGTATCAACCATTACAAGAGAGATAAAGGAGCCATTTCCAGATTTTGAATTTTTTAACAACAGGACCTGATTTCTCACTGGGCAGTTTTCTTTGGCCTTTTCCAAATATATCTGGGAATTTGTAACTGGTAGAAGGACGAAGTCTGAGAATGGTAGCATTTGCTGAGGCACATAGCTGCATAAGCTGAGTAAACCTTTCCCAGAAGGCAGCATGTGAAATTTAGGATTGTGGAGTCTGATACATGAATGCACCTGGATGCTGTTGCTAAGAGTTGTAGTGGGGAGGATATGGATGAAAGATAGGAAGAGAGAAGAGAGAAATGAGTTTCCAGATCAGATATTAGGTGACAGGTGTGTCCATCTTGCCCTGTCTCACACTGGGCATATCTAAGTTGGCCACTGAGCCTTTGAATGAACTCTTCCCCTTAAATAAATGAAGGTCAAACTGAACGTTGATAGGCTAAAGGAGAAAAGTTTCACTTTGGCCAGTATGGCCTGATTCCTGGAGGTTCATAGTCCTAGGAAAATACAGATTGTAGGAGCCTCCACAGTTACTTGCTGTTCAGTTTAGAGCAAGATACTAGATTAGAATACTGCTTGAGTAAAGAGAATAGAAAGTTTAGTAGGCTGTGATACAACCTTTGATGAATTTTCTATCTCTGACCTTGATGAATCCCAGTTGGTTTGTTTGTTTTTTCTGGTAGCCTGACAAGACAGATGGAAAGAGTATGGTACCCAGGCACTCTGTATCTTTTGCTCTCATAGTTACTTTCTTCTGGATCAGAGGATTATTTAGCAGAACACTAGCACTGATTACGCTATAATTTGCCCTAATCTCATTGCTTTCTCTACATAGGCAACCTCAGAACTGATCAGCCCAGACATCTTCATGCATTCTCATTCAGAAAATGCAATTTCAGTCAAAGAAATTGTCACTGAGATTGAATCCATCAGTCAAGGAGTTGGGCAGATGCAGCTGAAAGGAGACATGCTATCCAACCCATGTCATACGCCAAAGAAGAGCACTATCCATGAGCTGTCCCTTGAGAGAGCCCAGGCCCCAGAGAATAAAGCTGGGCATATGGAACAGGACGAAGGTTTCTGCACAGCCCATCCTGAACTGCCCAAAGACTCAGGGAAGTGCAACCCAGAAGGCTGCATAACCGTACACTCCTCCACAGTAGACGTGGAAGAAGAGGAGCCAACTGAAGGGGAACATGAGCTCCGGGGCCCAGGCCTGCATTCAGGTGCCAAGTGGTACCCTGGGTCTGTGAGGCGAGCCACCCTGGAGTTCGAAGAGCGTTTACGGCAGGAGCAGGAGCACCATAGTCCTGCCACTGTGTGTACCTCATTGTCCACTCGCAAGAATTCTAAGAATGATTCTTCTGTGGCAGATCTAACACCAAAAGGGAAAAATGATGAAGCCACCTCAGAATATTCATTTGTTCCCAGGGAACCAGAAATGAGCAAGGGCAAAGGGAAATGCAGTAAGTCTGAGGCTAGTTCACTATCCCAATGTGAGCAGAATGCCGTTGTTCCAGCACTCGAGCTGCTGGAGTATCACCCGTTGACAGCAACTCAGGAGTACCCAGGGTCAGACATTAGAACAAAGCGAGGAGTCCCAGAGGAGCAAAGAACTGTGGTTTCATGCCAGGGGTCTGAGACGCAGGCCATCCCTCTTCCCAAAAGGATAGAAATCATTGAGTATACTCACACAGTTACATCACTCAGTCAAACTGGGTCAGAGGGTGAAGTAGCCACAAGGGAAGAGAAGGAAGAGCAAGGACTAAGAAAGGTAAAAGTGGAGAAGTCTGTCACTACGCTGTGTGCACTGGATGAAAATCTGAATAGGACTCTGGACCCCAACCAGCTTTCTCTGCACCCACAAGTGCTACCTCTGCCTCATTCTTCTCTGGAGCACGACAGACCCACCCACCCGACACCCGTGTTGAGCATCCTGGAAGACAGAGGCAACAGCCCATTGACAACCCTGGAAATAACAGCACCTTTTATCAGTCATACAACCCACATACCACCTGCCAATTTGGATTACCTGCATCCCCAGACCATGGTTCGCCTGGAAGGTTGCACAGAGCAAAGCAGCACAACAGACAGTGAGCCCTCTGCAGGACAGGTTAACTGGGAAGAAAGTCAGAAGGGCCATCTCTCTGGTAGTGATGAAGTACCACACAAGGGCTCCCAGTTAAATAGCAAAGACCTAAGCAAACTTGGTGACAACATTGGGGAATTACAGAAAAAACTAGACCCATCACAGGTAGCCTGGCAACTCACACATAGCTCTAGTAGTGGAAATATAAAGGATCTCAGCCACAGCCCGCTTATGGTAAAGGAGTGTGCTGAAGAAGTCGAGTCCCGAGTGATGTTCCAGGCAGGGATCACCAAACCATCCCACATGAGGCGCTCGGCTTCTCTAGCCAAGTTAGGTTACCTGGACCTCTGCAAAGACTGTTTACCAGAGACAGAGTCTGTCTCCTCTGAATCCCCTCATCTCAAACTGCTTCAGCCCTTCATCAGAACAGACTCAGGCATGCATGCCGTGGAGGCCCAGGAGCCCCCAGAAAACCCAGGTGCCTCCCAGAACCCAGAGCCCACTAAGTATTTTATAGAGCAACTCAGAACAACAGAGTGTATTGCACAGAGCAAGCCAGTGGCGAGGCCCCTTGTGCAGTATGCCAAAGAATTTGGTTATAGTCAGCAGTGTTTGCTCCCCGGAGCAGGACGAGAATTGACTAGTTCTGAAGGAGGCCTTCCTTTGCTACAGACCCAGAGACTGCAGGAAGCAGGCCCAGCTCCAGGGCTGGCTGTGGCGCCCCGTCAGCAACATGGCAGAACTCATCCCCTTAGAAGACTGAAAAGGGCAAATGATAAAAAACGGACAACCAACCCCTTCTATAACACCATGTGATTCTGAGCCTATTACATGTGATTTTTCTAAAAGAAATGTATGTAAAAGGGGCAGGTGTAATATGTAAGGAACATGCACTTTATTGGTTAATTTTATAATATTTTGGTCATTTTACTGTTCCTGGCGCATGCAGGGTTTGGGTTTTTTTAGCGTGTGTGTGTGTGTGTGTGTGTGTGTGTGTACGCGCATGTATGAGGACAGAGATTGATTTGGACGGCAGGACCATTTTATCATTGTTTTTTTTTTAATTCAAACCTCATTTTCAAAGAACACCTTTATCAAGGCAAATTGCTGTTTTTCAGTCACCTGCCACCTGCTCCTCATTTTGCTGAGAAAAGGCATGCCTGCTTGATTGAGAGAAAGAAGCAGATGGAGAGGGTGGCACTGAGGCTACAAATTAGAAATGTCCTCCTAGGCCTTTGTGATGATGGTTTCCAGACCTCAGGCATCAGATGAGCTGAAGGGCAGCCAGGACTTCAGAGTGCTCTCAGCCTTCATGTCCAGCCCTAATCCTTTGGAGTTCCTGAAAAAGATACGTTCTGCATTGCTTTACAAGGGAGTCTTCTAGAATTCATTTCTTTTGGTATCGCAGAGTGTATCATTACAGAAAGGCATGATAATAGTTGGGTCTATAAATTTATCAAGCAATTTCTTATCCTTAAGAAAAATTAAAAGGGAACACCAAATGAAAGCTAAGAGTCTTCTGTAGAGGAAGACATGACAAGAAGAGAGTGAAGAGACCACTGCCCGGTAACTTCTGGGTTGGTGCGTTCCACACAGATGGTCATCGTGGCCCTCCCTGCCAGAAAATGTGCTCTGCAAGTGTCCCCTCAACGAAAATGCAATAGAGTCAAGTTTGAAAAACAGCAATCAACAGTCCATGTGTTCTTGTGAAATGAATACATATGTAGGGTTTTTAAACCCTTTCCATTACTTGAATAATTCTGTGGGCCTTCTGAGTTTAATGGCCATATTTTTTCCCAATTTATTTTCCTCTCTCTGTATCCCCCCATCCTGCCTATTTTTTTAATTTTATAGATTATATTTGAATTGTTACATTATATACATATAATCTCCATTGAATGCAAAGTTTTCTGTATTCTCGCTGTTTAACAATTGACGTGTTTTTTATCCTTTCTTTCCCTGAAAGGTTTGTTATTTCTCTAAAGTATTTATGTATATAACGTCACTTTCTTACAATGTTTTATTGTTGATGTTGTGAGGTCCTTTTCGATTTATTCTTTTAAAGAAGGAATAGAGTTGCAACTGGAAAACACATAAAGACACCAGAAATATAGCTGGTAGTTGTTGATAGGAATCTGCACCATATATTGATGGTGGTTTTCCTGCCAAATTATGCATTAGTAACTCTCTCCTCAGAGAAACCCCTAAAGGTTCCCATTAGATCACAGTGTGACTAAAGGCGGATATCTGCTTGAGAATAAAAGCCTAGAATTTTATTTGCCAGTAATGAACCACAGCCAGGAAGTGTACATGCATTGCCCAGAACGGAACTCCTAATGGAGGCTGAGGCCACAGGGGAGGTCTCTGCCCCGGGCAAGTGCCCATAATAACTATGCTTAGGCTGCTGTTGCTTTGTGGCTATGGAGATCCTTAACACAGCAGCATCTGCCATAAACAAGCCTCCAAGGTTCTTACAAAAAGCATATTTATCCTGGGATGAAACACCTACTACAGTGCCCCTCACAACTGAAGGAGTTTGCAGATTTGCTTCCTGTTTGCTTTGGTTGATGTCCACTTTGCTCAGGGCTGACTGCGTACAAACTTGAGACTTAGGTTTTTGGTTCATCACAGCAGTGAGAGGAAGACATATATGCACAGACCTGAGGTGCTGTCACAGGCCAGAGTTTGGAGGGGACAGACAGTTGGGCAACCAAAAGGACACAAAAAAGGTGAACTGAGGCTATTTGCAGGTGCTCCAGAGGAGCTATGGATCCACTTGGCACACAGAAGCCATGGTTGGGTGTGACATCACTGCCAGGAGGCAGGTTGGAAAGAAACCACCTGCTAAAAGAATCTTTATGGTGTAATAATTATGTATATCTGTGCTGTCCTTCAGTAGTTTCCTTAAATGTCCAAATGTGTCATCCACACAGCTTTGTGATTCCTGGGTGTTTATGTGTTGTAAAGTGTTCTGTTGGGTTGTATATATGCCAGTGTGAGGAGGCTTGTCAAACAGGGTGATGTATTCTAGGGCTCATCCATCTAAACCACCCTGTCTTGTTGAAGCAGTTCCACTAGCAGTGTGATGGGGAAAGACAATGAACTGTGGCGGGAGTGGGGAAAGGATCTGCACGGAGGTCAAGAGAGTGGCACCAGTATCCCACGTATTAAGAAGTACAAGCGGTATCAACAGTGCGGCACTGTTCGCGCTCACCTGCCACCATGTTTAGTGCTCACTCTCACTGCATTTAACAGCAGTTGAAAGGCGAGGAAAATCTAATGCTGTGAAAAACACAAACTTTACCTTTTTAAAGAGTAGAGGGTACAGTCTTGCTCTGCCCTCCTTTTATTTAAATCATATTTTTTAGCATTTAACTGACCTGCCTAATTAAACATCTTCTATGTAGGGCCTATAGGGCCAGGGATATAGCTCAGTGGCACAAGCACCTGTCTGCACAGGGCCTATAATCTACCCCCACCAAGGGGTTTGCCAGCCCCCTAAAACTCCACATGCTTGAGTGCTCTTGAGTTATGTGTACAGCTGAGCAACATCCAAGGAAGGAATCAGAATAAGCTGAGGAGGACTCTTTAGACTTTTTCTCTTCAAACTTCTTGAAAACTTTATGCGGCTTTTTTCCCATTTGTGGTCATGGAAAACCTAGGCGTCAGACGCAGGTTTGGTAAGTTAACAGAGATGAGCAGAAAAAAGTTTGACCTTTTGTCCAATACTTCACTGCTTGCCCAGTACCTCTTTGTTTTTCTCAAAGATGGTCATAGTCTTTCAGTAACTCTGGAGGATGTGTGTGTGTGTGTGTGTGTGTGTGTGTGTGTGTGTGTGTGTTTATGCATGTATACAAAGAGTTGACATTTCAGTGCATGGGTTAAAAAGCCCCAGGAGCACACAGGATTGGAGCCGTGATCTGGATGGTTACCTGGTCAGCAGGAGAGAAATCCCACCCCCTTTCTGCTTTTTGGAAACTCTTAGAAGTAGTGTATACTATAGTAAACATACAGCGCTACAGTATGGTAGCATTCATCTCTCCTCATTTCGGTTGCCTTTCAAATTCTATTTAGAATATTTGTTTTGGATCATTTCTAGCATCTTAGCCTCTGTAGTCTTTTCTGCTCTTGTCCCAAATGGCATTTTCGTTTTCTCATTTTGAGAACTGCCAAGAGCTCTAAGGAGAGTCTGATGGTGACAGCCCAGGCTCTAAGGTCCCCTCCTGCTCATGGCTCCAGACAGATGCTGTCAAGTAGACCCGAAGCTTCCTGCGAGAAGCTTCTGAGACATACCAGCTCACAGGTGTCTTCATCTGCTTCTTTGGAGGATTTCATCCTGAAGTGACCTAGGCATGTTTGATAAAAATGTTTTGTGGGAATTGTTTATTGTTTTCCTAAGAAAGCATTATGCAAAAAGTCACTTTTAAGGGCATTTTAAAATTAAGCCATCTTTTGGCTTTTTCCGATAACTTTGTGGATACTTTGTTTACATTGTGAATATTAAAATATGCATCATCTTGTTGGCCACTCAGTCCTCCAGGCACTGAGGCCCTGACTGTCCTGTGAACCCTCACACAGCGCAATGCCATAATGTCAGCCTTTGTGGATAAGTGGTAAAACCTGGGGTTGACTCCCATCTGTGTCCTTCACTCCCATCCGGTATTCTCTCTGGAATAGTTGTCATTTCCTCAGTGATGATGTCTTAATAGTGATGGTCATAATGGTGAATGGCTAGTATGGTTTTCGTTTGTTTTGCTTTTTGATGATAGATAAGACGAAATTTTAGTTGTTTCTGCACCAGTCCAACTTGAAAGCATTGTGGATTTTGATTTCCCTTTCAAACTAAAAGATCAAGGCATGTATTAGACATAAGTGTATTTGTTGCCTCAACTCACCTGACACCATATTAGGAAAAGACCTGCCACTGACGCAGGAGGCTGCACACGCCTAACCTTTCTCCCAGGAGTTAGGGTCCCTTGCCACTGTGGAGAGCTTTTGCAAGGTGCTTCTGTACTTTTCCAGCCTGGAAGTGGAGGGTGACTGGGCCTGGCTTCTGCTGTGAAAAGAAAACCAGCCTCATCTTCTCAGTGCCCCAGAGACCTAGGACAGGATTTCTAAACTGGAATTATCATCCTTTATCAGCCTAAGGATCCCCCAAGAGGTATATGACTAGTGCTGCCGTCAGTGTCCTCACAGCAACGCTGGCGGCAGCATCCTATGCACATACGCAGAGCTGATACCCAGGGCTCCACTCAAGCTGAGGACGCAAACTGAAAACTGGGCAACACTGAAATCTTTCCTAATCAATAAGCCCACCAAAAAGTGTTTGTTTCTTATATTTTGTTGGATTTTGGTTTGCTTGGCATAGCTAAAGGTGCCTTTTTTTTTGGTTTTCTTTTGTACTTTATTTTGTAGGACTTGTTCTAAACATGGAAAACAAGTCCAGAAGACTCCCACTGACTGTTACCTTTGCCCTAGTTTTCCCTCAACTTTTATGCTCACATTTTATTAAATAAAGCAGGTGCTCCCTGGAATCTCTGGGACCTTTTTGAGGCATTTGAAGCAGAATATAGAGTGGTCTCATCTCCTTCCTTAATCTTCCTGGTGGTTGGGATGTTCCACTTGTATCATAGTTTTTTTATTACTGATGTGCTCTGCTGTTTTTAAATGTGAACTTGTGCGCAAATGTGCAGATGCAATGTTCTTGTTACAGACTGAATAAATTTTTATTTTGAAGATGAAATGTGTACTTCAAGTGCAGTGGGGCAGGGGCATGCTAGAGGTGGAGGGGTTGGACGAGGAGAACCCTGATAACAAACAGAACAGTGTTCATTGATTAATTCCAATCAAGCATACTCTGAAGACCTATAGAGAAAAAAATAAACACAACCTTCTACAGAAGAAAAGATGGGTAGGAGATAAGATGACTAAAAATCGCTAAAGACCAAGTGACCAATCTGGGAACTTGCCTGGTCAAAGAGGCATTTGTCAAAGCCATCATGTGAATATTAGACTGAATAAGCAAAGGGACAAAAATCTCCTCTACCATCTGTGGTGCGGAGTGACTAATCTGGGACAGCTGCAGTGACCTGCCCAGCAGAGACTAGATTTGTTAGGTGAGTGACCTCTCTGGACATCAGTGAGGGAGAACTAACAAGCCTTCAGCACAAAAAGCTTCTCGACTCACTGAAAGAAAGGGGAGAAACATTTGATGTCAGCAGTACAGGAGGGAGAGAGAACCAACAGGCAGTTGTGACAGAAGAGCTAGAGACATTGGCCCCACTTCCACTTTTCCAGAGAAAACCCTGTCTTGAACTAAAATGAAGTCACTATGCTTCTTTTTGAGTCCCATTTTTCAAGTGAAACAGGGACACACTGCTGGTCTCTAGAGGGAGTGCATAATGGTAAAGGTAAGGTCACATCACAAAATATCCTACAAGTGCTTGGGGTCTCTGACCAATCTAGATAGCTCAACCTTGGCTTTCAAGCTGAAGCAGGTGGACAAAGTCATGGCCACATTGGCAGAACACTTGTAGAAAATGGCTTCATGCCTATATCCCAGCACTCAGGAGGCTGAGACAGGAGGATTGCTGTAAGTTCAAAGCCAGCCTGGGCTACATAATGAGACTGTCTTAAAAAAAAACAAAAGTGTGGGCTGGGGATATAGCTCAGTGGCATAAGTGTCTGCCTGGCAAGCACAAGGTCCTGAGTTCGATTTCTGATATAAAAAAAAAAAAAAAGTAGCTTTATGAGATGAGATTCATGCCTGTCTGGTGGATTGCAGTCCAAAGCCCAATTGACAGTTCATAGGGAAGCTCCAAGCTCAAATAGCTTTTTCCCACACTGGTTCATGCTTTGGCTCCACCCAGTCACAACTTTGTCAAGCTTTGGCAGGAAAGCTGGGAGGCTGTCGGCTAACCAGCCAGGCCCGTGCAAATACCTATGAATCCCTGCTCATGTACCCAGATAGCACCCTTCTTCCCAGATGACAGAACAAAAGGCTGGATGGACTGAAGGATTTAGAGTCCCCAGTTCTCTTTAAAGTAAAGAGGAAAGGTAGGGATAATGTTTCAGAGTAGGAGACAACATATCAATCTCCTTGCCCACAAATGATGCAGAATTAGAACTTGACCTGGGGTCCTCTTCATTTTACAGCCGAGAGTGCAAAAACAGGATGACTAGGCCAGGACTAGAACCTCAGCTTTCTAATTAGACCAGGTAGCCCCTCCTCTGTGCCATACAGCATAACTCTGAGGATCAGCACTTGTGAGATAAAGTGGCACTGTCCTTCAAGGAGGGGCAGAAATACATAATACTGAAAAACACGGACCTGGATGCTAGACCCTAGGGACAAGAATCTCAGCCCCATCAACCCGTTGAGTGTTAGGTATAGGTAAACAGCAAGTGCTTTGGTTTCCTCCTCTGTAAAATGGAATAATAACAGTACCCATCTCTGAAGGTTGTTACCAGAATGTTATTAATATGTGTAAAGCCCCTAGAACAGTGTCTAACTTACAGTGTATCAGTCAGGGTTCTACTAGAGAAACATATAACACAAGATACACAAATGTATAAGGAATTACAAGACTGGCTTATGATGGGCAGCCACAGGGTTGGATGAGGAAGCGTGCAGAGGGTTTCTTCACAGTGGAGGCTGAAGGTCAGTCCAAGGTCTGGGGCTCACTTCAGTGTTCTGTGCAAGTCCGTATCAGGACAGAAGGCTGATGAGTCTGTGCTAGAAGCCAGGAGACAACGTCCAAGCTGAAAGCGAAGACTGGAGCTCCTCTGAACAGAAACCCATCTGTCCTTCCTTATTTCCCTTTTATACCATCTAGGTGACAAGGTGGGCTCTCTATACCCTAGGGGGGGTCCTCTAGACCCTAGGGTGCAGACAGCCAGCCTAGAGCAGGTCCTCTACACCTAAGGTGTACAATTGCTGAACTTCTTGAGTTGACACAATCAATCAACCACTACAGGGAACTACTATTATTATAAAGGAGCAATTGTGTTACTCAGGTCCTTTCTTCCTAGTTGTGTACCTGGACTCTTCATCCTTTCTGAAGAAATCCAGTGTGCAGACACTGGGTAAACAACAGCACTGGCTATATTTTGATCAGATTATTTTTTATTTCCTCCTTGACCTTGGCCAATATTCAGATCCACGGGTCTTGGAAAAAGAGGAGAGGCTCCCTGGAACACAGTTGGGCATCAGCTCAAAGGGGGCCCAGCTGACATTAAGAGTCAAGCTAACATTAGCGTCTGAGCTGGCTCTTCTGGCCCCTAAAACTGTGGCCAAAAACTTGCGCCAGCCTTTCCCCCGACCCGCTCCGATCCTGAATGGGGGCTGGGGAGCTCAAGGTAAGTTCACTTTTTCACTTCTCTGCTTTCAAGCTGCTTTCTGCCCTGCTCCAAGGAATGAATCCTCTCTAACAGGGTGAAATGACTAGCACAGTGCTAGCATTTGAGGTACTCCGTGATGGCTATCGCCATTAATAACAGCAGTGACATTCACAATTCCTTGCCAGGTACTCTCTCATTTTTCTCGGGGGGCCCTCATCCAATGGCTGAGACCATTCCCCCCAGCGCATCTTCTGGGGCCTCCTCCCAGGGGTCCGGATTGCAGTCCCGCAACCCCGGCCCGCAGGGACAGGCTAAGTTGGGAGCGCGATTGCGGCAGGAATGCGGCGCCAAGGCGCCTGATGCCCCAGCGGAGCGTGCCCCTCGCCGGCTCCCTCTCTCAGCGTCCCGCTCTGGCTCTGGGAACATGGACTCCCAAGCCTGCTGGAGGCGCGGAGCCCCCGCAAACACACACACACAAACACACACACACACTTACTTCTGAGTCCCACAGACGTCGGAGAGAAGTCTGCGGCGCTCGCTTTTCCCGCCGCTGGAGGGGGCGGGGCCGCCTCGGCCTTGGCCCCGCCCCCGACCAGGCCCCGCCCCCCGGGTTGATGGCAGCGGCAGCTGGGTCTGCAGCGAAGCGCGGCCCTGGAGAGCCGCAGGCAGCGGCCGGAACGCGCAGCCCGCACCGGAGCTCAGACGCCGCGGACAGAGGCAGTTCCTTCGCGCCCGGCGCACTCCCGACCGGCTCCGCAGAGGAGTCGCAGCGTGAGCACAACCCGCTCCCGGCTTAGGACCAGGTACACCCTCTCGCCGCCGCCCGCAGCCATCGGAGCGGGCGGGGTCTCCGGAGGGGGCAGAGGTCTGCGCCCTCCCCCCGCCGCCAAATCGGTCCCCGGCAGAGAAGACTTGGTGTCTATATTTGGCCGGACCGGGGCCGCGCGCAGACACCTCGTCTCGCAAGAATGCAGTGTCCGGACCGGAGGCCGGAGGAGGGTGCGGGGAGGCCGGGCCTCAGGCCTGGGGCTGCAGGAGCGGCTTGAAGGGCACAGGGATGCCCTGGGCTGAGGAGGGGCAGGAGCCAGTGCCCCTTTGCCAGAGCTTGGTGTGGCCCTGCGGGAAGAGTAGCGCAGCACGCGCCCTGGCTAGAGAAGAGGCACCTCACCCTTCCCATCTCTGCAAATCTGGTCCTGGCGGGGAGCGGAGGGTCGAGGCCCCCAACCCCAGGAGAGTTTACCAAGAGGAAGCCCCAGTCTAGGCGGGGACCCAAAGCACGGTAGGTAGAGGCCAGAAGACCATGGTTGGGGCTCTTGCAGAAGCCAGTGCAGGGAGGAATGGAAGGCGAGATCCGCCTTACGTGATGCCCCACCACCGTCCGCGGCAGCATGGGAGGGAACTGCTGAAAACAGTTGCAGGAAGGACGCAGGTTAGCTGACAGGAGGAACCGCACCCTTGGCAGATTTTTGTAAGAAAACAAAACTCCATCTGTGTCAGAGATACAGGTTTGGGATTAGGGGAGAGGGGCTGCAGTCCTAGCCCCATAACTGGCCTTCAGCCAAGATCCAGTGGCCAAGGCCTCTGATTCTGGACAAGGTGCCTCTAGGAAACATAACACTTCAGTGAAGAGATGCTCACCCAAGGTGCTAGCAAGAAGGCGACGTGGCATCAAGCTGTCCCCAAAACATTTTGCCTTCTAGGAAGCTTTCAGACCCTGTCAGCCTCCTCTGTACCCCAGCCCAGGTCTCTAAGCCCTTCACATTAAACAGCATTTGACAAGTGGCAAAGAACTGCCCCATACTTTCATAACTTTGAAGAAAACTACAGGACTTGACTCTTGGTCAAATAACCCTTCTCATTTGCCTCCCCACCCACACCTCCTCCCTCCCACAGCTCACAGAACTAAGGACCAAAGGCATTTCCGAGCACCAAGATCCTCCACCTCTGCTGCAGCCATGAGCCGGCGCGTGGTTCGGCAGAGCAAGTTCCGCCATGTGTTTGGGCAGGCAGCAAAGGCCGATCAGACCTACGAGGACATCCGTGTGTCCAAGGTCACATGGGACAGCTCCTTCTGTGCTGTCAACCCCAAATTCCTAGCCATTATCGTGGAGGCTGGAGGTGGGGGTGCTTTCATCGTCCTGCCTCTGGCCAAGGTGAGGGATGAGAGGAAAGAAGCAAGCGGGAGGACACCAGCCAGGGCCGCTGTGTTCTCACCTAGTTCCATTCCTCAGTGAGGAGGGCAGTTTGTGTGGATTGGCTATTTCCTGCTCCCCAAGCCCTCGGGTACTAGTGGAGATGCTTCTTCACTCCATCCTGAGTGTCACAGTGGCCTACACCTGCTCCCTATCCTGCCACCTCACCGACAGCACCCTGTTTCTGGCGGGGACCGGGGAGTCAGGTGATAAACATTGTTGGGAGGCAGCAGAGGTTTATTCTGTCTCTGTCTTGCCTGATGCCACACCCCCTCACGATTTGTGGCTGGAGATCCTCCTTCCCAGCCCAAGATGACTAATCAAGTCACAGCTCAGAGCCACACACTGAGAACAGTGTCAGGCCCTATCCAAAGAGGCCGTAGCTACTTCCTCACTCTTGTTCTTTTTTGTTTGTTTTCCCCAGTACTGGGGATTGAACCCAGAGCCTTTGCATTGAGCTACATCCCCAGCCCTCCTTTATTTTGAGATAGGGTCTCACTAACTCACTAAGCTACAGGCATGTACCACCGTGCCCAGCTCCACAATGGTTCTTACAATGAGGTAGAATGTATGAAAGGCGGGATGCATAACACATAAGGCCAGAACTCTCCTATCCTAGGGAAAGGGGCTAGGCAGTAACTGCCACCTTTGCTGTGGAACCTCAAGACTCTTGACCTCTATTCTGGCCCCTATACCTTGTTGGGGAGGCCCCAAGAGTGACAGGGTTAAGCCTGACAACAACGAGTGACTCACCCTAGACAATGCAGACATCATCCAGAGACACCATCCCCAAGGCTCAAATTTCAGTTAGAGCTGCCTCCTTCCCCAGTACGACTGCCATTTAAATGCCACATAGTCACCGCCTCCACTACTGCCTAGTCTGGGCCGGTGCCAGCCCCTGCAGAGGCCTCAGGACCTCTATAAGGGGCACATGGAGCTCAGAAAAGGTAGTATCCACCCCCTAGCCCCAGTTTGGGAGACAGTAGGCACCAGGATTGCCTACTACTTGTGGTTCCAAGGTGAAACCAGTGACAAGAGAGAAACCTGCCAAGAGTGGCCAGGAGCACTGTCCTGAGGATTACCTCACCTTGAACTCTTCCACCAGGGCCTTCCCAAAGACATTCCAATTGGGGGAACAGGCTCAAGAACTACTTCTTCCAAGTAGGTGACTTTTTAAAAAAGTGCTGGACTGAGAGGTAAAGTCTGGGCTCCACCAGTATCTTATGGATCTCTGCTTAAGTCATTTTACTTCTCAGTGCCAGTTTCCCTAATATTAAATGATTTCAACTCTGCCTTCAGCACAGTGCAGAGGAAGTGGACTGAAGGGGGTTACAGGTGTAGAGAGAGTCTACACAGAGAAATGGATGATAGAGAGCTGAGATATAAACAGATCTGCTGCTGCCCGCTCCCAAAACACACACACACAGTGCGGGCTGGGGCTGTAGCCCAGTGGAAGAGTGCTTGCCTAGCATGTGCAAGGGCCTAGGTTCAATCCCCAGGACCACAAACACACATACATGCACTCACATATACACACACATACCACAGGAAGGTGGCCCCATAGCTCTCTCTGACCCCTCCAGACAGGACGAGTGGATAAGAACTACCCGCTGGTCACTGGGCACACTGCACCTGTGCTGGATATTGACTGGTGCCCACACAATGACAATGTCATCGCCAGTGCCTCAGACGACACCACCATCATGGTAGGAGCCGTGTGGATGCTGCCGGGCAGCTGGGCAAGGGGGCAGGGAGGGCTGCCTCACCTGTGCTCGGGAAGGTGCTAGAGAGGTGCCGACTCCCAGAGCCCTTCCCTGCCAGCTCCCAGGCTATTCTTAGCTACATGTCCACTCCCTCCCAGGATGCACTGCTTAGGACTAATTATAGTTATGAACAACTTGGGGCCCTGGGGGCGGGTACTTTTAAGTCTCTGGTGGTTTGAATGGAGAGGTAGGTCTCTGGAGAGCTGTAGTGCCCCCTCCTGGTTCCCAGCCGCTCTGCCCTAGGCGGACTTTACCATATCTTGCCTGTATTTGACGCCTACCATTCAAGATAACCAGTATGGTTAAGGGGAGGAGGGGAGGAACAGAACTGCGTCCTTATCCCACCTACTTTTTACCTTTTCTCCCTACCTAGGTGTGGCAGATTCCAGACTATACCCCTGTGCGAAACATTACAGAACCTATCATCACCCTCGAGGGCCACTCCAAGCGTGTGGGCATCCTCTCCTGGCACCCTACTGCCAGGAACGTCCTGCTCAGTGCAGGTCTGGGGGCCTAGGGAGGGTCCCTACTGTAGAGGAGGCCCAGGGTAACAGAGGTGGGGCCCAGGTGACCATGCCTGGCCATTCTGCACAGGTGGTGACAATGTGATCATCATCTGGAATGTGGGCACTGGGGAGGTGCTGCTGAGCCTAGACGACATGCATCCGGACGTCATCCACAGTGTGTGCTGGAACAGCAATGGCAGCCTGCTGGCCACCACCTGCAAGGACAAGACACTGCGCATTATCAATCCCAGAAAGGGCCAAGTGGTGGCGGTGAGTGCCTGGCCCGCCCACTCCCGAGTAGCCCTCACCCACTGACCAGCTGTTACCACCTAATACAGTCAGCAGAGCCCCCGATCCCGACTTTCATCTGCCCCATCCCTTGCTCCAGAGAGCTCGTCCTCTCCCCAACTCTCTGTAACCACAGTTCCCTGCCCTACCTAAGCCCCAGCCTGCAGTTCCTGCCTTGCTCCTGTTCCCTCCCCTCCCCTGCATCTCGGAAGCCCAGAGGAGGGCTCCTTGCTTTGAGATTGAGGAGGGGAGAAGCTGGAAACCACCCTCCCACCAGAACCTGCATGAGACCTGAGCTCCGGGACCCTGTCCTCTCAGCCGGCAGCCAGCGCCATCGTGCAGGGTCTGGGGCCAGCCCACTGGCTCCAGAGCTGGCACTTTCCCGCCCTTGTTGACCCGCTGGGTGGGCGGGGTGGTGAGGTAGTAGAGGCAAGCCTCGTGCGTTACTTGTCCCCATGGGTGCCCTAGGAGCCTCACCAGCCTCAGTCTAACATGGGGTGTGCGGGGCGGGTGCATGTCTGTGCGTGGAGCAGGCGCGTGGAGCGCGGCCGCGTGTGGGTGGGCAGACGGGCGCTCTAACCCACTAACCCCGCGAGCAGGAGCGAGCCCGGCCTCACGAGGGCGCCCGCCCGCTGCGGGCCGTCTTCACCGCAGATGGGAAGCTGCTCAGCACCGGCTTCAGCAGGATGAGTGAGCGGCAACTCGCGCTCTGGGACCCGGTAGGCCAGGCCGCGCTGGGCGCGCTCGCTCGCTCCTTCACTGGGTCAGCCAGGAGCGCTCTGGCCTGCGGTGGCCCGAACGGAGCAAGGAGCTCCCATTTGGGAAAAGCCTCGCTGCGACCCCAGGGAGCCCGCAGACGTCGCCTGCTGTAGGGATCCACCTTTGAGGGCAGTTATGGGCTCCGGATCCGAGAGCCGCACGCCTCCAGCCGAGCGTTCTCCAGGCCGGGGGCCAGCCACTGGCTCTAGGGAAGCTGAGTTCTTTAGGACCCCTGTGTCTCTCCCTCACCTGCATCCTGCACCCAAGTCAGCAAGCTGTTTTCTCGCTTGCTCGGCCCTCCATACTCCCCAGGGCAGGCAGCCGGGTGATGCCCCTCCCTTCTCCCCCCTTCCCCCAGGAGAGGTTTGCAGCCCACGAGGGGATGAGGCCCATGCGGGCTGTCTTCACGCGCCAGGGTCACATCTTCACCACGGGATTCACTCGCATGAGCCAGCGAGAGCTGGGCCTGTGGGACCCGGTAACGCAGCTGGAGGCTCGGGGTGTGTGCCCCGGGGACTGGCATCACACGAGAGGGGCCAGGCGCCCCCCCGCCGCAGGTTATGCCCACCTAGACTGGGCTGGAGGCCGTGCCGCCTCCGCAGTGCCCGCCTCCCCACACCCACCCTTCGCCCAGCTTAGCTGCGTCGCCTGGAGAAGCTCACACTGGCGCCCGCACCCGGTGATGCCGAGTCCCTGGGGGTGGTTTGCAGTGACTGCATGCAGTGGCGGTGGCGCAGGGGGTACCTGTGCCGGGGCAGGGTGGCAGTGTGTCCAGGGGAGGGGCCTGTAACTCTCACCAGAGCTGCCTTGGGAACTGGTGGGATTTGGAGGGGGGCAGGAAACTTAAAGATGGTTCCGAGGTAGCAGAAGTAGCAGGGAGGATGGGAAGGGCTGGTCACGCCTCCTGTGCTCGGGCAGAACAACTTCGAGGAACCAGTGGCACTGCAGGAGATGGACACAAGCAACGGAGTTCTACTGCCCTTCTACGACCCGGACTCCAGCATCATCTACTTGTGTGGCAAGGTGCTGACAGGGCCGGGAAGAGCAGGGAGCAGGGTGGAGGAGGTGTGGGGGACTGCCCGAGCACCCCTCTGACCGACTGGCTTTTCCAGGGCGACAGCAGCATCCGGTACTTTGAGATTACCGATGAGCCACCTTTTGTGCACTATCTCAACACATTCAGCAGCAAAGAGCCACAGCGGGGCATGGGTTTCATGCCCAAACGGGGACTGGAAGTCAGCAAGTGTGAGATCGCCCGGTCAGCAGCCGTGGCCCCCGTGCATGCCTCCTTCTGCCCGTACTCACGTCGGGTCTTAACCACCGGGCTGCCCCTACAGGGCTGTTTTGGAAGAAAAAATGAGGGTGGGGATCAAACTGGTCTGCTTTAAAGTTCACCTGCCCCAAAGTTCACTCACCTGACATTATCCAAATCTAGGTTTCCTGTAAAATAATGGCAAACATCCGATCAGAGGTGATTTACGCTGAAATTGGCAATGCATGTGAAATACAACACACTTGGTAGACATTCAGCAAGTGTTGGCCTCCAACCCATTGGTCCCAGACGAGAGAAGTTAAGGGGGTCGGAGTCTGCGGGGCTTGATGAACCCGGTTCCCTTTACAGGTTCTACAAGCTGCACGAGAGAAAGTGTGAGCCCATCATCATGACAGTGCCGCGCAAGGTGAGTGGCTGGGAGGGTGGCACAAGGCCAAGGCGGAAGGGGCGCGGCAGGCCTGGCACTCCAGCTCACACGCCTCCGCCTGTCCACCGACCCTCGCAGTCAGACCTGTTCCAGGATGATCTCTACCCTGATACCCCCGGGCCTGAGGCTGCCCTGGAAGCAGAGGAATGGCTGTCGGGTCAGGACGCCGAACCTATACTCATTTCGCTGAGGGACGGCTATGTGCCTCCTAAGCACCGAGAGCTCCGGGTCACTAAACGCAACATCCTGGACGCGCGCCCACCCTCTGGCCCCCGCCGCAGCCAGTCAGCCAGTGATTCCCCCTTGTCGGTAAGATCCTGCCCTGTTCCACCCAGGCCCAGCCTACACCTCCTCTACTCTCACCCCGGACCGGGCCTCTTCCTCTTCCGTGTCCCAGCAGCAGCACACTCTGGAGACACTGCTGGAGGAGATAAAGGCCCTTCGCGAGCGGGTGCAGGCCCAGGAGCAGCGCATCACAGCGTTGGAGAACATGCTGTGCGAGCTAGTGGACGGCACCGACTAGTGCGTCCCTGTGTGCCTGAGCGGCTGTGCTCAGGGCCCAGCAGGCAGGACGCACGGGTCGCACCGACCCACTCCAGCCTTTGGCCTGCGACTCACCTTCCTGGGCTGGGGCTGGAGGCTGGACTGGGAAGGAAATTATGCCCCTCGTGGGAGACCTGGAAGGGAGCTCATGGGAGACCCAAGTTTGTCTGGCAGGGGCTGGACTGCACTCTTGGTCTGGGACTTGGCTGGAGCTGGCCTAAGGGGGCCCTTGGGGTAACAGGGGGCCTGAGCAATGGTGCTGCTTGGCGAGGCGGTCTCCTCCTCTGTCCCTGGCCCCAGGCAGGGAAAATGCTTAGTTATTAGCAGAATGCTTGGGGGTATTGGGGAGTTTGGGCTTGACCTCAAAGAGGTGGCCACTCCTTGGGTCTCCCCAGACTAAGTGGGGAAAATTAGGGCGCTTCTCCTTATCAGCTCACTTGATTCCACCAACCTAAGTGGTAAACCCCAATTCTAAGTTGGCAGCACCCCAGTTCTGCAGATATATACACAACCTGCACAACCTCAACCCAGGAGTCTCTGGCAGATGATAGGGCAGTTTCCTCCAGATAGTCTGCCACAGAAATCTCAGAACTGGCATAAGAAAGCAGGCTTACCCCACACACACACACACACACGCACGCACGCCCTCTGCTGTGGCCTTAACTCTGTGAGGAAAACAAGACATAATGACATGTTTTACTAAGTGCAAGTCTGTGCCTCCTGCACGGCTCGGGGCAGGCAAAGGGGAAACATTCCCAGGCTACTCGGAGAACCTAGCAAACACAAGCCTGGGCTCAGGACTCACCAAACAGCCTCTTATCCTAGAGTCGTCCTCTGAACTGAAGTTCAACAGGACGCCCCATCCCACCCACCCTGGGCACTCCTCCCCAGTAAAATCGGGAAAAAGCCTCCGGTTTGAAGCCTCTTTATTTGTGCCTCAGAATCAGTCTGGTGCCCCTGGCATCAGGGAAGGGAGTGGAAGGAACAGTTTCTCTTTGTTGCTCTTTTCTTCTGTCCCCTTTTTGTGTTCCTTCTGAGCCTCACTAGCTGAGCCAGGAAGGCCCGTCTGAGAGGCCCAGGACAAGGATGTGCAGTGGGCCGGGGCCCCAGCCCCTGGAGGGGCCTGTGCTTCTCTGGGTGGGTGAGGCAGGGCAGGGAAGAGCCGGGGGTTAGCACCATTGGATGAAGGGTTTTAGCCCCTAAGTAGGGGCAAGAGGGATGCACAACCACAGAGGGCTAGCAGCAGCTGGTAGGAAGGGGTGGGTGGTGGTGCCAGGGCCCTAAGTGATCCTTGTATCCAGTTTTGTGTCGGGTCTAGTGCTTGCCCCCAGCCGAATATGCCCCCCCATTCTCCAAGGCACCAGGAGGGAATCAGGCCTTTCCGGGGCCAGGGGGCCACCTTGGACCCACTCCCTGATCACAAAACTGTGCCTTGGGGGTGGAAACTTCAACTTCTGGCTGCCCAAGGAGAAGCTGGGACCACCCTGAGACCCAGGATGGGTGTGGGGGCTGGGGGAGCCGGGCACCCCGCTAAGTGCACTTGACGCTGAAATGCCGGGGTGGGGAGGGGCTGGGCCCTTGACGTGCTGGTTTGTGTCTGGGACAAAGCAGCGACACAGCACGTGGGGAACTCAGCTGCCCCCCAGGGGTGAAGAGCAGAGATGCAAAGGCTTCAGGGGTAGTGTCCCGGTGTGGGGTCAGTGAGCAGAAAGGAGGACCGGCCAGAAGGAGCAAGGGATGGGGACAATGCTCCTCTGAGGATTCGTCTTCCCTTCAGAACCATCTACCTCGCCCTCGGACAGATCGGGGCCCAGAGGAGCAGATTAAGAGTCAGGATTCAGCAAAGCAGGGGGACCGGGCCGTGCCAGTCACCTCCAGGGCTCTGTCCTGGAAAGTTACCCTGCGCCCATGTGGAACCCCTCTCCACCTCGTGCCTGGTGTATTGCTACACCCCCCGAGGCGGCGGCTCCACGCTCTAGCCGCAGCCGCTGCTATGCAGGCGAGCCCGCCGGAGTGTCCCGCTCGGGTCCGGGGCCCGGCAGGGGCCGAGTGGGTGAGGGGCCCGGCAGGGGGCGCTACTGCTCGGTCAGCGAGAGTCTCAGGATGCGCTCCAGTTCCTCCTCCTCCTGGCGCGCGCGCCGCCGCCGCTCCTCCTGCTCCTGAGCCGACAGCTCCATGGCCAGCCGCAGCTGCTCGTCGTAGCTCTGGAACACGTGGCCGCCGGAGGCGGGGCGGGGACTGGGTCGCGGGCTGGGCACCCGCGCTGGGGGCGCGTGCTGGCGCTGCGGCGTGGGCGGGGCGCTCCTGGGGGCGGAGAGGATTCTTCTAGCGCTCTGGCAGCGCACCAGCCCAAGTGCCTGGGCGGTGCACTGCGCAAAGGCCAAAAGGCAGAGCGGCCGCCACCCGCTAGGGGAAACGAAGAGTCTTGCGTCCAAGTCGGGCGCCGCAGATTCTCTGGGCCTAGCGGGGTTCCCGTGCCATCGCCCAGTGTGACAGGGTACTGGAGTTCTGTGTGCGTGTGTGTTGGGGGTGGGTGAGAACAGGCATCTCCAAGTGCTCTTCTGCCTAACCGACACTGACCTGTCCTGTCGGCGACCCTCGTAGGACATGGGGTGAGTGCCTGGTTTGCTGTTGGTTAGCGCCTCCCAGATGGTGACCTGAAGCGAGGAGCCCGTTAGCTGTGCGTCCCGCACTCACGTGGCCGGGTGGCGAGGCTGCGGGACGCACCTGATCATACTCACTGCCTGCCTCAAGCAGGCTCTGCTGGATGGCGAACTGTAGCAGGTCGTCGTCCTCGTCGCGGGTCGCCGCCTCCCGCTGGCCGCCCAGCACGCTGTAGCCCCGTGGGGCCTCGAACAAGGCCGGGGAGATCTCGCAGCCGCGGCACGAGGCTGAGGACGTGAGGCTGCCGGTCACGTCACGCGTGGGCCGGGCCTCCAGCGCACCGGGGTGGGGCGGGGAAGCCAGGCCGGCTCAGAGCGAGCGGGAAGGAAGCTGGGGTTGGCAAGGCACAGGGAGTGGGGAGTCTCACTCGTCGAACTGGAGCTGCTGACGCTGGAGGAGTCGCTGCCTGGGGAAGGGGTCTCACTGCTGGGGCTACCTCGCACCGATGGCACCGGCTCGTCGCAGCCATTGAGGTTCCCGAAGGTGATGCGCGCATTGAGGATGTGGAAGATCGGGATTTCTAAGGATGAGCAAACCATCAGGCACCAATGCCCACTCCCTCCTACCTCAGGGCGGCAACCCTGACCTCATTTGAACCCCACCCGACTGCCCAAAAGGGTTGAGGGGAAATGGCTGTGGGGTCTCACCAATCTTGACGGGAAACCCTGGAGGCAGGCGCAGGGTGATGAAGTCCCGGAGCTTGGCAAATAGCGCATTGCTGACCGCCATGAGGTCAATGATGGGGGCCACCTGCTCACACAGGGACAGGGGATGCTCCTCACACAGCCACAGCTTGGCCTTGAACCTGCCCCCCCAGATCCCAGGGGTGAGGGACGCTGCAGGAAGCCATGGCCTCCCGGCACCTCCTGGAGCCCCAGCCCAACCCTCCCCAGCAGGAGCAGGGGGCCTCACTTCTGCGTCTTGGTGGTCAGTTCCATGGGGCGGCCCATGTCCCGGTTGCCAAGTTCAAAGTTGGGGTTGAAGTATTCTTCTGCGGTGATGGCAGTGGGGTTGGCCTGGCTCAGGGTCTGAGTGATCAGGGTCTGTACATGGGGAGGGGCTATCAGCCTTTCTCAGTCCCTTATGCCAAGCCAGCCAGTTGATACCATAGGGCTCCCATCTCTCCCCCTGCCAGTGGGGCAAGGTTTTAAGCATTATGCAAAGGAGGGCCACACAGGCCGTGCTAAGCAGGACACCCTCCAAGCCTCCTCCTGAGCCACATCCACACCCCAACACACAAGTGATGCCCTTGCACACACTCACCCCATTTTGGGGGCCCCCATGCTGCTCAGCAATTCCCAGGAAGGACTGGAGAGGTGTCTTACAGCCTACAAGAAATATGGTATCTCAGAGGACACTGCAGCCCCTACACATGTGGAAGTGACAGTACTCAGGCCCTAGCGATGAGGCTGGTTCCTTGGGAGTGGGGCTGCTCGCCTACAGCACCTGCATCTATAAGTGACTGAGGACTCCATGGGCCAGGGGCCAGGACCTCTGTAAGTATAGCTGGACTAGAAGTAGGCTTGGGTCTTGGGAGAAACATCCAAAGGTGCCACAATCCAGGCTGGGGACATTGGGCAGTAACATAACTTCCTTTTGTGGACAGTTTGAGGGTGTGTGTGTGTGTGTTTCCTTCCAAGCCCTTGTATATTATTGACTTCATTTTTTCCTCTGTGAGGTAGGAATTATGTATTTCTACTTGAGACGAGTTAGCTGATGCCCAGACAATCAGGTGTGGTGTCACTGGGCCCACAGAAGCAAGGTCCCCTGACTTTCTGCCCAGATTATCTCCCACTAGAGTAAAATGGCCAATAAATGGCATATGTAACATTTCTTTCTCCTTCTGAACACAATGCAAACATTAGCAATCAGTTGTCGCCTGCCTTTCCACTGAACCCAAATGAGCACTTTTAGAATCTTCTTGGCAGTGTTGTAGGCAGCTGCTACCAATCATTAGGGCTTAGCACTTGAATTGAAACCTATTGGCTTGAATAAACCACCTTGGCTCTTACTGGGCTGCCAAAGAGAATACTGAGGGAGAAACTGAAGTGGAAGCTGGCTCCTCCCGTCCCGTACCTCCCTCACACCTTGACTACATTACCTTTGACCTTCCCCTTGTGCTGTTCTGAAAGATGCTCTGTCCGGGTCCGGGTGATGAGCTCCACATTGGATGCCCCATATACCTGGAGACACAGAGGGAAGGACTCAGAAATAGCTCTAGTAGCCCTACCCAAAGGAATTCTAAGCATCCTGCATAAAGGGTCCTCTTTGCTCCAGTTCTGAAGCTTTGGAGCAAGTAAATATGTCAAATGGTTCATTTGCTTATTTATTCAACAAACATTCTTTTAAGGGGGAGTTATGTGCCAGCCACTGAGGTGGGCATCAGGGTTACAGTGTTGAACAAGCCAGATATAATTCCTGTCCTAAAGGGCTAGGCGTATAGCTCAGGGGCACAGTGCCTGCCTAGCAAGTGCAAGGTCCTGAGTTTGATTGCCAGTTCAAAAAAAAAACAATCTTGCCTTCATGAGGGCCATATTCTAGCTGGAGAGACAAGAAGATGGACAGCTATAATTCCGTGTGACACATGCTTTGATAGGGAGTAGCAAAGGGCCTTATCCCAACCTACAGAACCAGGGAGGGCAGCCAGGAGACAGCGCGTACGAGAGCTTGTAGCACTGGCCATTTCCTTCATTGAATGGCAGCACCATGTGCTGGGAGAAGTGCACGTTCTAGAGTGACAGTCACAGTCTTAAGGGTAAAGGCCCAGCTTTGGAGTCAGGCAGCCGGGGTCAGACCCCCAGCTCTGGCACTTATAGCTGTATAAGTTGTAGTTACTTTCAATGGCTTTACAAGGTCATTGAATCACTTCAAGCTCCATTTCCTCATCATAAAAATGGGCCAATAATCCCTACTTTGTGGAGTTATAAAGATCAAATAGAATACCATGCAAGTGACTCAGTAAATATATGGAAATAGGAATAATAATAGCACCTGCCTGAAAGGGTTACGGTAAAGCGTAAATGAGGCCACGCATGTGGCTCACTCATGCACACGTGTATATATATATGTCCACACATTGGTATAAAATGCCAGGACAGTGCTTTGAACATGAGTAGAGCAATTCTCATCCAGGTGACTGTTAGCCTCACGCTCCTTCCTGCATGCCACATGGCCTCTGCACCTCCAAGGCTGGGGAAGGAGTCAGGAAACCCCTGCCCACTTTGCTGTAGACAAGAGCACAGTTGGCTGTGGCACTGGGAGCCGCGCCTCACCTTCGCTTCATACCCATTCACCATCTCTGTCTTCTCACTGCGCCAGCCCAGAATGCCAGTCTTATTCCTGGGGAAGAACAGCGGTCCAGGTGAGGCAGGCATCCCACCAGGCTGCATCCAGGCTGGCCAAGGCTGCGCCTGCTCACCTCTCAAAGGAGATGTTCTTGGTGTCAAGCTGCGTGGTGACGACAGGTGCGGTGAGCCGGCTCAGCACCTGCTCCTCAGTGGGCTGGGCAGCAGCCAGCAGCAGCTCCCGGTCCTGCCCAGCCAGTGCCAGAGTCTCTGTATACACCACACGGCGGTCGTGGTCGATCTCCATGACCACAGCACTCGTGTCTGTTGGCCATAGAACAGCACAGGGAGGTCAGGGTGACACGGCACTGTCCCATCCTCCCTACCTGCAGCCCCCTCCTGCCTGCCTGACCTTGGCCCCTGAAGATGAAGCTGCGGTTCCCTCGCTGCCATGTCATGTGGTCGAAGCCCAGGAGCGTAGTGTCTACCCTCAAGTTCTGGCCGCTCTTCCACACTTTGTAGGTGTCACTAGGGCAGATCTTGGACACCAGGGGCACTGGGTGGAAGTGGAGGTCAGAGGTGGCTTCAGTTTGCCTGGCCCACCCAGCCTGGGCCAGATCAAGGGGTAGGAGTTGGGGGTCAGAAAAATGGCCAGGAAAGGGTGAAGGAACTGATGTAAGAGCAGCCCTTCCTCCAGCCAGTGGCATTGACAAAGGTAGGCCACACTCCCTCAGAAGTGGAACCTGAGGTTGGGGACAGCTACTTCACTGAGACTCATCGATGAGTCGCTGGTATCCTCCACTCTGTGTTAATTCATTCACTCATTCTCTCATCCAATCTTTCAACAAGTATTTATTGAACACCTACTACATGCCAGGAACTATTCAAGTCACTGGAAATATATCACTGAACAGGGGAGGGACCTCTGCCCTCTTAGAACTTACCTTCTAGCAAGGGGTAACAAGTAATAAACAAGTAAGTCATTAGACAGTGGAAGGAATAATAATGGAAGCAAGTTAGTGTCTAGGGCAGTCTGGAAATGACTTCACTCAGGAGACAGCATTGAGCTGAGAGCTAAAAGATGAATCGGATCGCCTGAAGAGCTATGGGATGATAGCTCAGGCAGGAGGACAGTGGGTGCAAAAACCCCAAGGTCAGAGAGGCCCCCATTCAGCCCCTCTTACCCCAGCTAGTGAATTCCCATTTCATCTCCACATAGAAGTCCTGGGCCTAGAGGATGGAAAGGAGAGTGGCTAAGCTCACACTAGAAATGGGGCACAAGGATTCCAGCGGCAAGGCTGGGTGGCTGAGCCTCACCTTGCGCAGCTTCTCCAGGAGCACAGGGATGCCTGCCAGCCGCTTCACCACCCGCTGGTAGTCCCGGTACCTCAGCACCAGCTGTACCAGCTCCAGATCCCGGGTACTCACGGCCTCCTGAAGCACTGAGGGAGGGAAAACGACATCATAGGGCAGGACCCTTTAGCCAACCTGAGGTGAGTACCTGATGCTGGGGAAGCCCTGGTGTTCGGTGCCCACCTGTCCAGCCACTGCGATTCTCCCTGCCCACGTCAGCGCCGTGTGCCAAGAGCACACGGGCACACTCCAGGTGCCCCAGTGTGGTGGCCAGGTGCAAGGGAGTCCGGCCACGGGGATCCAGCTGCTCGATGTCCACCTGCAGGAGTTGAAGAGGTAGCACTGGTCACTTCAGAGGCAACTGACCTAAGCAAAAGAGCCCCTCAGCAGGCAGCCACCCTCTGGCTATATCACTTGGCCCATTTCACAAGACTGTGGAAAAGACCTACATGATAAGCTGGCACCAACTACACGGAGAGGAACTTAGGAGACAGGGCGGAAAGTAACTGTGAGATGGAGAGGGAGGGCCTTCCTTTCTGTTCATCCAGGCCTCCAGACTGGGTTCCCTCCTTCAAGGCCCAGTGGAACCCAGAAAGAGTAAGCCAGAGATGGAAGAGTGGGCCAGAGAGGCTGCTGGACCTGTCTTAGTGGTCCGAGACCACACCCTCAAGTGGGGCCACCAATTTCCTATTATTGACATTAAACACTGAGTAAAAAGGCAAAAAGCTGTAGTGATACAGTGGCAGTGAAAGAAAATGTTCATGGTACAACTTTTTTTTTTTTTCTTTTTTTGGTCTTTTTAAGACAGGGTCTCACTATGCAGTTCAGGCTGGCCTTGAGCTCACTTTGTAGCCCAGGCTGGTCTCGAACTTGCAATGAACCTCCTGCCTCATGGTACAACTTCAAAGTCACATCCTGTACCTGTGGAACACTATGCACTAACATTTTACATAAATTTTATTATTTTGTGAATAGCATGATTATGTCACACGAGATTTTTGTTGTATGATAAAAGCATACGTTTATTAAGCATAAATATTTAAATATATCTCAGGATTCTAGGACTCCTGCTTAAATATTGTGAACTGACCATATGCATGTCATTCCTGTCCTCCCAAGAACTTGGTTAATATGCCATTAAAAAGCTTCCATTCTGGGGCTGGGGATTTAGCTCAGCGGCAAAGCGCCTGCCTGGGGAGTGAAAGGTCGTGAGTTGATTCCCCGTACCAGAAAAAAAAAAAAAAGCTTTCATTCTAACCATCACCATATCAGAAATTATGCTGCCCCTGGGCATAATGAGGTAACTATTGCTTCAGAATATCTGAAATAATTGTTTTCAGATATAAGCCCCCAAGAAATATGCGACTGACCTGTCTGAAGTAAGGGAAACAAACAGAGGAAGTAAGGGATTTGGGGCCGAGGGGACATTCCATGGAGGGGACACCCAGCAGAGCCCGGCGGTCTCACTCAGGTAAGGAGACAGAGATAGGACCCAGGGAGGTCGAAGTGGCTGCAAGTTGCAAGGCAGAGTTCTGGAAAGGAATGAGCCTTGCAGGGGAAGAACCCTCTGATCTTTTTTCATTCATCCATCACATGCTAACCCTCTCTGCTTGAAGAAGCAGGAGTCTGAGTCTTTACTGAATACTAAACTGCATGTGTGTGTGTAGTAAGCTCAAAAAACTGCAGCACCAGAGCAATGAAGTAATGAGTTTACAGAGCTCAGAGGATAGAGAGACCTTCAAGCTCCAACCTGTTAGAGTACAGAATCTCTGTTGATTGCTCAATATATCCAATAGAGACACAGAAGTGTTATGCCTTAGTAATAGGGCTCAACTATCCCTAAAGAAAAGGCTCACCCAAGCCTACCCTATTAGATTAAAATGGAGCATCAAAAGGATCAAACTCAGTTGCGCTTGGTGGTACATGCCTGTAATTCCAAGCATTCTGGGAGGCTGAGGCAAGGGGATCCAGCCTGGGCAATTTAAGTGACTTAGTGAGACTTTGTCTCAAAATAAAAAATAAAAAAGGGCTAAAGCTGGGGATATAGCTCAGCGGCACAGTGCCTGCCTGGCAAGAGCAAGGTCCTGAGTTGAATTCCCAGTATCAAAAAAACAAAACAAAGGGAAAAAAAAGGGCTAGAGATGTAGCTCAATGCAAAGGTCCTGGGTTCAATCCCTAGTACCACACACACACAAAGAATCAAATTCATTTATAAGTAATTCACTTAGTTTGCCAGAACAAAGCCTAACATTCTTTAAAAGAAGATGACAAAATCCAGATGCTTAATATTTACTCTTTTTTTTTTGTCTTTTGAGACAGGATCTCACTATGCAGTTCAGGCTGGCCCTGAGCTCACTTTGTAGCCCAGGCTGGTCTTGAACTCACAACAATCCTCCTGCCTCAGCCTCCCGAGTGCTGGGATTACAGGCGTGAGCCACCACACCCGGCCCACCACGCCCGGCCCAGATGCTTAATATTTACAATGTCCAATATTCAGTTAAAAATTCTAGCCATGCCAAGAAATAGAGGCTATGCTCCATAACCAGGAGAAAAATACTTAAGAGAAATGAGGAAAATTATGGCTCAATATGCTCAAGAGTTTCAAAAAAGATGTTCATGGGAAGAAAAATGGGAAATATAAAAAACAACTGGGCTAGGCGTGGTGACACACACCTGAGATCCCAGCATTTGGGAGGGGGCTCAGCTGCAAGCGATCCAGACTGACTACAGAGTGAGTTTAAGGCCAGCCTAGACTATGTAGCAAGACCCTATCTCAAAACAAAACAAAACAAAAAAAACAGTATGCCAGGACAACCTTTATAGTTCCAGGAGGCTGAGGCAGGAGGACTGTGAGTTTAAGGCCAGCCTGGACTACATAGCAAGACCCTGTCTCAGAAAACTACAACAAACAAAAAGGGGTCCCCCAAAACCATAAAGAAAACAAATGTAACATCTAAAATGAAAAATTTGCTAGAGATAGACATTTAAGGATTTTTTTTCTCTTAAAATCGGTGAATCTGAAGAGACAGCAATAGAACCATACAGAAGCACAGAGAAGGGACAAAGAGTACTTAAAAAAAACTTCAAAAAGCCTCACCTCAGTATTCTAATATTCCGATTGGAATCCCAGGGACAGGATAAGGATGTAGGGGAAATAAGACAAATTTAAAAGCCAGGCATGGTGGTGCATGCCTGTAATCCCAGCACTTGGGAGGCTGACGCAGGAGGATTGTTGTGAGTTCAAGACCAGCCTGGGCTACAAAGTGAGCTCAAGGCCAACCTGAACTGCACAGTGAGAACCTGTCTTGGAAAAAAAAAAGGCAAATTTAAAAGAAAAAAATGGCCAAATTTGATAAAAAGTACTGTAGTGGGTTGAAAGGTAGGTTCACATCACATTCTAACCCTCAGAACCTATGAACGTGACCTTATTTGGGCAAAGGATGTAGGTAGGTTATGAATCTCAGGGTGAGATCACCCTGGTGATTCCAAAATCCAATGAGAGACATGGAGCGAGAAGGCCATGTGAACTCAGAGGCACAGGCCCAGGAACGCCTGGTGCCACCAGAAGCTTGACGAGACAAGGAAGGGGTCTCCCCCAGTAGGCCCTGCCAACAACTCAGGTTTGAACTTCTGGCCTCCAGAATAGCAAAACATTAAATGTTTGTTGTTTTAACCCACCCACTTTGAGGTAATTTGTTGTAAAAACAAAAACAGTCATAACCTACAGAACCAAGAAATTCAAAGAACGCTAAACAAAACAAAACACAAAATTACACCAAGGTGTAAATGCTTAAAATTAGTAATTTTAAAAAAAATTTAAGGGTATTCAAAGAAATGAGACCCTTAATACAAAGAACAATACAGGAAATAATACATACTTCTCGTCAGAAACTATGCAAGGCATAAGACAATATAATTAAATCTTTAAAGAGCTGGTCGGGGGGCGAGCATTTCAACCTTTATAATTCTGTAACTGGCAAAAATGGAGGGGAAGTAGATACTTCTGCAGACAAAGAAAAGCTGAGAGAATTTATTGCCAGAAGATGTGCAGGAAATGTCAAAAGGAGCTTGTAGGTAGAAAGAAAACTGATACCAGATGGAGACAGATCTATACAAAGGAATGAAAAGCACCAAAAATGTTAAATTTGTAACTATTAGAATATCAGTAAAATATTCAAAGCCCACAAAAATAAAGAGATGTCAGAAGATGAGAAATTTCAACACATCTCTAGAACATGGGAAGTAGCCCAGGTGTCTCAAATGATTTAGGGGGGCTGGGGATTTAGCTCAGTGGCACAGTGCCTGCTTGGCAAGCACAAGGTCGTGAGTTGGATTCCCGGTACCAGAAAAAAAAAAAAGATTTAGGGGAGGTAGGGGAAGCTAGAACCCAAGCAGTCCCAGAGGGGAACTCTGTGAGTAGCAAACCAGACCACCCCAGCTCCCCTGAGAGTTTCAGAGCCTGTAGGCAGTGAGGATGAGGCTCAGAGCCGGATAAAGGAGGGCTGGGTGAAATTCAGAACCCCGTGGCCCTCTTTCCATCCTCTTAAAGCTGAGAGTTCCCCCTATTCACCACATGACACCCAGGTTTATTCTCTGTAGGAACTGATCATGAGACATGCTGGTCTCGAGGACCTGGCCACAGCAGAGGCCACGCAGCTGAAAACTGACCAGTGAGGCCTCAGCCCCCTCCCTTCCTTGGATCCTGCACTACTAGCAGCCAGACCATAACAGGTCCCCAACCCTTACTCCACTCAGGAGCAGACTGGAAAATTCTCCTTTGGAGAAACTAAATACCCCAAGGACCTTGAATAAAGACATCTGGGGGTCCCACACTGAGCAGGCCAGTTTGCTGCCTGATCATCTTGCAGTAGCACCCACGCACCACTCAGCTCCACACCCCCATTCCTAAATATGCCCCAACAGCCAATGCTTGAGGAAAGCTTCCAGCAGCATGAAATCAACCCAAACATATAAATAAGTTTCCTCTAGAGACACAGAGGAAACTCTTTCAGTGCAAGGAGTAGAAGAAACTTGTTCTGGGGAAAACAGTAATTTACATCTTCAAGGAAAATACCATATGAAAAAAATCACTGCATTCACAAGTTTGAATTCCCTTGCCTTCCTCACTCCAGAAGTGCCTTCCTTCACCTTTCCTGGCTTTCTTCTTCCTTGGACCCCTTTGAGTAGTCTTTATGGCTTCTCTTCCCCTTACCCTTCACATCTCATCTATCAGCAGAACCTGTAGGCTCCACCCTCAAAATAGATCCAGAGACCACTCAGTTTCATCGCTGTCAAAAGACCCATCTCTTGGGTGGCAGGGTGGTAGCCCTCCCACACTGGTCTCTTTATCTTTCTCTTGGCTCCACATCACCCATGGCCGCTAAAGTCACCCTGTGAAATGTCACTCAGGGCCTGACACCCTTTAGCTCAAATCCTCCCTGTGGCAGTCCATGGTAGTTAGCAGAATCCCACAGCCCTAGACTTCTCTTGGAACTCAATTTGCTCTGTGGTCACACCTCCCCTCCTGCCACCAGCCTTCCCTGGAATGATCTTCTTGTGGGTAGCCTAGTTCTGTGGCTTAAATTTGGTTTGTTCCCCAAAGGTTGATGTGCTTGAAGCTTGATCCCACTGTGGGGGTGTTGAGAAGTGGTGGATCTTTAAGAGGTACAGCACCAGCCTATCAGGTATTCCATTAAGGCAACACAGACTGAGCCACCTAGCATCCCATGAAGCTTTGCGCGCACTTGAGGTTGCTGCCTGAATGTTAACTCCTTAGATTAGTCTGCCCTGACAGTTCATCTCAGATGACAGTTGCTGCTCATTCGCCCACTACCCCCTGTCCTGCTTTAGTTCTCTGCCGACAGCGAGTCCTTTTTTATTTCTTCACCAGCTCCGTTTCTCAGAATGCACACCCAGCCAGGCAGAGGCCCTGCCTGTTAGGTTCACTGGAAGATAGCACCTGATATGTAGCTGGTATGTAAGAAATTCTTGTTAAATAAATGTGTGGATGAAAAAAAATGTGTGGATGAGTACAATGAGGGGGCATGAAAAGGAGAAGGTAATAAAGTATAAAAGTGGTAAACAAAGGTATAGTTGTGAAAGTATATTATTTACAGTGACAGAGGAAAATAACAGAAGAAAGAGCCCAGGGTTCACACTGGTGGCCTCTGGGAATGCAACCAGCTGGGCAGGGGCAGAGAGGGGAAGGCTGCTTCTGAGAAGCCTTCCAGCAACAGCTAAATATTTTAAAACATGAGTATGCATTCCTTTATCCAAAATGAGAAATTTTAAAGAATTTAAATTATTTATATCACTTTGCAACTTTGTGTTAACATTTCTTCACTTTTAAGTATACTGGGAGCCTCAAAAGACAAGAGTGCCCTGCTCCTTTCAACCTCTGAGCAGTGGTTTGGAAGTGCAAGGGGTCCCCCCGTGGCTCCTCCACACCAGCTCCCCACAGATAAAAGGGAGCACTATGTACTCTACCTGTCACACGGTGAGCTGATCTAGGTGGGGTCCTGAGCCCTGGGTGCGAAGGGTAAAGGCTCCACAGACCCCAAGTTGGCTGGGGGCACCAGCAGGTACCCTTCCCATGGGGTTGTAGCTGAGCCTCAAGGGCCTCCCCTGGCCCTGTCTCAGATGCTACTGCTATTCCTGCTAACAAGGCCCCAGGGAGCTGGCAGGGCGCCCTGCCCCACCCTAGGGCCCTAGATGCTGCACCCCACTCCATCAGGTGCCTCAGCTCCGGGTCCAGAGGGACGCTGGCACTGCCTGACAGGTGGGGTCCCGCTCCCCAGCCCCACTCCTCAGGAGTGCTCCTGGCAGCCCACTCAAGGGCACCCCTGATTCCAGGGCCATGTGGACCCCCATATACCCAGCCAGGCCCCAAAGCAGCTCTTTCCACAGCAGAGCCTGCAGCACATGTGACACCTTGCCCTGGGCCCAGGTGGAAGAACTCATTACTCTCCTCAGCAATGGCCTACAGCTGTTTAATTGCTGGAATGAAAAGGTTTCCTATAAAACCCAACACCCAGCCATCTCCACCAAGAGAATGGAGACTCCTCACCCCAGCAGGTCTCAAATGCAGTCAAAGTTGGAGTCTTTGGAGTTTAGGGACAGGGACTTCCTGGCAGTGGAGGTCCCGGCCTCCGCTCAGGAGCACACAGACATGCATACACACACACATGCATGCCAGTGTGCACAGGTACTATAAGCAAACGCTCCTACATACTTCCACTTCCACAGTCATGGTGCAGTGCACCCCTAGCCATGCAAGCACACGCTTGCCCAGCTGTCCTCTGGCTCTGCAGGAGTCTTCACGTGTAGCACATGTTCCTTACCAGCATATTTGCACTAAACACCCCTCACACCCACATGCACCAGGAGGGCATTTAACAAACTCCTTTAATACTGGCAGAATCCTTTTGTCAAATGCAATCTTAAAAGCATACAGCGAATGTACAGACTAAGCCTGGGTCCTAGAGGGAAACGCACAGGCCCCCGAGCTTGAGAGGGACTTGCCTGCTCAGCCACTAGGCTCCTTCCCTTGGCCCCTCTTTCCCCAGCCCCAGTAAGACAGCTGCAGTCTGGTTTCATCATAGCTTCTGAGCTCTGCCAGCAGACACTGGATGTAGAAGCAGGTACGTCTGAGGTCTCTTGAGAAGGGAGGCAAGGTGCTTGCTCCTCTCCTCAGGGCTATGAGTGGCTGGGCCAGTGCTGCCGACTCTCCCTATCCCTTCTGTCTCCATGCAGCCCTTCCTTCTCATCCCAGGGCACACTGATTTTTGGTTTCTGGGGTTTGTGGCTCCCTCTCCTGAGCTCCCTAGCTCACCAGCTGTGGTGATGCCCACACACAGGGTTGCCCACTTTAGGGAGCAGGAGAGGTCACAGTGCTCCCTAAGGTCCTGGACACAACCAATACCATTAGTAGGACAGTGTCTGAGCATCGGAGGCCACCCCACAACCCCATCTCGGCTTCCTCTAGGTCAGAATGAGAGGGGAAAGCAGGAAGGAAGGAGGCAGCAGCAGAGGCAGCCCCAGAAAGAAGAAAATATTTCCCTGAGACCACAATTGGGCCCCCTTCAGATCCCTGTTGCCAGGAGAAAAATCCAGCTCCCTGGTCCTCGCTGCACATGTGCCCTCCCACAGGGAGCTGTGCAGCTTGTTGCCTGTTCCTCACCCCTAGGGAACACCAGAGACTCATGACTCCAGAACCAGGGCTGAGCCCAGCTGGCTGTGCCAACCTCAGGGCCATGCCAGGCAAGGAGGAGCCGGCCCATCCACTGGCTACACCTAGCTGTCCCCTCTAACCTGGCAGAGCATGGAGCAACCATAGCACCACCAGGTGCCAGCTAGCCCTCTTCCCGTCACACCAGCACCTCCTACCTGTCCACCACTCCCAGAAGAGCACCCAGGTGCTGAGCCAAGCCTGTGAACCTGCTCTGCAGGCTGCCATGCCATCCCCCTCTGTGGCCAGCTGGCACTGCCAAGCCTGCCCCCAGGAGGCCTCTGAAGGGCTTTCTTGGAGTGAAGCAAAGGAAGCTATGCCAAGGAAAGACCAAACCCAGGGCAATTCGGCTGCCAAGTGCTTGAGGAAAGCCTGGCTGTTGTCAGTGGTGGTTGCTGCCAGAACTAGTGGTCAGGGACCCCCAGCAAGGATGCCAGGGGTCTTGAGGAGTTTCCTCATGAACTTTCCTGTCCCCTGCAGGAAACAGCCTGGTGCCCTGAGGATAAGCAATGCACATTTGTATGCAAGTGTCACTCTGGGCCAGACCTGGAGATGCGGTACAGACAGGGGCTCCCGGAGCCAGGCTAATTGGCATGCCCCTTTCAGCACCCCTGAGGGAAGGACAGGACTGGTCTGGTCCCTCTGTGAGTGAACTATAGTTAACTCAATCAGTGCCCTATATTGCCTTGGCCTGGATCAAAGGCAGGACAGGTGGTGTCCATTTTAAGGAGACATGAACTCACCAGGGCAGAACAGGGCAAACCTGGCACCTGGTCTCTGTGACAGCCTGAGGAGGGGAGAAGAAATACTCCCAGAGGCAAGCCACCTCTGCCTGTCGCAGCTCTGCTCCCCAGCCCAGCCGACCCAGCAAGATGGCTGCTGACTTCAGGACTGTCAACAGGGAGGCCTTGGTCCGGGGCATTCTGTCCAGTTTACAGGAAAAAGACCACCCACACCCCTCAGGCAGGGGAGTCTAGACAGAGTTCAGTCCCCTCCTGTTCTGCAATCCTTGAACCTTCAGGCAGTTCCTCTCAGATCACAGTTAAAGTCCTTCAGCTGTAATCTTTGTCAGAAGTTTGTCTTCCTTTACCCTCAAAGGAGGAAAGTGGAGAACAGACACAGAAGACTGGACCATCTGTGTCTCAGCACCCTGCACCTCACAGCATAATCTCCTGTCCACATTTGCCTACCTAGACACTCTGTGTGTGTGTGTGTGTGTGTGTCTGTCTGTCTATGTCTCTGTCTCTCTCACTGTGAATTGAACCCATGGCTTTGACACTGAGCTAGGTCCCCAGACCTTTTTATTTTTTATTTTGAAACAGGCTCTCACTAAGTTGCTATGTTTTGCTATGTTCCCTGTGCTAGGCTCAAATTTGCAATCCTCCCGCCTCAGCCTCCCAGAGTTCTGGAATTATAAGCATATGCTGCCACTTCCAGCTACCCAAGCCTCCTTGAGGGTAGGTGCTGGTGGCTTGTTTGCTCTTCTTTATTTTTCCAGGCCTCTTATGGCTGCTGAACTCTTCTCTTCTAATAGACAAACCACCTGGGCTGAGGGGCAACTTGGAGAGTACTTGTGTAAGCAGAGGTAGAAAGACGTGGACATCTAGACCAGCCCAGAAGTTTGTGGGTCCAAGTCACCCCACTATTTACTGGGAATGCTACTCAGAGCTGGCAGCTCAGTGGTGAACTTAGGAGACACAGCCTGACCTTCCCCTGGCTCACACCTGCAGCTTTTCCCTTGGACACTGGGTTCCTCACACCGAACTTCTGTGACTCCACAGAAGTAGCTGTCACATGAGGTATCTGCACACTGGAAACCCCTAAGCTAGCCACTCCCAGCCCACCAGCCCCGGGTCTGAGATGCGGACTAAGGCTGGAAGTCTCCATCAGGCAATCCAGGGCGGGCTGGACCCAGCTCTGCCCACTGCCTGCCATGGAGGATTGAGGGGTCCATCAGTGTTTACCTGAGTGCCAAAGGCAGAACGGAGGAGTATCTGTGACCTGTGCCTGCTTTTGTCCTGAAGAATTGCCGTGAAGTCCCCTCTTCCCTCCTCTTCTCGGAGCCACTGCCCAGCCCAAAGCTGGCTGACCCACGGGTCCTCGCTGACTAGCAGGAACCAGGGAGCCCATTCTCTCCAGTCTCTCCTGCGGCTTCCTCAGCGCCGAAGAGCCAGGCCCCAGCACCAGAGGGCAGGAGAGCGCCTTTCAGCACCTGGACAAGGCCCTTCCGGGCCTCCCCGAGGGTCTCTCTCCACTCCCATTCCTGACCCCGGGCTGGGCTCCCAGGGATCCAGGGACTCAGTCTAGTCCGAGCCAACGGAGATTGTGTTCACAAGGGAGGAAGCGGTCACTGGGTGGGGCTGGGATGCCTGGCAGTGCCACACAGCCGACTCCCCGATCCTGACCTGTGGCCCCCTCTCTACTAAGGCTTTTCCACCTCCGCACATTCACGCGGAGGTGTCGCGGCTCGATCGAGCGGGGCGGACTCTCCCACCACACGGAACACAGATCGAGCCGGCGCCCCTCCGCACAGTCCTCACTGCCCGAAAGAGGCGGGGAGAGGCACGGCGTCCCCCCCCAAGCCTGCGAGGGCAGCCCGTCCAGCAGGAAGGGAACAGGCGAGGGCCGCTCCCATCACCCTCTGTCGGTCCCTAAGCACAAAAGCCTCGGCTGCAAACAAAGAAGCGCTGCAAACTCGCCCGAGAGGCGGGACAGCCGCCGCCGCGCCCCCTCCCCACGCTTCACGGGCGTGCCGGGCCGTGGGGTCCCCGCCGCGCCCCGACGGCGCTCCTACCTGGCCGGCGCGGACCTCCTTCTCCAGCTCGCGGTGGCGGTTGTGCCACACGAGGTAGTGCAGCGGGTACTTGCCCTCCGGCCCCTTCCTGGCGGAGGCGTTGGCAGGGATCATCGCCCGCTCCTCATGCCGGGGCCGCGGCGCCCGGCCC
>NW_004955481.1:3662280-3665767 GCF_000276665.1 Chinchilla lanigera
AGGGGACGCGCGCCCGCAGCCCCCGGCTCCTCGCAGCCGCATAGCCCGGCCCTCAGCCGGAGCAGCCGGCGAGGGATGCAGGAATGCGCGGATGCGCTGGGCGGGCGGGGCCGGGGGGGGCTGTCCGGGCAAGGCGTGGAATACCTCGCCCCGCGGCATCATGGGGCTTGTAGTCAGCCTTGTAGAACCGAGGGTAGTGGATGACCAGAGAGGGTCTCCCATCGTGTCTGCCTGCTTCCCTGAAAGAGTAGGCAGGGAGTCAGGCCTGGGCAAAACCGAGGCAGTGCTCGGACGCCAGATGGGCTGGGGCATACCCCCATTCGCTGGCATTTTGCCCTTTGCAGGGGAGGGCAGGGACCATAGGCCTCACTGGAGGCTTTTTCTGGCGGGGCGTCTTCAGAATTGAGTTTAGGTTCCTGGGCCCAAGAGGAAGGTTACGAATTCCCAGAAAAGAGTGAGTGATGATATACCCTGAGAAAGGTGCAGGGCATAAGTAACAAGGATCACTGGAGTAGCCGGGGGTCAGTACCCGAAAGAGTTCAAGTCTTCCCTGCCCTCTTAGAAATAAACTCCATATATCTTCCACATATGATGTTGGAAAGATGTCCAGTAAATTGGGGAGAACAGCCCCTTCTCCTACACCCCTATACACTGTGCTCAGTAAGAACCAGAGTAAGGATGGACATAGAAAGCAGCAGGTGCCAACTCCCCATTTCCACCTCTTGTGGCACCTCAGGAAGGAAAGTGATTCAGACTGCCTCCTTCCTGCATGACCCAGGGCACGGAAGTTCTTCTAGAATGGCCCCGCCAGGGTGGAACTGGCCTCTGGGGAAGCCAGTTACAAGGGCTGGAAGGACTAAGAGGCTTGGCCCAGTCCCTGCAGAGGAGGAATCTTGATGTCAGAGATACCTCAATTCAAATACCTCCTTACTAACTACCTGACCTTAAGACAATTGCTAGGGATGGGGATCTAGCTCAGAGGTACAGTGCCTACCTGGAAAGCACGAGGTCGTGAGTTTGACTCCCAGTACCAAAAAAAGAAAAAAAAAAAAAAAAAAAGACAATTGCTTACATTTTCTGAGTTTCTCAGTCCACCTACCCCTGGACTGGATTCTACCTCCGGGGGTCAGCTAAGGATAGTAACTGCCTGGGAATCGGCGCCTTTCTTCTCCAACCAAGCGGACTGAGACAGGTGGCAGAACCAAACACACTGCCTTCCTGGTCCCCACTTAAGGCAAGAAGGGATTCCACACCAGCCCCAGTTAGAACAACAATCCAAGAAGTGTTTGTGTGGGAGGTGCCAGAAAAAGCCTGTACACCCCATCCCCCCACCCCCACCCCCGTGCGCGCTCCTCTCTCGGGTTTCTTTGTGTGGGCTTCTCCCCTGCCTCCTCCACACCCTGCCGTGCCAGGCCGGGCGAGAAAGGATGAGGGAGGAGAGGACTGCCTCCCTGTTTTCTCCAGCCTGGGAGGAGCCGGCTGCCCACGTCCACCACGAGAGGTCAGCAGAGTGTCGTCTTCGCTGCAACTAGAGTTGGGGAGGGGGCTAGAAGAGGGGAGGGGCGTTGGGAGTGGCCAGGAGAAAACCTGTACATTTCCTCATTAAACTGTTTTCAGAACCTTGTGTGTGATTCTGCTTTAGCTGTTCTGCTTCCTAGGGTAGGGACATCTCCACTGCGAAATACAGAAACCTTTGTATCCCCAGCTTCAAGGCCAGAACCTTGGCTGTGACGAAACGGGGGGTTCGGGAACAAAATTTGGACGGTGTGTCAGTGCCAGGGCCACTCCCAGGTAGTCCCGGGGGCCACCAGTAGGTGGGGGTGGGGTGGGGAGCGGGGTGAATCATCCTTCCTCTGCACAACACAGAAGCCCAAGGAGTGGGGAGCTCAACCTAGATTGAGGGGAACTGTCCCCTGGGCAGCTGTGTTCTCTGTGCCAGACAGCCATAGACTGTGAGCCCAGGTCGCTTTCCCTCTGGTCTGAGCGCCGCGGCTGCCACGTGCTTGAGACGCGCCCACACAGCGGAGAAACAAAGACAGCCAAGCGGCGGGGCTGCCAGCAGCCGCCTCGACGTTTAATAAATGTAATTCCAGAGTTGGGGGTCGATCGGGGGTGAACCGGAGGCCACCGCTACTGGGCTATGCGCCTAGTATAGGTTACCAGGCCACTCCTCCGTCCTGTGGGGGCTGGAGCCACCAAGTCCTCCGACCCCTTGGTGCGAGTGCCGCTCGGGGCGGCAGGTGGTACTTCTCCCTCCCCCAAAACACACCCGTGAGGTAGCTTTGCTGGCAGAAGCCCCGCCAGCGGAGCGTCGGGCTGTGGGGGAGGGGAGAGCTACAAGTTTTTTTTTTAAAGGTGCGATTATAAATATATCCCGTGGATCGCGATTTCAAACAAACTTGTCAATCTGGGCTGCAGGGAAGGGCGATGGAGGCCGCTTTGCATATATTTCGGGTGGTGTGACTCATGAGCATTACTTGTTTCCCCTAGGGAAAAAGCCTACCCACCCACAAGTCACTGCTGCTCTGACACCGCTGGGATAAATCGACCACTCTGTCTCCCCTGCCCTGTTACCGACCGGGAGTCCCCGATGCCTGGAGAACCCTCCATTAATTGTGTCACCACTGAACTAGCCCTCAGGCCTGGTCCCGAGCACCTCTGCCCTCCCCACAAGCAAAGTACACTAGCTCTTTGCTGCTGCAGGGATGGGGGCTGGGTGCACACGGGGCACACGTGTACGGAGGAGCATGCTCAGTGCGGAGGTGCACCCACGTGTGGCCTGCTCACTCACTCCCCACCATGTTCCTCTCCTGCCTCCCAGTGTGAAGTCCAGGAAAAAAGCCCTCACAAGAAACAGCCCCTGTGTGTTGTATGCACAGGCTCTGTACACAGATCTCTCGGGTACCCCAGAAACACTGTACATGTATACAAGCAGATGACGAGTGGTTTTTAGTGCAAACAGGCACAGCGGTCACTCCACGGGAGGTCTTAAAACTGGACAGATTGTTTCCTCTCTGGATGCAGGCAAGCGCGGAGATGTATTTTTAGTCTGGAGGCAGGGGGACACACTTCATGACCTCTCTAGCATCTGGGCGTCCATGTTGGCGATGTGCATACTCAGCAAGGGTGTGACCACATCCCACCTGGACACAGACATGGACACCTGGGTAACCAGGAGGCACACCTCACGTCTGCCGAAGAGAGGCAAAGCTTTTTTTTTTGCCGAGGAGTGGGCTTAGGCCCTCAGCTCCTTCCTCTCTTCCCTAAATCTCAAACCACCTGGCTCACCATCTTTGGGCCGTGCGCCCCGCTAGATACCCCTCAGGCTGAAAATGAACGAGATGGGACTGTGAGGGTGACTCACACAGCTCAGGGGAGCGCGCGAGCAGAGCCCAAGGCCATAGGTGCAACTGCCCGCCAGCCGGGAGGCAGCCGCGGTCCCTTTAAGCGCCCCCGCCCCCTCCCGCCCGCGCTGCCGCTTCCTTTC
>NW_004955481.1:3666348-3685051 GCF_000276665.1 Chinchilla lanigera
GGCGGGGCGGGGGGCTGCGGCCTCCGGCCTCTGGCCTGGGAGCCCGCCCGGGCCACTGCAGAGCCGCGTCCTTGGCTGGAGGGCCGGCCTGGGGGCCCGCGTTCCGTCGAGTCAGTGCACCTCGCAGGGAAGGACGTCCCCGGCGCCGCCTCACACCCTTCAGTGTGAGGCGGGCGGGCGGGCGGGCGGTTGGGCAGCTCGTTGCCTTCCCACCTCCACCTCGGTATCCAGACGGACGCACCAATCCACAGTGGCCTTAGGGCCTGGCAGCGGCTGGCAGGGTTTAGGAAGTGGGCGCGAGTGGTTTTGTGTCATGTCGGAGCCACCCCCGGTCTTGCACCTGCTGCTGGTACGGTCCGTGTGCCTGCTGGAGTGGCGGAGGGCAAGGGGCAGATGAGCTGGGGTCTTGAATGTTGTTTCTTTGGGAGCACCTGAAGGGGTGGCGACTTCTAGAACTCTCCGCCCCTGGTTCCCCAGGCTGGGGCTCCTTGTGGGGCCTGGTGTTTAGATCTGGTACAGACCTAGGCATCTTCCCTGGAAGCATCCCCAGGCCTTCTGGTAGCAGGGAACAGCTCGACTCGGCTTTTCGTGTTCTCAGTAAAGCCTGTTTGAGAAGGTGAGGTTGCCATTGCCTCAACCTGTGCGCAGATCGCTCTTGATCCCCTAGCCTGGTTTGGCCAGAATTGAGTACGGGACGGTGACAAGGATTGCCAAGATCGCCCCCCTCAATCCAGCATCCAGCTGGTTTCCTGGCTGGCCTTCTGGTGGTACTTAACGCAGTTTTCCCCCTTTCTGTCCCAGCAGAGTTAGGTTTGGGCTGCCGTGGAGCCCCCTTGTTTTGCTGAGGAAGTGAGAGACAGAGGCTCACCCAAGAGGCTGCTCCCTTCTGATGTGGAAGGACACACTAGTGATGGGGTTCAGCAGCTGGCTGGGGAAAAGAAGCTCTTGGCCTTCGTCCATCCTGTCTTTAGAAATAACTCCTTTTCTAAGTAGCAGGCTCAGGAGATTAGTGAACTGGGGAACTGTGAGCGTGAGGGTGAGGAGTACTGTTTGGGGAACTCATTACCTTCCAGCCACTCTTTGGAAAGTCCAAGACCCCAGCAAGATGAACCCCACACATGGCCTAGTAGCTCTTGTCAGACAAGCTAGGGTATTTGGGAGCTGTGATACCTGGCAGGGACAAGGGCACAAAATCTTTTGTGGGTGCTTATGATCCCGAGCCCTCCCCTTGGGCATACCATGAGTTGGAGGACCCTGGAGGAAGTATCCTGGGGTAGGTGTCCTTACCCCTACCTAATTAGCTGGAAACTGACTTCCTTCCCCCAACCTCGGGATGGTCTGGGTATGCCAGGACGAAAAGGAGACTTTACTTTCTGTTTGTCCTAGAATATTCAGACCTCAATGGGGTGGGCATGGGGGTTACTTGGCAGGCACCCTATCAGGGACCCTGGGTGTAGTATTGCCATTGTTTCCGGCTTACTCTATGACCCTTGGCAGGACTTTGCTCACTCGGCCTCAGTGTCCTGAACTGTGAAACAAAGAAGTTGGAGTAGAAATGGATTTTTCAGAGCCTTCCTATTTCTATACCTCCTTTCCCAGTTCTGGGACAGAGGACTTTTGGGTAGCATCAGCAAAGTTGTTTTTTCCTCATTGTCTGTGAAGGTTTGTCTGGAGCCTCTGGGTACCCAGTGGGCTCCAGGACAAATGGTATGTCTCAGATGTGTTGGAGAGCCCAGCTCCTGTTCCCAGGCTTTATCCAACGGAAGTGTTCGTACTGTGGGTACCTCCTTTTCTCCTGATCCAGAATGCAGGTCAGGAAGATGGCAGAGTGGGCAGGCTGTTGACAAACTCTTACTCATCGTCCCACTCCAACACCTAGCATAGTGTCTGGCAGGTGCAGGTGTTTGAGTTCTTGTCAGAACTATTCTGTACCCCCACCCAGCCTACCATGAGGACTCTAGCAGGCGGTGACATTTTCAATCTGGGACTATAGCTTCTCAGGCCAGAAAGGTATAACAGTACTCAGCAGTCTGGAATCTAGATCCAGTGTTGACCTCCTTGCATATGCCTCCACCCAGAATCACAGGTTCCTCTTGCTGTAACAGGAGCCCTGCAGTCCCAGCCCTACAGGAAGAGTCATGGCCTTTTGTAATTGTTTAGTTTGGTGACAGGTGAGAGGTGAGATGCGGCCTGTGCTCAAAGGGCCCTTACACCTAGGGGTCAGTGTATGTTACAGGGCAGCTGGAGATAGCATGGCTACTGTGGCAGCTTGTGACCCCTCATCAGGTGCCATATGTGTCCCTGCCTACCCAGAGAGTGTGTGAGGGAGCAAGGCACTGGAGGATGTTGGTTTTCCCCTTCCTTTGCCTCCTGTTACTCTGCCACCGTCCTGAGCTCGCTGGCTTGGGTTTCACACACCATACTTTTCACGCTGTGGACCTCCATATCAGCTTCTCCTCTTTGGCAGTCCCGGGCACAGAAGTCAAGACCTCAAGGTGTTCATCCTTTGGATGGACAGGGCTGGGGACATGTTGCAAGGCAACCTGCAGGGTCATTGTCCCTTCATAATGGAGAGTTTGGGGTAGGGTGAATGGTGGACTTTTTTCCTCTTTTATTGAAGTGTAATTTACATATAGCCTCATACCTACACATTAGTGTTCATCCTGTGGATTTTTACACATGTGTAAACTAGCATAACCACCACTGTGGTCAAGATGTACATTTCTATTATGCTCAGAGGTGTTATTGAGCCCCTCCCCTCCAGTCCTTGCCCACAAAGGTAACCACCATTCTAACCTCTGTCCCAGTGGATGGTGGATTATTCTTACTTTTTTGTTTTGGGTTTTTTTTTTTTTTTTTCCCGGTACCGGGAATCGAACTCACGACCTTTTCACTTGCTAGGCAGGTGCTGTGCCACTGAGCTAAATCCCCAGCCCCTGGATTATTCTTACTTGCTTTGGGCAGGGGCGCTTTTCCCTCTTGTCTATTGAGGATCTAGATGCTCCATGTCTCAGGAAAGGGAGGCCTGAAGCTGATCTTTCTGTGTAGTACTACTGGCTCTAGAGACCACTGATGACTACAGCTAGGGGCATCAGTTCACCTCCGTAGAGGCCTCCCTGTGTTTAACACTAATTACTGTTATCCCAAGACCCCTCCTTCTTCCTGCCCATATATACCAGATCCACACCCTGACTGTAGAGTCAGAAAGAAGTTACTCCTAACCTTTATATTCCCTGTCCCATCTGCTCCAAGTTTGGTCCAGAGAGCTTCTTTAGGGCAAGGATTCATTAAAGCACAATAATTGTTCGACTTTTAGAAACCCTTCTTGGCCTTTATGTTTAGGAACAGCTGGGGCTCCTGCTTGGGTAGACTCAAGGCCACTTGGGTGTAGGAAGTAAAAAGAATAGTTTGGGTAGTTTCTCATCTGTGTCATCCAGAACTGAATTGGCACCAGTGTGACCCAGACCAGGACAGTGTGCCTGCCCATTCTTGTTTCGGGTCACCATGGAGGAGAGGGAGGACCCCTTTTTCAGGCTTAAGGGTATGCCTTGGATCACATTCCTAGGGTAGTATTTAAAAACTGCCATAACCAGGGGCTCATCACATCTGGTCTGCCCACAGCGTGGGGCTCTGGGCCAATTGCCCCTGTATATCTAGCTGGCATTTCTAGTCCTAGCTTTGCCAGTTAGGGCATTAGGCTTAAGGTGGAGGCCTCAGGACAAACCGTTTATGATCCTGGCCTGGGCGGCTCCCCACTTACAGGAAACCCCACCATTTCAACAAGAGGAATTTAGGCTGCATCATTTCCCGCTTCCTGTCCGGGCTGCCGGAGACAACTGGCAGGCAGACCCCCTCACCCAGTGAGTTTGGGAGTTGGGGGAGGGAGCTTCCCATGCCTGGGTGCCTGACTGTTGTGATAATACCAGTACAGAAGTGCCCTAGGTCTCCCCCTCCTGGCATAGATGGCTGGTCCTTTCCTTATGAGCCCTGAAATCAGCCCCTTGGGAAGATGAATGGCTGTCACCTGGTACATCCCTCATTGCCCTGTTTTGGGGGCTTCTTAAACCTGGATTCACAGACTGAGCTGTCTTCACTTCCCATTTCCATGCTTTATTGGGGGGACACTCATTGTAGGGAGAGCTCAAGCCCCTGACTCAGAGTCTGTGTATAGTTCTCTTGGGAACCTAGATGGGAGTTCTTAGCGGGGAAGGCCCGAGAATCTGGGTTAGAGAGATACTCATCACCCCAGGACTATCCCTCCCTGGAGGGAGGGTGGCACAGCTCGCCACCCTGAGTGTTGTAGGCAAGCCAAGAGCCAGCCACCCCCACCCCCGGACAGGAGTTCCTGAGCTGGGGCATGGGCCTGGGCAGAGCAGAGTGTTGGGAGAGAGACTGCCTGCCCTACCCCCTCTCAAGGAGCACACAATGGCTGCTTTCTCCCCCATGACCTTTCAGCAGTCTGAGTTGTATGCAGCTCTCTCCTCCCCTTTTCCTGAGGGGCCTGGAATGGGTGGCATCTCCCCTACCCTTAAGGACCTTGGGAGCTTCCACCCAGTATTAGCCCCTCTTCCTGTTTCCAAAGTTCGTATCTCCACAAAGAGGAGACATTGGCCACCAGGGCTCATGCCCATCTGGGGCTGCAGGGACAGAAGGCAACAGCATGTGTGGACCTGGTCTCCTGTCTGGCACTGAAGCACCAAAGTCCACATCTCAGCAACTTTAGTCATTAGCCCTGTGACCTTGAGCAAGACCTCTGACCTCTTTGAGCTGCTGTATCCTCATCTGTAAAGCAGAATAGCATTTCCTCACTTGCATTATACATAAAGCACCCAGCTGGTGCACAGTGGGCACTCAGTCAAGATTAGTTCCTTTGCCCTGTCTATCCTTTTTAGGAGGGCGTTCAGCTCACAGTGATGGTAGCAGGAGATTTGGGCCTGAAAAGGTGTCTTACCTGCCAGTGTGGAGGCTGGGGCAGGAGCCTGCAGAAGGCTGCAATTTGTCAGGCAGGTTCCAGCAGTCTTGGGTACAGAAGAGATACACCACTGTCCTACCTGGTACATGGTTGGTGCAGCAGCCTTGCTCCCTGCAGAAAGACTGAATCTAGAGAGGTGGTTACAGGCAGGAAGCAGTGTGCCCACTGAATAGGCCCCAGAGACCACGTCACCAGAGGGGCAAGAATGTGTTGGAAAGGTCACAGCTCTGTCAGCGCCCAGCTGTGAGCCCTGGGGGAATCCCCTCCTAGCTTCTAGACTGTTGTGGACCCAATGAATGAATGTTCATGAAGCACTAAGCATACAGGCCCAGAGTGGCTACTCAGGAGTTCTTGCCTGTCCTGTCACTGGACTCTAGCTGACCCTTGTCCCCGCCTTTCGCCCCAAGACCCCGGCTGGGCATCCATCAGCAGGGGTGTGCTGGTGTGCGACGAGTGCTGCAGTGTGCATCGGAGCCTGGGACGCCACATCTCCATTGTCAAGCACCTTCGTCACAGCGCCTGGCCTCCCACGCTGCTGCAGGTACAGAACTGGGTGATTCTCCTTGCCCACACGCAGAGCATGGTTATATTCCTGCCACACTCACTCACACACCTATTTGGAATCTGGAGTTTCCAGGGGCAGTACACACCTGGGGCAGAGCCTGCTCCTGACCCCTTCCACTAACCCCATTCAGAAAGGAAGCCTTATTAGCTTGGACAAGTAGCACTGAGCAAGTTACTTTATCCTTTCTGGACTTTGGCACACCTACCATGAGTCCAAATAGGACCCACATCTTTGGCCTGACTAGTGTGGAGAGAGGACACTCAGTAGGCCCCCCAGTGCCATTTCCAGCCGTGCCAGGCACTTGGGGCATGTTTCCCCTGGTGCCCAGCAAGCACTGGGCACTCTCACTTGGCATCTCTTCCCTGCAGATGGTGCACACGCTCGCCAGCAACGGGGCCAACTCCATCTGGGAACACTCTCTGCTGGACCCCGCACAAGTACAGAGCGGCCGGCGCAAAGCCAACCCCCAAGACAAAGTCCAGTGAGTGGGGCTGCAGAGGTGGTGGGCAGGTCTGTGTGCTCTGGGATGGGCCAGGAGGTGGCTGGGTGACCCACCTCTCCTGCTCTGCTCCCCATTGTCTCCTGTGTGCTCCATGCAGCCCCATCAAGTCAGAGTTCATCAGGGCCAAGTACCAGATGCTGGCATTTGTGCATAAACTTCCCTGCCGGGACGATGATGGGGTCACTGCCAAAGACCTCAGCAAGGTTTGAGGGGCCCCACAACAAATGGGTGGGCCTTTTCTCCTCTTCCTAGGCCCAGGACACTCTTGTCACCACTGAGCGCTAGGCTCCAAAGGCAACCAAGTCAGGGGAGAATTCTGGGCACGGCAAGGGGACAAGATTGCTCTGGCAAACTGTAGGTGGCCAATTTGTCACACAAGGCTAGAGTCCCCCAGCTGTCACTCAAAAGCTGGAAAAACGTGGAGCAGTTGCTCAGCTAATCAAAGCCTCAGTTTCCTCATCTGTAAAATGAGAAAGTAATAGCAGCATCTACCTCACAGATACTATTCTTTCCAAGCAGAGCACATAGCCCCTGGTAGATGGTGACTGGCAGCAGTTGTTATTAATTGGCATTAACTCCTAGTGAGATGCTCTCTGTTCTCCCTGACATGGCCCAATTTTGGCTGGACCCCTAGGAGCTGGTAGGAGTCCCAGGAGTGGCCTGGGCCAGGTACAGCTTGGGCATGGGGAGTGCCTTGTCCACACATGTGTCTATTGCACACTCTGCTCCTTGCAGCAACTGCACTCAAGCGTGAGGACAGGCAACTTGGAGACATGTCTGCGCCTGCTGTCCCTGGGTGCCCAGGCCAACTTCTTCCACCCAGAGAAGGGCACCACACCCCTGCATGTAGCTGCCAAGGCAGGGCAGACACTGCAGGCTGAGCTGCTGGTGGTGTATGGGGCTGACCCCGGCTCCCCTGATGTCAATGGCCGCACACCCATTGACTATGCCAGGTGAGGGTCAGCTGAAAGGTGAGGCTTGGGTGGGTGGGAAGTGGCCTTCTGCTCCAGGGCTAAGCATTGCCCCTCCCCACAGGCAGGCGGGGCACCATGAACTGGCAGAAAGGCTAGTTGAGTGCCAGTATGAGCTCACTGACCGGTTGGCCTTCTACCTCTGTGGACGCAAGCCGGGTGAGCAGAGTACGGGCTGGCTGGGCTGGACCAGGCAGGTGGGACCCAGAACACACCCCAGCAGCAGGTGCCATAGTGACAAAGCCAGCTGGGGAACAGCGTTGCTAGGCAACTGGCTCCTGTGAAATTGCTGCAGGCTCTGGGCTGCAGTGAGCTGGGGCTAGGGAGCTGGGTGGGCCTTAGAGCCAGCTCCTGATGGTCTTGGTGTGCCATACCCTTATTCCTTTACCCCAACACTTCCGGGTGCCAAATCCCGCTCACAACAGTAAGGTGGGCTTCCAGCCCTTGAGGCCACCTAGCATCAGTGACTTGGCATTTTTATTTTTGTTCAGATCACAAGAATGGGCATTACATCATCCCACAGATGGCTGACAGGTGAGTGCCCACCTGATGCCCCTTCCTAGAGGGTATTTGATGCCATGAGGGTGCCTGACCTCAGAGCCCCATCCCTTATCCTCCCCAGACTGCAGGGGCACAGGACCCCATCCTTTACTCTCTCAGGCTGGAGGCACAGGTACTCACAGCCCAGTTCTCCCTAATATGGATCCAATATAGCTAAGAATATCAGCTCAGAATGTGGCCAGTATAGCTGAGCCCCATGACTGTCAAGTATGTGGAGGACTTGAGTGCAAGGGGGTACAAGGGTGTATCCCTGGGTTCTGATCTGCCATACAGTCTTAGATAAAATCTCTGCTCTGCTGGCAGAAGGTGGGCTCTATGGAGCTGGCTGACTTTGGGACTGCTGACCAGGCCTCTGGTGTGCTCCCAAATTGGACAGGCGTGTGGTTGGGGTCTTTCTGCCTCTAATGTGAGAGGCCCCAAGCACCAGGCCTTAGAGGACAGCCCCAGACACTCACCCAGCTCTCAAGATGGATGCTGGCGCCACCTGGTGGCCCTCAGATAGCCACACCATTACGCCAGGCTGCTCCTGGCTGGATGGGGACAGTAGTCGGCTCCTTCCCCCACCCAGGGCCTGTGTGAACAGATGGGATGGTCAGACCTGGGCAGCTCAGATCCCTAAATCCACACCTCCTCTGTTCTAAGATCCTGAAATTCTGCCCTACTTTTCTAGTCTGGTTCTGCCTGATTTTGTGTGTGTGTGTGTGTGTGTGTGTGTGTGTGTGTGTGTGTGTGTGTGGTAAATACACCACAGATAGACATATTCAGTGGATTGTTGAATGAGCGTCTTCTCAAAGCCAGCTGCTGCTCTGGGGATACAGGTTACTCAGACACAATCCCTGCCTTTTGGGAGCTGAGACTGGGCAGGGAGGCACTATAGGGAGTGCAGCAAGAGAGCAGAGGCACAGAGGTTGGAAACGAGGTGCCAGGAACTACAGGCAGCTCTTGTGGCCACAGCATAATGTGAGAGGCAAGGAGCAAGATTAGAGTCAGGCGAGAGAATGACCCAGACCCAGACCTGTGAGCCTCAGCGAGATCTGAGGAGAGAGTTCTTAGCATGGATGTGTGAAGTCAGCTGTGCCACTTATTAGCTGTGTGATTTACAGCAAGCTACTTAATCTCTCCTAGCCTGGTTATCTCACTTGGAAATGGGGTTGACATTCCCACCCTTTTTCAGAACTGAAGAGATCAAATAAGATATTACATAAAAAGTGGTTAGCATATTTAGGTGAGCTTTTTGATGAAGTATGGTTGAAGTATGCTGTATGTACCTGTTACTACTCAGATGTTCTAAGGTGGGTGGTGGAGGTTGGTGAAAGCCAAGTGTGGTGCATGCCTGTAATACCAGCTATGTGGGGTTCTGAGAATGAAGAGGATTGCAAATTCAAGGACACTGTGCAATTTAGTGAGACTTCATCTCAAGAAATAAAGGCAGTAAGAAAGGTAGTACAGCCAGATGTGTCGCATGATCACCCTAGCTACTGGGCAGAGAAAGGATTTTAGGGACAAGACTGGATGTAGGAAGATGCATTAAGAGAATATTGAAGAAGTCCAGGCAAAAGGGAGCAATGGCAAAACTGGGACGCATGGCTGGGATGCTGAGGGTGAGGGAGAAAAGGTGGCTCCCAGGTCAGTGGATGAGTAGGTCACAGAGGAAGGGCAGGCGGGAGGAGGAGCAGGTAGGTCGAGGGCGGATGAGTTTCCTTTCGTACACTCTGGGTCAGGCATGTGTGGAGACGGGTCTGAGCTTGGTGCAAGAAGGCGTGTGCTGCGCTGCTCTTGGGTAATTGCTGCCTCTGTCCTGTTCTTCCCTCTGCTGCCTTCCTCTGGACTTAGATCTCGGCAAAAGTGCATGTCTCAGAGGTATATCGTGCCTGCTGGGAAGCAGGCTTCGGAGGTTGGGTATGGTGGGGAGGTACCTGGTGTGTGGCATTGGGGTCTTGTCTTCCTGGGAATCTCTGCATGTTTGGGAAGTCATTGGCAGCGCTCTGGCCACCTCTCATTCCTGGCCTCCCCTTCTCCCATCTTCATCTGCAGCCTGGATTTGTCTGAGTTGGCCAAAGCTGCCAAGAAGAAGCTGCAAGCGGTGAGTCTGCTCACAGGCTCATGGTACTTAAAGTTGGCCCCCATCCCTTGCTGTTGCTCCTTCTTCCTCTAACCTGACACTTTTCCAAATTTTGTCCCTTCCCCATGGAGTACAGGGGCTTGAACCCAGAGCCTTTGCACTGAGCTACATCCTTGGTGTCTCGTCACCCTACTTTTCTTTTGAAGACGGGATCTTCTTAAGTCATTAAGTGACTTTGAGCCCACACTGGGCTCAAACTTGCAATCCTCCTGCTTCAGCCTTCCAGTGCTGGGATTGCAGGTGTGCGCCACCATACCCAGCTTTTTACTTGCCACCCCACCCCACTTGGCTCACAGTCTTCATGAGCTCCCCATGCCTTTGTCTGTGACCCTGGCTCTTCTTGCTCTCCAGAGTGTTAGAACTCCTAGGGTGTTATCTCCACTGCTGACGTATGAACAAACTGATCTGGCCTCTTCACCCTGGAGTTCGGCACATAGATCCCTATCCATTTTCTACTTCTGAGGCTGTTAGGCTGGGCAGTGCCATTTCCCACAGCTGGTCAGCTAGCCTTGTTGGCATGGGGAGCAGATGATCTTATAAACCTGGGTCACCTTCTCTGCCTCCAGCTCAGCAACCGACTTTTTGAAGAACTTGCCATGGACGTCTATGATGAGGTGGATAGAAGAGAAAATGATGCCGGTGAGTAGGGGTTGGCATAGAGGCCTGCGCAGAGGGGCCTAGAAAGAAGAGGCTTGGGTCTTAGTGGGACTAAAAAGAGGTGGCTGGGGTGGGGGCGGCTCAGAGACCTGCCTGCTGGTGAGCCCCTACCAGCTGTGAGCCTGCCTGGCAGCTCCTCACTGGACAGAGTGTGCTGAGCTGGATGGAGCCATCCCATCCCTTCCCCAAGCCCTGAGCCAGTCAGTTTCTTTGCTGCTCTGGCCACCTCCCCCATCCTGCTCCGCCCCCTGCATCACTCCTTCCAAGTGACAGCCAAGTTCCAGCCCAAACTCTGGGGCTGGCCTGGTGGGATTGGCCTTGTTCCACTCCTCAGTTGCCAGTGGCCTCACCCATCCTTGCCCTGGCCCAGCCTGGCTTCTTGGGCTCAGTGATCGTCCATGTCAGACATGTGCTGTGCCAGTTTGGGGGGTGTGGGAGGAAAAGCGCTTCCCCACCTCCACCCTGGAGGCCCCACCATGGCAGATGTTCTGCTCCCTTCCCTCCTCCACAGTGTGGCTGGCTACCCAAAACCACAGCACCCTGGTGACAGAGCGCAGTGCTGTGCCCTTCCTGCCGGTTAACCCTGAGTACTCAGCCACACGGAATCAGGTGAGGGGGCTGGGGAGGGGACCTCAGCGGGCTCCTCCCTTCTTGGGAGCCCTGTTCTTCCTCACCCTGCCATGGGCAGGCCCAGGTCAATGCTCTCTCCTTTCCTGGAGCCTCCCTCAGGGCCTGGCTGGCCTTCACATTCCGGAGCGGGGAAGGAGGCCATCCTTCTATGGGCTTGGTGAGCAGCCTCAGGTGGTGATTTGGCCTCTGTGCTGGGCTGGCCTTAGCCTTGGGTGTCTGTGCTGGTGAAGTAAGGCTGGAATTTTGTAGTTGTGGTTAGATCAGATGAAAGGGTATTGCCTTGCCGCTTTGTCCCCACCCCCATGGGTTTGACAGAAGGGGCCCCTAGTCTCTTACACTGTCCTGGTCCTTTCTGCCTTGCAGGGGCGACAGAAATTGGCCCGCTTTAATGCCCGGGAGTTTGCCACCTTGATCATTGATATTCTCAGCGAGGCCAAGCGGAGACAGCAGGGCAAGAGCCTAAGCAGCCCCACAGGTGGAACACCCTGAGCAGGGTTGCGGGCGTCATTGTCCTGGGATGTTCTCCTGGGGGCTTCCTTTGCAGGGGGGCATGAAAAATGGGTTCTGTGGCTGAGTGAGGCCTGACTAACAGATCTTGTGTCTTCAGATAACCTGGAGCTGTCTGCAAGGAACCAGAGTGACCTTGACGACCAGCACGACTATGACAGTGTGGCCTCTGATGAGGACACCGACCAGGAGCCACTACGCAGCACTGGTGCCACTCGGAACAACCGTGCCCGGGTCTGAGCGTTGTCCCTACCCATCCTCTCCTGCCCCTGTGAAGCCCCAGCTCTTACAGAGCCCGGGACACAGGGGGTCCGATCCCACCTTCAAGGGCATCTTGTTTTCTGCCCCCGTGGCTGACCAGTTTCTCTTTCTCCGTGCAGAGCATGGACTCCTCAGACCTGTCTGATGGGGCCGTGACGCTTCAGGAATACTTGGAGCTGAAGAAGGCCCTGGCTACCTCAGAGGCAAAAGTGCAGCAGCTCATGAAGGTCAACAGCAGCTTGAGTGATGAACTGCGGAGACTGCAGAGGGAGGTGAGGGCTGCAGCCTGGGGGTAGGGAGTTCAAGGCCCTGGGAGGGAAGGGTGCCTTCTCTGAGAGGTAGGGTGCCTGCGCGGACCCAGGGTTGGATACCACTGTGTGCACTCACAGATCCATAAGCTGCAAGCAGAGAACCTGCAGCTCCGGCAGCCATCAGGGCCCGTGCCCACACCGCCACTCCCCAGTGAACGGGCAGAGCACACACCCATGGCGCCTGGTGGGAGCACCCACCGCCGGGACCGCCAGGCCTTCTCCATGTATGAGCCAGGCTCCGCTCTGAAGCCCTTTGGGGGTGCACCTGGGGACGAGCTTACCACACGGCTACAGCCCTTCCACAGCACTGTGAGTTGCCTGTGCATCTTGGGTGGAAAAACAGGGCTGGGCCTGCCACAGGGCCTGTCATGATGTCCGTTGTGCTGCCCCCACCCACAGGAGCTAGAGGATGACGCCATCTATTCCATGCACGTGCCCGCTGGCCTTTACCGGGTAAGCTGGGCCTGGGAAAGGTGGACCCACTGTAGACAGTAGGTTTTGAGTCCCAGTAGCTGTCAGGCTGTTCTGGGTGCTGGAGCTGGAGAGACTGACTTTGGCTGTTTCTGGGTTTCAGATTCGGAAGGGGGTGTCTGCTTCAGCTGTACCCTTCACTCCTTCCTCCCCACTGCTGTCGTGCTCCCAGGAAGGAAGCCGTCATGCGGTAACATTTCCAGCCCAGTGCTCCTGGCAACAGTGTGGGGAGCAGGGTGTGTGTGCCCAGGAATACATACTCACCTCCAGCCCTCTCCCATGCCCTCCAGAGCAAGCTTTCCCGCCATGGCAGTGGTGCTGATAGTGACTACGAGAACACGCAGAGTGGGGACCCGTTGCTTGGGTGAGGCTCTCTTGGATCTCTGCCCAGTCCTGGCACCTGGAGGGGAGGAGGGGGAGAGGGCCCGGGTGTCTGCAGGGGAGCATCCGTGACTGGATCCGCTTTCTCTTCTCACACTGGGACTCAGGCTGGAAGGGAAGCGGTTCATAGAGCTGGGCAAGGAGGATGATCTCCATCCCGAGCTGGAAAGCCTAGATGGGGACCTAGATCCTGGGCTCCCCAGCACGGAGGATGTCATTCTGAAGACAGAGCAGGTCACCAAGAACATTCAGGAGCTGTTGAGGGCAGCCCAGGAGTTCAAACATGACAGGTATGTGTGAATGGGGTGGGTCCGGACATGTGGGGTGCTGCAGGGGCAGCAGAGGGTCCCTGTTCCTCTGTCCCTGGGACCCTTCCTGGAGAGGCCCCTCATCCATCCCCTCCTGTCCCCCCACAGCTTTGTGCCCTGCTCAGAGAAGATCCATTTGGCTGTGACTGAGATGGCCTCTCTCTTCCCAAAGGTACAGGGGTCAGACAGGAGCAGGAGGCCCCCGGGGTGGGGCAGGCATAGGGATCTGTTACCTGGGTGGAGATAATACACCTGCTGGGCCATGATCGAGGTGGATGGTTTAAAGTCCACTCGCGCCCTCCCTCCCGCTCTGCAGAGGCCAGCCCTGGAGCCAGTGCGCAGCTCACTGCGGCTGCTCAATGCCAGCGCCTACCGGCTGCAGAGTGAGTGCCGGAAGACAGTGCCCCCAGAGCCTGGCGCCCCTGTGGACTTCCAGCTGCTGACTCAGCAGGTGATCCAGTGCGCCTATGACATCGCCAAGGCCGCCAAGCAGCTGGTCACCATTACCACCCGAGAGAAGAAGCAGTGACTGCACTCCCTGCCCTCACCCACACCCTGGGACCTCATTGGCCATGGGGGCTGGGCCACTCCAGACACTAACCCACCCCAACAGAGCCACTGGCACAAGTGCCCTTAGCGCTGCCATTCTCCCCTGGCAGCCAGGCGCCCTGGTGCCCACTCCCCTTGAGCCCCAAGGATGGGGAGGTGGGGTGGCAGGAGCTTCTGTCCCCCACATTCCATGCACCTCCCCCCTGTACATAGCACCCCCCCTTTCTGCGTGCGGGGCCTGCAAGGCATCACTCCCAACCCCTCGCCATCAGCAAAGGGTTGGATGGGGACACTCCACACAAGGCCGCCCCCTACGTGCAGACCACCCCTGTGAGCCAGTTCAGCCCTATCAGGGCTGAGTGGGGGCGTCCTCCTCCTTTGTACATATCTCTGGGTGTCCCTGCCCTTAGCCGCCAGCCCTCTTGCTGCTCTCCTCTAATGCCAAACGGCCCCTGCCTCGGGCACAGACCCCAACTAGTATGTTGGGGTCCCCAGCAGCAAACACTGGAAAATCTTTTTTCTTTCCTCTCCCCAACCCCTTAATTTTAACTTTGTGGTAACTGAGTGTCCCTGCGTGCCTGCGTGTGAGTGTGTGAGCAGCAGTGCCGTTCAGGAGGCCTGGCCCATCTGGAGCTTGGAGGGGTGAGGGGACCAGAGCAATGGGACCAGCATTGGGGGGGGTCTTCCTCTCCCCCACCTGGGACCAGAGACGGCCGGGATCACCAGCTGTGACCCTGACTCTGCCTCTTATCACAGCCCCCATTTGCACCCCTATTCTATGAACTTAAAAGGAAAACCACTTCCATCCCTCCTTCCCCTCCTTTGTAGAGGGAAAAGTGCTGGGCAGGCAGAGGGCTGAGCCTGGGGCTGGCTCCCCGGGGTCCCCAACTCAGCTGGTGGCTGTGGACCTGAGAGCCCCTCCCCATCACCTCTGCGAGGCCAGTACCCATCATCACTACCTGCAGCTAAGGTGGCCCCACCCTCTGGAAGCCTGGGGACCTGATGCAGCCTGGGAAGGCTGGAGAGGCCGACAGCAGCACCCACCAGCTCTTCTTCCTGACCCACCTCTCCCCCAAGGGGGCCAGCCCTACCTGTGTGGTGGTGGGTGGACTGTCAAGATGTGTGTCATGTACATTTGTATCAAAAATAAATAAGTGACCATGTGCTGCTTCTGATGCTTAGAGAATTGGGAGTTGGCAGGGGTTGAAGGCAGACGTGAAAAAAAAATCTGGAGAAGCATGGAGCAAATAGACTTGTGAGCGTCCAAAGACCCAGTACAACCCCTGCAAGCCTGGGGGTGGGGCACGGGACCAGCCCAGATGGCCTGGGCCTCAAGTCCTGGGGGAGCGTGTCTGTGTGACAGATGCACAGGCTCTACTGCGGACTCTACTAAAATAATTTAATTAGAAACGAGTTTGGGCAAGGGCGTCAGGAATGGCTCTTTTCTGGCCACTCCAACCCGCACGTCAAGGAGGCAGCGTTTCTGCAATATGTAGCAGGGCTGCTCCGTGTGCCGCCAGGGGGCGCCCCTGTGCGCGGCCCACGTGGCAGAGGCTGGGCGACCGCAGAGGAGGGGCCCGCCGGGCCAGCGGCAGGGCTAGGGCAGGTCAGTCTGAGCTCTCCACATCCGGGCCACTGTCTGGCGTGGCGGGGAGCAGGGGTCTCCGACGGGAGCGCTTGACTCGGCGCGAGGGCATCAGCAGCCTCCGCTTCAGCACGGCTGTGGGCAGAAGTAGCAGTCAAAGGCAGGGAAGCCACTGGTTTCAGCTTGGGTAGGTGGGCTAGCGGGTGGGGAGGAAAGGTCTCACCAGCAACAGTGTCCTGGCTGTCCGCTGTGGGCCCCCAGTAAATGCTGTCTCCCCGGCGGAAGTTTCGATGGAGCCTCGTGCAGAGCGTGGCCAGTGTGAGCAGTACCAGCAGGAAGGTCAGGGCCATGGCAGCCCAGGCGGCCTCCTCCGTGCGTGGGGTGGGGCCCCGGGCTGCCCGCGGAGGCGCTGCTGCCCGAGGGGCCGGGGAAGCTTGATTGGGGCAGGTGCACCCTCCTGGGCTGCCTTGGGCTTTGGGTATCTGATCCTCTGACCTGCTGCTTGCATTGCCTACGGGTCCTCCAGGTGACAAGGGGACCGAAGGCACCGATGGGGCATTAGCCCCCTCACTTTGGGCTCCCCAAATGGGCTGCTGGACCTTTAAACTCCACGGGGAAGCAAAAGGAACCCTCGGGCCTGCAGGAGTAGACTGGAGACCCAGAGCAGCTCGAAGCCCCCGCCTCTTGGCACCACTGGAAGAGTGCTGCCTGGGCCCGCTGGATGGCATCCCTGTGCCAGGAGGCCTCCAGCTACGCAGAGCAAAGGCCAAAGCTGGGGCCTAAGGGGAGAAGAGATAGTGGTTGGTCATTCCTGCCCTGCTCAGATAACCCAGTGACCCTGACAATCTCCAAGATAGCCCCAGACTGGGCCTGGCATGCCTCACCTGCATACACCCTCTTGGGTACAGCCTCCCTCTGCTGCGGCTTGGCACCGACGGAGAGGGCTGAGCCGGGCTGTCAGAGTGGAACCATACTTTCTTCCTCTGCTTCCTCCGCTGCCTCCTCTTTAACCAGTAGGCAGCCCAGGCTGGTTCTACCCATGCCATCTCCAGTGCCATCCCCCATGCTGTCAGCACCAGGGGCTATGAAACAAGGTAACTTTTAGAGCTAAGGTGAAGGAAGGTAGGGAGCAAGCAAAGGGAATTTTCCTTTCCCTTCACATGGGGCTGTTCCCTTCTGCCGTGGCCAGACAACTGTCTTTCCTCAACCACTTACCCTGTCCCGAGTGAGGTTGGAGTCAGGGATGAGTGAGGGCTTAGCAACACAAACATGGGCCAGGAAGGCAAGCTGGAGTTTCAGCCAGGGATGGGCACAAGGGTGATAGAGGAAGGTGACATCCTCAGCCTAGAGGAAAAGCAGACACATCAACCCAGGCCCAGAGAATCACAAGCTCTCCCATCTTGGGCACCACTGTAAAGCAACTACCAGCATGGCCAAGTGGCCCTCCCACTTTCAAAACACAGGAAAGAGCAAAGGGCCCTGGGTACAGGTATGTGCTCCCTTTTGCTTCCCTTCACTCCCCTCTCCAACAAATGTCACCCTTCAGGGCTGAGCCCATGAGCTGACAATGCTTAGACAACCCTGTTAGACCACACTTTATTTCTCTGCTCCTGCAACAATAGGTCTACAGATCCACAATCTATATGATAAGCATCCCGCAAACAAAGACCAACTCTTCTCTATCAATCTAATCAATATAGTCAGTCTCCCAAGAGGATCCAAGTATGAGGCACATAGGCAGCAGGTGCACAAGCGTAGGATAAAACACTTCATTAGTCATTAATTATTCCTTGATTGAATTAACCCAGGGCTCAGCACGGTGCCAGATGCTGGGGGAAATACCAAAAGAGAACGCTTAGGGCTGGGGATATAGCTCAGTGGCATAAGCGCCTGCCTGGCAAGCGCAAGGTCGTGAGTTCGAGCCCCAGTACCAAAAAAAAAAAAAAAAAAAAAGAGGGAACACCTGGCCTCTGCCTACAGAAATATGTAAGAAGCTCAGTGGCTAGGTGCACTGGTACCTTCCTGTAATCCCAGCACTCCGGGAGGCTGAGGCAAGAGGACTGCAAGTTCAAACCCCGCCTCAAGCAACTTAGTGACTTAGTGAGACTATGTCTCCAAAAAGGGGGCGGGGGCTGGGGATGTAGTTCAATGTAAAGGCCCTAGGTTCAATCCCCAGTACTGGCAGGTGGAGGGACATAATGCAAATGAAAGGGCACACTAATAACGCACAAAGTGGTTAGCTGTGAAATTGTAGGAGACAGATTATGAGTACTACAGGAATGCAGAGAAAGGGATGAAGACAGGCTGATATGCTCAGACAGTCTCAGGGGGCATGGACTCCGGCACTGGGCTGTGAAAAGAGATGGGGAGGGGTGGCAGCAGGGTAGGAGCTGCACTCTTTAGGTCCGGACAGGCCATGTGTGGAGGAGAATAAACAGGAGCAAAGGTGCAGCAACGGGAAGGAGTCTGGCATTCGCTTGTGTGGTGAGTAGATCAACATGACTGAGAAGAACTGAAGATACGGAGTCATATGAAGTTAATTTATGGCCAGAGAAGTCAAGCAGGGGGTGCTGCTGTGCTAAAGCCACGGGTTCTGAAGAGCCTTTCTGCAGAAAATGGTAAGAAGGGAACTGATGCTCAGGAAAGTCGGAGGAAGCATTCAAGTCACGTCTCAGAAGTAGATAGCAAGGTTGTACCCTCCTTGTACTTACCCACCCTGGTCTCATTCGAGTGTAGGTGACCTTTGGCAACACCTACACATGGGAAAAGAAGACTGTTTAGAGCAGCTGGGGCACTGCGTGCTTAGAGAGGGGAGGGACACCAGGCCGCAGGTCTAGGCTGGGATGGAGAAGTTAGCAACTGAAGGCAGGAGAAACCAGCAGAGGTCCCCACAGGGTGACTGGATGGTACAGCGAGGCCAGAGCGGGACTGGGCTACTCCTTCGCACCCCTCTCCCTCGGCCCATCAGGGCCCCTACCTGTGAGGGCAGAGGCCACAGACCCTCGGGACAGTGGGCTCCAGCCTCCTCCGCCAGCTCAGCCACCACCTGTGGGTCCAAAGCGCAGAGCTGGGGCGCTGGCCGCAAAAGGGCCCTACCCTCTCTCTCCCTTCCCAGGCCCGCGGGTTGCGGGTAGAGGGGACTCTTAGCCTCCTCTCGGCGCGCCACTCCTTCCAGGACAAACTTTTGGCAAAGCGCTTTGAGATCGCGGGCCGAAGGCTTTCCAGGACTGGGGCGCCTTACCTCGCTGGGACCCAGGAGCCCCACCAGGGCTGCCAGGAGACGCAAGTAACGCGAAAGCAGAGGAGGCGCCATGCCAGCGGGTATCACCGCCCCACCAGCGAGGGAGCGC
>NW_004955481.1:3685197-3686799 GCF_000276665.1 Chinchilla lanigera
CGCGCCCGCGCCTCGCCCCGCCCCTAGCAGCGGCGCGTGCGCGCACGCGTCCTAAGTCCAAAGCCGGAAAAGTTGTGTGTGTGAGCTGAGCCGGCGAGCATCGCCGCAGGGCCGGCGGGGGCAGCCCCCCTCACTCTGGGATTAGCCCCGGCGCCTCCCCGCGGCTTGCGCGGGCGGAGCTGCAGCGCCTGGATCGGATCCGGGAGCGGGGCAAAGGGCGGGAAATGGGATCCCTGCGGACTGGATGGCCCAGAGGGAGAAGTCTGGAATGCTCTCCTGGCAAACACGCTCCAGACACATCCTGCAACTGGAAGAGAGCCCGAACCCCGAAATCAAGCTGCCGTAGGGGGAAGGTCCTGGTTCTAGAACTTCACCTTCTTCGCATCCCGTTCCCCTTAGCAAATAGGGCCTGCGCCTGGAGGACCATCAGAGGGCCTCAGAACCCCTCTCTCTCCAGACCTAGAAGCCCTGGGGAACCGGACTTGGCCAGGGAGCTTCCTTCTCCCCACCTTCACCCCTGCCCCTCTTGTCCTTCGCCCAGCGGTGGCCTGAGACTCTGGTCCGCGCGAGGCGGAGCAGCTACAGGCCTCGCCCCCAGCCGAGAGCCCTGCCTGGCCTCCTTGGCAGCAGGCGCCAGCTCCGTGCCCTCTTCAGGATTCGGGGGGAAAGCCGGAAAGGAAAGCGGAGAGAGAGTTGAGATGCCCAGCCCAAACTGTAAAAACAGCAAGCAATGTTATTCCATCCCCCTCTCCTCATGCCCCCGGCTTATAAGGGGCTCCATGCCCCACCCTCTCCAGTAAGAACCAGATATGGAGTTGATGGGGGGGGGGCGCTCTACCTCTGCCACGGCCTGATCGTGGGGGACAGGTCCCCTCGTCCTCTCCCTCACCTTACTCAACCTGGGGCTGCTTCTGAGGAAACCCTTTCTGTTGAGGACCTGCTGTACGTGAGGCCACGCCTCTGGGGACCCTCCCTCCTCCTCGGCCGGGACAGGAGGTATCTGCAGGACAGCGCCCAGTCTCTGCACGGGAAGGAGCAGCTTCCAGCCGCAAACCCGCGGCGAGAGCTCGACGACTGCCCTTGCGCTAGCCGACCCGGTGCTGCCCCCAGCCCCGCCGGGTCATTGCTCAGTTGCAGGTCCCGGCGGGCAGAGACAAACTCCGAGGTCAAAGAACGCGCCGAAGCCGGACGAGGGCGGGCGGCGGGCCTGGCTGCCGCTGCGACTGGGGGGGCCGGGAGAAGCGCCCAGGGCTGCGCGTCATTCACTTCTCAATAGCGGTCCCCGAGCGCGCAGGGAACCCCGGCCTCCCTTGTCAGCCCCAGATTTGATAGGGCGGAGCCCGGGGACTCTGATGCGCTCCCCGCGTCCCTAAGCTCGTCTTCGGATCTCCCTCCATTCTGCTAAACCCCTTTCGATCCCCTACTCTCTATCTTGGCTCGCCGGCACGCTCCCTCTCGGCGGCCCCTTTCACCCTCTGCTCCTGCTCTCGCAATCACCGTACAAAGGGCTGGGGGCGGGAGTGGGGGCGGGCGAGGGGAGCTCGACCCGAACTGGCTGCCTCTGCGGGCCCGCGACCAATCCCGAGCGCGCGCGCCCGCCCG
>NW_004955481.1:3686899-3719371 GCF_000276665.1 Chinchilla lanigera
CCGGAGCCCGCCGCCTGCCCGCAGCTCACCGGGGGCTCTCGGCCGCGCCATGCCGCTGTGGGGTGCCGCCCTCGCGCTGTTCCTGGCCGCTCTCGCCTTGCTGCTCCTGCTCGCCCCCAGACTCCTGCACACGGTCGGAGCGAGGACCCAGCCCGGGACCCTGGTCCAGGACGATGAAGTGGACGCCAGAGCCCCCGCGGATCAGTTCAGCGACGGGCATGAGTCGCTGCCCGGCGGTTGCAGCCTCCTCTGTAAGCCGTCGGCGCTGGCCCAGTGCTTGCTGCGCGCACTGCGACGCTCGGCGGCGCTGAAGCCTGAACCGCGCCCCTGGCTCTCGGGGCCTCACCTGCAGACCCTCTGCCACTTCGTCCTGCCCGTCGGGCCGGGGCCTGAGCTGGCCCGGGAGTACTTGCAGTTGGCAGATGATGGGTTGGTGGCCCTGGACTGGGTCGTAGGACCTTGCGCCCGGGGTCGCCGAGTCGCCAGCGCGGGGGGCCTCCCGGCGGTGCTCCTGGTGATCCCCAACGCCTGGGGGCGCCTCACTCGCAACGTCCTGGGCCTCTGCCTGCTCGCCCTGGAGCGCGGCTACTACCCGGTCATCTTCCACCGCCGTGGCCACCACGGCTGCCCGCTGGTCAGCCCTCGGCTGCAGCCTTTTGGGGACCCGTCGGACCTTAAAGAGGCGGTCACGTACATTCGCTTCCGACACCCTGCGGCCCCGCTGTTCGCCGTGAGCGAGGGCTCAGGCTCCGCGCTGCTGCTGTCCTACCTGGGCGAGTGCGGGTCCTCCAGCTACATGACGGGCGCCGCCTGCATCTCGCCTGTGCTGCGCTGCCGCGAGTGGTTTGAGGCCGGCTTGCCCTGGCTTTATGAGCGCGGCTTCCTGCTGTACCAGAAGATCGCCCTCAGCAGGTGGGTAATTGAAGCCCAAGATGGGCAGAGAAGGCTCAGGCTGGCCTGGAAAATAGCCCTGCCTCCTATGGAAACAAACAGGTGTGGGCCAGTTTAAGCAAAGTTTTCACACATTTTCCAAAGCTGGACAAACCCCATATTCTAGATACAATCAAGAGAGGAGGTTTGAAAGCCGTATGTGGCTTCGTGGACTTCAACCAGCATCACTGTGCTAGAGCAGGGCCTTGCGCCCAGGGGCTCCAGCATGTCCTCGGGTGTCCTAGCAACCAGAGCGCCTGGCCTTGCAACAGCAGAGGTAGCACCTGACATTTATCGTCTGTAACTCAGCAGGTCAACAAAGAGGGCCCTGGAAGCTATTGCTGCCCATTATCTGTCTAGAATATTTACTTACAATCTCAGAGCCAGGAGGTGACAGGGATCAGAAATAGGGCAGCATTTGATTTATTAAAAATTCTTTCGACTTGGCAAATATCCTGCATATGTACTCAGCATTTAACTTAAAATTTTTAAAAATTTTAAACATATTTTTATTTTAATCTCCAAAAGGAGAATAATTTACTACCAGGGTGACAGGTGAGACTTTTTTCACCGAGAAGTCCTGAGTGTCACTCCAGCCTTCCCTTGGAGATGGTGGAATAAGGTCAAATGTATTATGACAAGAGGATGAGGCAGGAGGAAGACCTGGGGTATGGGTTTAGACCTGCTTGGGTTCAGACCTTGGATTTCCAGCAGTTACCTAATCCCCTTTTATTTGGCTTTCTGACACAGGGTTTCCCTGTGCAGTTCAGGCTGGCCTTGAACTCACTTTGTAGCCCAGACTGGCCTCAGAGTCACAGCAATCCTCCTGCATCAGCCTCCTGAATGCCGGGATTACAGGCGTGTGCCACCAGCCCCTAACCCTTTTAAGACTTACTTTCCTTCTCAGTTAAATAGAATTAATAATAGCCACATCCCCAAAGTGTTTCTGATCATTAAATGACAAAGGGAGGTGAAGGGCTGGCAGTGGGTAGGTGCTCAGTAAATGTGCTCAGCAATTGTAATGCTTTTTCCTTGGCCCAGTTTGCCTCCTATTTTGAGAAGGTCAAATTATGAGCTGAACAGCAGCCTGAAGAACTGCCATGGCAACCCAGAGGGCTGGTGCAGTCCAGGGACAGGGTGCTCTCGTCCAGCTTGATTGTCACAGTTTCCTCTCCATAATGACCACCAGCTGGAAGTGGAGAGGAACTGCGCCTTTAGAGGCTGCCATCCCCATGGAATTTGTGGTTGAAAACTTGGGGCAGTGTCCTTCAATAGTTGCAAGCAACATATATGAAATTCAACTGGCTGAGGCAGGCCAGATGAACCCACCCAAAGGACTGAGCTGTCCATCCTGGCCTGTTAGGATGCCGGGTCCTCTTCAGGGAACTGGAAATAGCAGATACTCCTTATTCCCCGCAGCAGTTGTTCTCAGGGCCCTATTTGGGAATGCTTCGTGTAAATGAATTACACTCCTGATTGCTTTCTCGCCAGCCAGCACTGTCATCCAAGAAAACCTGCCTGAGATGTACTTGATCGGGTTCACAGGTCACACTCCTTTGTCATCATCAGGACAGCAATATGAGCACAAAAATAGAAAAACAACTAACATAACTGAATGGGGTAGCTGCAGTGATGTCTGAGGGCAGGGAAGGGATGAGGAGGTGACAGCTCTTAACAAGTTCCTTGGAAAGAGTGAGAAGCTGAGGTTGGGAGGGGAGCTGTCCCTGTAGATCCGAAGTTGCCCCTAAATCAAATGTGGCCCCTGAGGGCTGGACAGGTGATGCTCTGTATGACAGGGCTGACGGGCACTGTGACACAGGAAGGAACTCAAGCCCCTGTGGCCAGATCTTCCCATTCATTTCCCTGGAGATCTACACTTTATGCAAAATCTAAGGGCCATGGCATGGAAGTTTTAAAAAGGGCCACACAACCAAAAAGCCTCGGGGACAAGCATCTGGCCGGTGGGCTACTGCTCTGCAGCTTCTGCTATTGCTTGTTTTCTGATTCTTCCTTCCCTCTCCCCTCCCTTCCCCACTCAACTCCTGCTTGCTGCCAGGTATGCGACAGCCCTGGAGGACACAGTGGATACCTACAAGCTGTTCAAGAGCCGCTCCCTGCGAGAGTTTGAGGAGACCCTCTTCTGCCACACCAAGAGTTTCCCCATCAGCTGGGACACATACTGGGATCGCAATGACCCGCTCCGGGATGTGGACGAGGCTGCCGTGCCCGTGCTGTGCATCTGCAGCGCCGACGACCCTGTGTGTGGGCCGCCAGACCACACTCTGCCTACCGAACTCTTCCACAGCAACCCCTACTTCTTCCTGCTGCTCAGTCGCCATGGAGGCCACTGTGGCTTCCTGCGCCAGGAGCCCCTGCCCGCCTGGAGCCACGAGGTCATCTTGGAGTCCTTCCGAGCCTTGACTGAGTTCTTCCGAATGGAAGAGAGGATGAAAGGGCTAAGCAGGCACCGGACCTCATTCCTAGGGGGCCGCCGCCGCTGGGGAGCCCAGCAGAAGCGGGAGGTCTCCCCCTCCCCCAGTCTGGAGGAGATCTTTAGCTGGAAGCGATCGTACACAAGGTGAGACCTGGCAGAAGCCCTTGGTCTTTCAGGCATATGGAGTCCCCAAAATATGGTGGGGACTGGATGCAACAGCTCCAGTGCTTTGCTCCACATTCTGCCGCGTCTCTGTTAAACTGATTTGTGGGAAGAGACAGAGAGCTACTTGCAAACCCACTCTCCCCAGCTGAGTGGAACTCCCATGGGGCTCTGTTAAACACATTCCTGCTCATCCTCATTATCCCTGGTGTCTCCTGCCAACGACTTCGTAAGCCAAAGAATAACACCTTTTAAGTCCATGGACTCAGGAGAAAATGCTTTCTTCCTAGCCGTGACTGCTGGAAAGACAAGTGTATGCGTGTCATTTGGCTCTTCTGTCCCACATAAATAATCAATGCAGCAACTGGTTCTTGAGCTGGAGCCACTTGATATAGAAAGGACAGGATGTTTGTGTCTCGGTCCCACTTCCCTCATGTGCTCTGCGGTTGTGGCTCTGCTCTGACTCAAAGCATCAGCAGCTGTGGACCCAGGCTCCTGAAGTTGCCTGAGTCTGAAAAGGAAGTGCTGGAACCAGCTTGACCAGGGCTGGTGAGAGTGAGAATGAGAAAGCCTTGGGCTCAAAGATCCACTCTCTAAGAGGAGCTCTGTCAGTCTCAACTGAGAATGGGGCTGATCTGGGACTCCAGCCCAGGCCCTCAAGCTTCTCTGGAGGGACCCCAAGGGATTTTAGGAGTAAGAAGTGTTCTTACCCAGAGTCTAAGGGCTCTGTTAGACATTGGCTCAAGTAGCCAGTTTCTCAAGTAGATGTTCCCTCTTGTACCATTTCTTCTAGAGAAGCCCAGCCAGAGCTATTTTTCTCTATTTTTTTTTTTTTCATTCTCCTGAAATGTGGGTTTTCTCTAAGTCATTAAAAGTACAGATCTCAGCTGGGCGTGGTGGCGCACGCCTGTAATTTCAGCACTCAGGAGGCCGAGGCAGGAGGATCATTGCGAGTTCGAGGCCAGCCTGGGCTACAAAGTGAGCTCAAGGCCAGCCTGAGCTGCATAGCAAGACCCTGTCTGAAAAAGACAAAAAATAAAAAAATAAAAATACAGATCTCATAACTCAGAGTTTCTCGTTAGTTACTCCCTTTTCTGATGCTCCTAGCCTCTCCCTTTCAAAGCCAGGACAGATATCTGGGACCAGAGGAAACAAAGCAGCAAGAGTTTTGCACGCAGTGATTTATGAATGTTTCACATTACCATGCTTTGCCTGCCCAGTTATTCAAAAGGCCATCCATGTAAAGGCAGAAAACCTTTCTAGATCTGACCACTCAGGGACTAAGTGTGGATTTGGTTCTCTGAGAATGACACTGAATACAAGAGTAAAATTATACAGATTGGTCTACATATTCTGGTTTGTATTGGGACATTATTATTATATTATTATTATTATCATCATCATCATCATCATCATTATCTGGCCCCATGTTCAAAAATTTAATAAGGCTTGCCCTAAAGTGTTTTTTAAAAATATTTATTTATTTATTTTGGTGCTGGGGATTGAACCCAGGGCTTTGCCCGTGCTAGGTAAGCACTGTATCACAAAACTACATTCCCAGCCCAGAAATTTTATTGTAATTCATCAGTGAGAAAGAGGGCACCTAGTTTGACCTCACCAACAAAAGCAAAGCAATTTTAAAGAGACGTTTATACCAAAAGGCACACTGTGAGTTTTGGGTTGAGGTATGCCTGGCTCCATGAGTTCAGATTTCAGTGATCTTGCCACATTCTTGTTCTTTTAGCTCAAAAAAAGAAATTCTGAACTAATTCCATTATTCTAAACTGAAAGACAGACAACATTCAGTTGTTGAAGGCATAATCTGTTGTGGAAAAAAAAAAGTCTCCCCCCTTCCTTGCTCATCCTCCTTCACATTCCTCTTTTAATGTTCTTTCACCATTTCTGAGCAGGAGAAATAAAAAAGGGCTGAATGCTAAAGAAGCTGTTCTATTGCTGGAGAACCTCAGCCTCTGTGTAAGTCTTGGTAAGGCACAATTACTGACATGTGGCCACCCCGCCCCTCTCCACCATCTTGATCCAGGGGGATTTCAGTTAATTAGTGTCCTGCAGTCCCATATGCCCTTGGATCATTCAGAACTGCAAAATGGGAAGCAACCCAGGGCTTTTTAATTTGCTTTTGGTGGTACTAAGAATTGAAACCAGGACCTTCATACTGAACTACATCCCTAGCCCTTTATTTTTTATTTTGAGACAAAGTCTAAGTTACTAAGTTACCCAGGCTGCGCTCAGCCCAGTGGTTTTTAAATCCTAAGGCTTAGCATGTCCATAATGGCAAAAATCATGGTAGTTTCTCTAGACCAGATACCACAGGTCTCTGGTTTCTCAAAAGAATAGTTTTTTGAGAAGTGGTGGTTGATTCCCTTTTCCCCTTTTATAGGAAAGAAAGTTTGCCAGGAAGAGCAAAATATATATATATATATTTTTTTTTTGAACCCAGAAAAAAAAAAATATATATATATATCTTGAACCCAGAAAAAATATATATATATTGAACCCAGAAAAAAAATATATATATATATATTGAACCCAGAAAATACATATATTTGAAAAAATATATATATATTTTGCAGTTACACGGGTTTTTGTTTGTTGCAGTGCTAGGGATGGAATCAGAGCCTTGCACATGCTAGGAAAGCGCTCTACCACTCAAATACACTCCCAGCCCTGCAGTTACAGTAGTAACGTTCTTAGAGGAATGGCAGCAGCTTTAGTCCAGGGCATTAATTCCCTTGGGCCCTGAGGTCCAACACCTATGTCCTAAAATGTTTCTTTTCCAGGTGTCCTTTGTGCCACATGTGCTTGCTACATGTCACAAGAAGCTATTTCTCTCTTACCTGCTCTCACTGTTTAAAGATAAGGGTTGCAAAGCTTATTTTTGCCAAGAAAGTGTTTCTTTTCAAGGTTTGGGTGACCCTGTCCTTTAGCTAAATTGGCTCCATTTTTGGTAAACAGCTAATTGCGAGAGGAGCTGGAAGAGACCCCAGGCACACTATTCTGAGAAGGAATGGTTGGTCCCTTGAACAAAATCGCAAGTTCTGAGTTTGAGGAAGCAAGACAATAAAACAAAACCAACCCCTAACAAGTTCTACAGAGTCGGAGTTTTCACAAGGTGGGGGTTTAGTTATCTCCCAACACCTCATTACTTTTTTGCCTTCCTTTTGGTCTCTTCATGATTTATAAACATGTTCAAATGGTAAGCGAAGGGGGAAAAAAAACCCGGCTATTTAAGGGAGGTGTTACCTCAGCAGCAGTCCTCTATTTCCTCATGGGCATCAGATACAGGAAGCAGACAACCACCTCTGAGTGTTTCTTTGAACTCTACTTTGTTCTTGCCTTTGGAATCAAGAATGTGGTAACCTATAATTTAAAGTGTATAAACACTGTTTCATATATTTATAAATAGGTTCCGATAGTTGTTTTACTGAAAAACAAAGCCCCAAATTCTCTTTGAGACCACATCATGTTGTGAATGAAGACACTGTTTCTAAGACTTGAATACTGTCAGGAAAGAAGTCTTGACACAGGAAGTGTCATCTTGGCTTTATGTATAACCTCAAAACCACCCTAACACCAGAAACTCCTCTGTATTCATCTTTCACCCAAACCACAATATCCTTTGTCAGCCGGAAATCTTAGTAATGCCAGGGTATCTTCCTTTAGAAATGAACTTCAGCATGAATTCCTCTCCCTAAATAAGCAGATGCCAGGGCTGGGGATTTAGCTCAGTGGCACAGCGCCTGCCTGGCAAGTGCAAGGTTGTGAGTTCAGTTCCCGGTACCGGGGGAAAAAAAAAAACCCAAGTAAGTAAATAAATAAGCAGATGCACCTGTCCACATTGGTAGAACTTTGTAACAATGCCAATAAGCAGTATTTTGTGATTCTATAATCAAGCCACAAAGGATGAAATCAGAAATTTTGAGAAGTTGTAATATGTAAAGATTGCTTTTAGGAAGACTTCTAAGTTATACACTAAGGGTGCCCAGGTACCCATAAATAGAATGAATGCCTCAGAGAACAAGTCCCCACCATCAGAGGAATATTCCAGCTAGGCTACCCCTAAGCACCTCTCATGAGGAGTGCTAAAAAATGAGTATGGCTTGGATCAGATAGCCTCCTCCCCTATGAAAATCTATGAATTGACATAATGCTAATAAGCTCACAGAGCTGTAAAGACTTCTGGTTTATTTTTAGATCTGATGACCAAGTGACTGGGAGTTGGGAGATGACAAAGATTCTAATGGGGGGCCTGGCATGGTGGCACACGCCCATAATCCCAACACTTGGGAGACTGAGGTAGGAGGATCGCTGTGAGTCTGAGGCCAGCTTGGGCTACAAATTGAGTTCAAGGCCTGCCTGGACTGCATAGTGAAACCCTATCTCAAAAAGACCCCCACCCCCAAGAAAAGATTTAAATAAAAATGATCCTGTAAATGAGCCCAGGTGTAATAACTAAAGGTATCCAGTAATTACACTAAAGTTATAAGTGCCCAGAAAGTGCTAAAAGTTTGAAGGTATAACGAAATTTCAAACAATGAAAGCCATCAATATACCAAAATGCTTCTCACCCCTCCAGACTTTCTCTGAAATAAAGCAGTATCTCACCCGTGTTTATCACTAATGTGGTTAAACAAACATTTGTTTCCCTCTGTACATACGATAAAATTTGTAGTCTCCCTGCAACACCAGAATGTATAAATATCTAGAAACAAGTATGTGCTGTTTGTCTCCTGAAATCCTCTGTGTACTGAGCCACGCTTACCTATTGTTTAACAGAGCCTCCCTGGATTTTTCATTCACTGGCTGTTGCCTCACTTGTGTAGATTTAGCTGTTTCTTTAATACTAACCAGAGGCAGCTGTTTAATCAACAACCAGGCCTCCTGCTCTGGGCTAGTAACTTCTCAGCAGGGTTTAAATTCCCTGATCTTTATTTAGGATCTACATAGAAATTTTTTTTGGTGGGCAACTGTTGTTTGTAGTGTAGGGTAGAGCACTGAGGTAGTAACTTGGAGATGTGGGTTCTATTTTTTACTTCATCTATGACTTAAACATTGTCCCATATGAAAAGACCTAAGTGTGTATATCTCTTTATGTATAAGGATTGCCCAGTTGAGACAAAACCAGAATTTTATATTTTAAGCTCGCTTGACGTGTTCCTCCAAATTCAGAGGGATACACTGCAAATGCCAGATGAGACCTGGGATCGATTTTTGGCTGCCAGTTGTCTGAGCCAGGCAAATTAAATAAATGTTACTGTCACGGAGGCACTATACCAGCATTTGGATTAAACAGCATGCCACTTTTCTAAGTCTTCAACATAACAGGTAAACTACAGTTTTTAAAACGATACGGGCTGTGCGTATAATTCAGTAGAGACCTTGTCTATCATGTTTGAGACTCTGGGTTTGATCTCCAGTGTGACACACACACACACACACAAAATTTTTGAATTAAAAAAATAGCCTAGCACCCATGAACATTTCCTCCCCTGAATTAGCCTTTTGACAAAGAAAGTCACCCAAGCTGTTTTTAAACAACAGGACTGGATTAGATAGTCTACTACCCCACATAAGGCTAAAATGTGACGTTTTGCTGAGCATGGTGGCACATGCCTGTAATCTCTGCACTTGCGAGGCTAGGGTAGAAGGGTCATATTGGGAGGTCTGGGCTATATATAGCAAGACCCTGTCTCAATGAAAGTATGTATGTATGCATGTGATAATTTTTAAGAGAACTGTGTCCCTGTTTGTGGGAGGGGTTATAGTTACACAGATCACAATACAGGAATAAAACTTAAGACCTTGCATCAAAAAGAACCAAAAGTAGAATCATCTCACACCTAGAAGACAACAGGCCACTTCACTCTCTGGACAGAATAAAGTTGATGTAACTAGTAGAGCTCCCTCTTACCAACATCATACTCATTCTTGTAACATCTAGCACTGTGCTTGATGTTCAGTAATTATCTAATTGTTGCTAAGAGAAAATATATCTATGTGAATAAAATTGCTTTAAAAAACTGAGCAGACACTGTGTACTAAAATTACTTTATTACAGTTGATTTTTTAAACATTTCCTTTGCTATGATACAAAGGATACTTACAAACAAAATATTACATATGACCTTGTTTTCGCTCTTATGTTCTGACAACTTGGTAACAGCTTTAAATGCACAATCTATACAATTAATACATGTTATATATGAACTATAAGGTATGCTGAACCAGAATACTGACAATATACTGTACATTAAGCCTTACCAATTAGTGCTGTGGACCATTATTACCAAAAGGAAAATGCACATCTGTACAGTCACCTTTACCAGCTGGTGCTGACAGTGAGGGAGAGGCTTCTTTCCCATTGCAACCCTTGATAAGCCTCCACTGTGGGCATCTGTTTGGTCCAAAACTTGAAAGGACTGTGTATATTTAAAGTAAGTCATCAGTAAAGTGGTAGAACACTACCACACTTTCAACATGATAATCTCTCACACACACAAAAACATCAGTCCCTGCTTTAAAAGACCGTAAGTCCTTCGTCCACTATGAAAACCCTACAGGCTCAAGGGCTTTGGGAGATGAGAAGATGAAGGCTGCCAAAAAAGGAGGCAAGAAACCAAGCCAAAATCTAGGTCTTGCAAAATCATTTTTCCCTTCACCAAAGGGAACTAGAAATGTACAAATTCATTGATGAACCTCAATGATAACATATCAGTTAGCTGATAACCCTCATTTTATCTGGACCCCTGACTCATGGGAATAACTGAAACAGATTGTGGATAACATATACCACTTTCAGAAAAGAACATCTTGCTTAGTTAAAACATTCCCTTCAGCTGCCAAAAGCTGGTCCTGGGCTATGACAGGTGTGCATTCATCTCTCAATGGTCTACTCAGAAATGATAAGGTTACAGCTTTTTTCTTTTTTTTTTTTCTTTTTTCTTTTTAAATAAAAAAGCAATTGACTGAAGCATTTTCTTTTTTAAAGGTAAATAGCAAAAATAAAAATAAAAACCAACCCTGGCATTTGCATAAATAATGCAAATGGAGTGATATGGCCTTTAAAGAAGGAGTTAGTAGGAACAGAGAAGTGAAGAACCAGAGAAAATGATGTATTAATTTTTTCCTTTTAAAAATTTCTACATGTGCAAAATAAATCATGCTGTCTGAGGATAGCAAAGGGAAATGAGTACTTAAAACTAAAAATATAAATAATGTTTGGATGACTGGTAAAAGCAGAAACCAACCTGGGTTACAAAAAGGATTATACATTCAAGATGCTCTTAAACCCAGTGGGATAACTTATGTTAAAACTGTGTTAATAGTTACGTTAAAAATCTCAAGTTTGTTTTTAAATCTTCACAATACAAGCAAAGCTGTTTTAAAATATACACTATACATATTTCTCATAGTCTCTCCAACCTCATTAATAAGCATTAGGCTTTTCATATACTAAAACAAGGGGGTTCTGGAAGCTAAATTGCTTATAGTAACCCATCCATTATTTAAATGTTTAAGTCTTAAGTGGGTTAAAAACTTTAGCAGACTTACATAAATAGGATTTAGCAACACAGGTGTTAATTTAAAAAACTCTAAAGCATTTACAAATGATTAGGTTGGAACAGTCTGGGGAAATTATGTGCACTGTACTTCAAAATGTTATTTACATCAGACCATTGCTTTTGTAAAAATTTTCCTAAAAAGTTAAAAAAAATTGAAGAATTAACCTGTCTAAACTAGCAGAGAAGGATCACAAAAGGAAAGGTTAAAATAAGAACAAAATTATCTCCTAATAGAAACCCCACACATCCCTCTTCACTTAGATTTTACTCTAGAAACCACCTGCAAATCCTATAGGCTCGTATTTGTTGTCAAGATAATGTGGTAAAATACCTTGTCAAATAACTGGCCTCAAGTAACTTTTGTTTTGTTTTTAAAGATGTTTTCTTCCTTGTGTCTCTAGCTTGGACAATTTTGGGACACATGTAATTAACTGGAGGGGCACTCTAAGTAGGCACAATTCCCATTTAATGTGGAATAAAAGGGGAAAAATGCTGTTAGGAAGAAGGGATGGTGGTCTCTTTGACAGTATGCAATGCGAAGAAGCACAGCACATTTGGAATGGGCACCAAAAGGGCTTCTCTGGCAATATGCCGAAGCAGCCGACATCTTGATAAACTAAATATACCTGTTTATGACCCCTCAAAAAGGGTTAGAAGGGTTCCAACACCCCTCAGGGTTGTTTTTTTTTTTTTTTTTTTTTTTTTTTTGATATGTGCCAAATGGTCACACAGACCAGCCAGAAACTGCAAACAATAGGCAACTGTATCCTTTTTAATTACATACTTCACTCTATGACCATGTGCAATTTATAGTAATAATAATGTTCATGCCTAGACAATGTATTTGAGGGCTAAGGAAAAGCAAAATGTGCCACTGAGAGAAACCTGTTCCCATATAACTGGTCTTCATGCTTTCAAGTGGCTCTAATATACCTTGGATACTAAGCCAAGCCATGCAAAAGCAAAGAGTACACACTTTTCATTAACATTGGTATCTCATTTCTAAACCACTGACTTCAAAGTAGCCATAGAAACATATAACACAAGTACTGAAAGCATACACTTGAGGGTTCATGGATTTTTAAGAAATGCATTTCCCTCATCTACGTTCACCAGTCTTTAATACCTTGGCTACAAGGCATATCAGAGAAAGGGAGGTTAAATAAATGGGGTAATGTCTAAGGAACATATGTAATTCTGGAAAAATGTTCCAGAAGTGGGATAAATGTGCCAGCAATAAGCATAGTTCATTTCATTTGAAAATTCAGGTAAAGAGCCCATGAACAGTCCCAAACCATAATGTTATCACCTGCATAATTTACATAAACAGTAACGCACTTGTGCACTTTATAGACAAAACACACTTCTGTAAACATGGCCACTGGGGGAGGGAGGCTCCTACCTCACTCATGATTGAGGATATGTAATTCTTATATTAAATAAAGTTACTTAGCTTAAAGGATTTCAAACCTGACCAATGATTAAGCTTCATTTCCCCCTGTTTAACAACATTTAAGCATTAATTCTAAAAATGTATGTCACCTAGGATGGTTTCAGGGTTAGATGCTAGAACCACAACTGGCAATGACAGCAACTCCTCTCTAGCTGGCACAGACCTATAAACTTTAGTACAAAACCAAAAAAATACAGAAACTAGGTCAATTTGTTAGCTACATATTTACAGATAATTACATGATTTTTCACCCACAATTGCTAAAAAACTGTGAGTAAAAGGAAACTGTGCAGGTTGAATTACCCGTACTTTGAGGGGAATTCTTGGGCATCAAGATACCCTTTTTCATTCATTCTGAAGCCTCACCTTCTCTCCACTTCATGGCAAACTACCTACAGATGTTTAGTGTATCCAGTGGGCATCCTGCTATTTGAAAGGATTAACGTTTTCTCTAAAGAAACCCTTGTATATTTAAAAATAAAACAAAAATACAATCAAACAGACACATACACCCCCACAAAAAAAACCTGTGAAATTTAAAAAGTTCGGATTGCTGGGAAACAGTTAACAGTGATGGTGACATAGTACATGGCTCCCCAGGTTTCATTCTCTGCCTTTATTTTCTTTAAAAGATACCAATCTTTGAGTGGGTGGGAAGTGCAAGTTTTAGAAGCCCATAATAGGCAGATAAGGTGCTACTAATTTATGTATTTCTTATGATCTGAAGACTACCATGAGGCCAAATGGATTCTCTTCCTCTGTATGAGTAAACTTTTGAAATCTGAATACGAGGAAAAATTAGTCAATATGACTTTAAAGGAGGCTACAAGAATTCAGTAGAAAATATGACAATAAAGGAAGAGTTCTCAGCTTCACTTTTTTTTTCTAGACAGTGTTTAATAAAACTTTACAAATTAAATGATTTCCAATGTAGATCTACTGTAGCAATTTCATAAAAGTGCAGACAACATAACCAGACACAGCAAAACAGACTTCAATCAGTAGTCCTTGCATACATACGAGGCAAGTATGCTAAAGGTACAGCACACTCTTCCTTTAAGGAATCTGAGGATGGGAAATTTCCAGTTCTTAACAACTATGAGTGAGTGCATTTTAAAAGGCAACACTACAACCTGGGTTGAAATGCTATCATGTTAGATAGGGGAAAGCAAAACAGAGAATTTGTTTCTCTTTAATAATAATGATCTGTATTTTAGTAAGCAGCCCAAAGATGGTATCCCAAGTTTTCATTTTGCTGCTTAAGAAGGCTCTTAGAAATGAGAATTTCTTCATCCATCACTGTAGGAGATTCACTTTACACACCTTGAATATATTTTCTGACTTGAATACACATTAGATACTTCACATTTTCAGCATGGGACAAAATGCAGAATGGTATAAACTTCCAAGGACAGGGTTGCTGTGTTGGGCCAAATCTCTGCTTAAATAGTGGCTCAGAAAGGGTGGAAGGGGCGCAAAGAACTTACTATTAACCAGCAAGAAGAGGCAGCTAGAAGTAGAAAGCCCCTCACACCAATGCCATAATCTGCTCTCAGTGACCATTTCCTGTTGATTGTATAGTTCAGGAGAACCTTAGATGCTTTAATTTTAATCCCTTCGTTAGCTGTTTAGGTCCTCAGCAAAATACATAATTATAGTATCAATGTAATAAAAAAGAGGATCAATGGCATCACTACTAGGAAATACAGAAAATAAGTAAAGACTGTGTGATTTACTTGTTCTCTTTATCATCTCTGCAAAGGAATCACCACCAGTGTTCGTTCCACAATTCATTTCTCTTTGTCATCACTCATCTTTTGTTGCATCACAACACAAAACTCACAGAAAGACTAACTGGTTCTTTCCCCAGCACTATTTCACTGCATTGCAACTTAGGGTTCCATATTTTACTTTTCACTCATACAAGTGCTAAGAAGGGATTAGAAAGCAAAAGACTGAATCTAATGATCACTTTCTCATAAATATCAACTGAGTACTCGTTCTTTAAAAAAAACACCTGCATTCTTGCCTTAGCTGATGACTGAAATAACACCAAACAAAAACAACAGAACCTTAAGTGCCCTGATGGAAATGTACAGTATGAGTTACATCCATCCATCTATACACACATAGACACTCATATGTATATACAATATATACATACAAATGATAATAGCTATACCAAAAATGTGCATATTTAACACAGTTTTTAAAAGCCAGTAGATCATGGTATAATACAATTTATTTCCACTAGTGAATGGCACAAATGGAGAACTGCAAAGGAGGTGTTTCAAGTACAATTAAGTCATTTTTCACAGGTGAAAATAAATAGTATTATTCCAGTGTCCAACACAATGTATTTTATAAAAGTTTAAAATGCCAGACATTTAGTACTTACAAAAGCAGAAAGTTACTAAGGTCTGTCTTATGGTCTAAAAAAGACACAGAATTGTCCATTTTTGAAAAGAGGGGTGGGGTTTGAGAAAAAATTGGTAGGAATGGGAGTGGTCAGGAAGGTGTCTTTAGTGTTTTGAATGATGTTTACCTATATCCAGGCAGCTGAAGATCATGGCTATGACAAGTTCAAATTATGTAAGTCTATTATACCTGTCGGTGTGACTTCAAATGCAGGACTGGTCATCTCTATGTATAGAAAGGACTAAAAAGAATGTCAACTCTGATAAAAATAATATAAACACATTCGCAAGCTAACATCTACACAGTGAAAATGCTTTCGGATACTCTAATTTGAGGTTAGAACTGACTTTTAAAAAGAAAAAAATGTGCAAAGGGAAGAAAATCTAATTATGAATAAAATATTTCAACATATGAGGCTTTGCATTTTTAAAATGCTAACACAAAAAGGGGAGAAGGACAAACACAAGAAAGTTTTCACTGCCAGGCTCTGGATACCAGATATAGCATTTATAATTTCTGATATGCTACACAAATTTCCCATACTTTTAATTTTCTTAAACACATATATGAGTGAACACCAACACCAGGGAGGAGGTAGTGTTAGTTTGATCAAATTTTGACATTTGCACACAGATTCAGAAAGTGCTTGCTCTTTCTTCAGGGTATCTTAACACCCTGCAAATTTTCCTGCTACCAGTTTTACTCTATGATGATTCCTATCATGCATGAGATTCATCAGAAGTTAACAATCCCATAAACACACAAAAACCAATTAATTTGAATCATTTTTGCAAACTACATATATTTTAATTAAAGTTAATGATATAACCCATATATAGTGATGACCTACATGTAAAACTAGTTGTCACCCAAATTAGATACAAAGCCTTACTGAACAGACATTTGGAGTCAGTATTCAATCATGCTTTTTCTAAATATGTATGATATGAATGAACTCATTAACTCAATTAGCCTAGCTGAAGCTCACAAGTGGACTTTATCACTGGTAGCACTTTGAGTTTGGAAGAGGTTTTGTAAGCAAATCTGATCTGATTCCTTATTCCACCTCTCCAGTAGTAGACAGGGGCCAGATTTCTAAAGAATGCTTTTAAAGGTATTAAAAGTCTACTGCATTTTTGGATACTTTATTAAATTCTAAAGCTCTTATAATTTTTCCTCCGAATAGATTTTTCACTGAAACACTGTACAATAGTTGAATGCAAACAAAAGAAGACTAAAAGCCTTTCCATCAGCTATGACAAATATATGTCATATTTACCTAAAAACTGGAGATCTGCAGCATGGCCAACAGGACAATACAACAGAACGCTACTGGAAACACTGGCTAGAAGAATGTATGAACTCCACTTTGATCTTGTTTTTTAAAGACTTTATATTAATGCATTAATTTTCCTTATAGTTACCTTCAAATCAATGTCAGAAATTCCTGAAGGACAGGTTTCATGGAGACTGGGCTGACATACAGTACCTAAGGAAACTTAAAAATCTGGTTGACAAAACCAAGTGATGGATTACAATTTGGTCATTAGTTTGGTCTAGGGGAAGCATATTATTATGAGGGACCTGGAGAGTTCTATCTTGGAGCCCTCTGAGTATATGAAAAGCAGGATCCAGAGTTAGCAGCAAGTGTTCTTCAAGACAACTAGGGAGGAGGCAGGACAATAACTTGTAAGAAACTCTGATCTGTCACTAAAGAGGACGTTTTCTTTTCTTCAAGTCATATTCACAGCTCCCCACCCACCTCCAACTCAACTTCCACGCACAGAATGGAAATACCAAGTAACATCTGACTTTCAACATTGGGTTGATCCTTCATTATAAAACAAAACAAAACAAACAAAAAAACAAAACACGCCCCACCCCACCCCAAAATGTTAGCTTCTGTCAAGGGATTCCCTGACCGCTATAACTTTTTTTTTTTTTTTTTTTTTTTTTTTTCATGTGCCAAACTTTCTAGTTCCTTTTCAGTAGTATTTTAGCACTGAGGCTTGAGACTTGTAGAGTGGTGTTTCCTACTGTGTGATGTTAACATGATCCCAAATAGGCACTAAGTCTCAACGAACTAGAAGTTTGTAAAGTACTGCAGCAACAAAAACAGCAATTATAAAACAGAGGACCTACAGATGCAGCAAAATCTACAGTGGTGATGAGGATTAGTCAGCAGCTGGTAGTCATTGGCTCAGTGCTCCTGGTTCACTATGGCAACTAAACATTTAAATAACTGACTAGTCTACTTGTAAACAGGAATCCCATAAGCCAAAAGTGGACAGTCAAATAATATCTATGTAGTGTGATAAGAATTCCCATAGATGGCAGTTTGCAAATATGGCATCATTCAAACACCTCTGGCATTTGATTTGTATTGGCTTTATGTCTTTGTTTCTGTATAAAGTAAAAGTACTGTTTGGGATGTTAGGACTTTTAGAGTTTAGCTTGGATGAGATATCACAGTGTAAGCAACAAATGTTAGGATATATATACTTCACGTCCTCACTCTGCTGCTGGACATAACTATCACATAAACTTTCAGGGGCCCCTCTCATTCTCCTGGTCTTCCCCCTTAAAGGCTCACAGGTTGGTTAATGCAATCCCTATACAGCTTGTAATCTCCTTAAGCAACTCCATCGTGCTGTGAACACAAAGAAGGCACAACTGACTGGACAAAATCATTGACAAACTTAGGAAGCATTCAGAAAAAGAACTGAATTGTTTCTACCATCTGAAAAGGTCAATACAATACTTTAGTGTTCATAGATTTCTGCTTTTTTAATCCAAATGAGGCTGAGAAGTCAGACCAATTTAATAAAGAAAATACACTAGCGAGAAGGTGCAGGCATACTCCTATAATAACTTGTCTTGAGTATATGCTGCCTGTTGTGTCTCATAGAAATTTTGAATATGGAGGACAGCTTTAGATTTTCTCACAAACTTCTTGGGATATGATACCCTAAAGTGATGATTCAAGCCACTTTTGCTGCATTTTATTTTTGCAGTATTCAAAAAATACCCCCTCTATATAGCCAATTTCATTTTACTACATGCATGAAATATTTCGTATCAATTCCCCTTTTCAAAATTTCCCCAAAAGTTAAAAAAAAAAAAAAATCAAACCCGGCAGCCAAATACTATGACATCCCAGTTAGTAAACACAAAACAGAATGCTTTACAAAAATGAATAAAATATACCATTATGCACTCAGCTTCCACACTGTAGTACCCAAGTGAGGAGGCTGCTGTGATGATGTCTGTAGGCAGTTTCTTTTGGCAGACAGCTCCAGCGGAATTGCCACTTTCGATTATTAAGTTATGTATAAGACATGTGTGACCCATTGGATATTTGTGAAGTGACACTCGTGCTTCTGCTCATGCCCTGCTCCGTCCGTCCCCCAGAAGCTGTCCGCCTCAGAGCCTGGGGGCTATTGCGGACTCCTATACTGCTACCTCGAGGTACCCCTTGCATTGGCCCAGACGGGTGACCCCATGGTTGGGGTCCACCTTGCATTGGATGGCCCCAAGCTTGTGGTGGGCCACCCATGGGATGACCCCAGTGAGGTCCTGGACCCCCAGCAGGATTATGAGACCAACCAGAAGCTCCTGGGTAGCTGTGGCTGAATGCTTCAGGGGAAAGATTAGAAAGGACCATGTTACTAAAACCTAGTCTCATGCTTTCAGAGTCAAAAGCTTCAATTTCTCTGGCTTGACGCTCCAGCAGACTTCGTATTCGTTCTGTGCGCTCATTCTGCAAAGCCAACATCTCTTCTTCGATCTGTTGGTGGATAGGGAAAGGAAGCAAAAGCCAATTTATTTTTTAGAAGTCTATAAACTAAGGAAGCAATGATTACTCAATCTTAAAGTGGCTGTTTTATGGATATATGTTTAAAAATTAAGAGATGTACTGTAGGAAACATGCATAATTGCTACTTCTAAAGTGCGTAAATTAAGTTCTTAAAAGCAAAAGTAAACTCTATTGAATTAATAAATGCAATTATCACCAATGGCTACTAAATCCATCAAGTAAAAAGGTGTTGGAAAAAAAATGAGTAAAGGGAAGCTCTAACAGATACCAGATACCATCATGACATTCTCCAATAAAACAGTTTTGGTTTTGGTTTGGGCTGTTTTTGAGAAAGGGTCTCACTACATAGTTCAAGTTCAGGTTGGCCCTGAACTCACTGCATAGCCCAGGCTGGTCTCAAACTCATGGTGATCCTCCTGCCTCAGCTCCTGAGTAGGATTACAGGTATGCATCACCATACCTAGCTTTCTAATAAAATAGTGTTGTAGGAATAGACAAGTAGATTAGTGAAGTGAAAATAGGATTAAGATCTTAGTTTGTAGGTCTTTAATGAAGAATAAGGATAGGGTTATAGCATACTTGTGTAACATACTAAGCCCTAGATTTGATCACTAACACTGTCAAAAAGAATAAGAATTGGACTATACATAATGAGAAATTAATGGGTTGGGTGGTCATCGTAATCCATTTTGGAAAACTGGAAATTACAAACTCATTTATTACAGGCAAATATAGTTAACTATATAAAAATAAATAATTTATATTAAAAAATATTCAATAAAACCCATTTTTTAAGCCTTGAAGAGCCTTTTCCTGAATGACCAGACTCACAATACCTGAATCTGCTAATATAAATAATAACTGAAAACTGGGACTAGACAGTATATATTTCTTAATGTAATCGATACAAAAGTACACAATAACCATTCTGAAAAGTCCTTGTGAAAAGCTTAATAGGAAAAAAAACTGAACCTAAATATAATCATGCCTTTTGATCTAACTACCAGTTCACAGGAAATATTAATTATAGGAGAGAGGAAAATACTAAATGACACCATGAAGATGCAATCTAGAATGAATGGATGCATTTGTTTGTTTGTTTGTAAAAATCAAATTGGGAATTGAACTCAGGACCTCACACTTGCTAGGCAGGCACTGCACCACTGAGCTAAGTCCCCAGCCCCCAAATCTAGAATTTAGATACTTCTACAATCCACAATTTAAAAATTGAGGGGAGGGGAATAACTGTTACAGACTAAAACCTGGAAGGCAATTAACCAAATGTACTGTATGGATCTTCTTTGGGCCTCAATCCAAATAAACCAATTATAAAGAAAACTTTTTTTTTTTAAATAACAGGAAATTTACACATTAAATAAACAGAAATACTAACTTTGGTAGATGCCACAATCGAAATATGCTTAAGATCACTGTAATTAATGTAAGACCAAAACATCCCATCTGTATTTAAGAGTGAAATTATACTATACTGGCATATTTTTAAAAATCCTATACACTACCCCCCACAAAAGGTGTTGAGGAGTGAGAAAAATAATCTGTAAAATATTAATTGTTGAAGCTGGATGAGGAATACTTAGGGATTTCCTTGTACTAGTATTCCTACTTTTGTGAAAACTGAAATTTTCCATGGTTAAATGTTTTTAAAAATCGTAAAACGATTTTGTAGGGATGACGGAAGGGAAGGGGAAAGAGATAGGGCGCTAACAAGGATGAAAATAATCAAAATAGGGCTGGGGATTTAGCTCAGCAACACAGCTCCTGCCTGGCAAGCGCCAGGTCGTCAGTTCGATTCCCAATACTGCAAAAAAAAAAAAAACAAAAAACAAAACAAAACAAAAAATCAAAAAAAATAATCAAAATATATGCATGTACCAATACAAGTCTCATTATTCTGTATTACTAATATGCACCAATAAAATTTTATGTAAAGATGCATTCAATTATCATTTTTTGTTTTGTTTTGTTTTAGTTAAACACCAGAACCTCCCAAAGGCTAAGGAGGCATTCTCCCACTGAGCTACATCCCCACCCCAAATCATAGTGGTGTTTTGGTGCTAGTCATTAACTGGTTCTGGGAGGTTTGATTAGTACCAAAATCAGTGAGTACCAAACTCTTTCGGTTGGAAAGAATGGTGAGTCACAAAGCAATGGACACCCACAAATTCTAGCTTGTATGTTGGGCACCAAAAAAAAAAAAAGAGTACCAGAGCAAAATTTTTCTATGAGAATGTGTCAAGTACCATATTCAGCAAGTTTCAAAGCAGTTTCAGAGCATCAAATTATGACCATATCAGGTTTCAAGGCATCTGAGGACTTGTATCAATACTCATTAATCTACAGAAATCTAGTTCAATAAGTATGTTTAATTTTTATGTATCAACTTTATACAGTACCCTTTGTATACCCTTTTACTTAGCACTGGAAGCACATAACAATTAGAAACTGCTTTAGAATATGGTAAGATATAATAACAGATTTATAAGAATGGAATGATTCACTCTATAGAGGAGGGAAAAGGAGGTAAGTCTACTTAAAGAAGATGGTATATAGATTAGATTTTTTGTTTTTTTGTTTTGTTTTTTTGGGTTTTTCTCCGGTACCGGGAACCGAACTCACGGCCTTGCACTTGCCAGGCAGGTGCTTTTGCCGCTGAGGCTAAGTCCCCAGCCCCATAGATTAGATTTTAAAAGATTAGAAGAGCTGGGCACAGTGGCACACACACCTGAAGCCTGTATTTCCAGCACTTGGGAGGCTAAGGCAGGAGGAATGCTATGTGAGTTTAAGACCAGCTTGGGCTACACAGTAAATTCAAGGTCAGTCTTAACTGCACAGTGAGACCCTGTCTAAAAAGAAAATAATAAATGATTGAATAAAGTAATGAATGAATGAATGAATGAATGAAAGTATATTAGAAGTTAATCCAGAGGCTGGGGATTTAGCTCAGCAGCACAGCGCCTGCCTGGCAAGCACAAGGTCGTGAGTTCAATTCCCGGTACCAGAAAAAAACCAAGAAGAAGTTAATCCTAAACACAAGGTGGGGAAAAGACATTTTTATCACAGGAAATACATGTAAAGGCCTGGAGAAATGGTAAGTGTTTGGCAGCTGGGTGTGGTAGCACACGCCTGTAATCCCAGCGCTCAGGAGGCTGAGGCAGGTCGATCACTGCAAATTCGAGGCCAGCCTGGACTACAAAGTGAGCTCAAGGCCAGCCTAAACTGACCCTGTCTAAAAAAAGACAAAAAAAAAAAAGTGAGGAAGTATAAACAGGTCAGAATGGATTGGAGTAAGAAGAGCTTAAAAATCAGTGTTCCATGTATAAAAGTGTTCTAAAACATTCTTAGATAATGCATTTTATATGAAAGTTGAAGACAGATTCAACATGAATTTTTCTGAGGGAAAGATTTAAACTGTTAACTGGGGTGATTTCTCAATGGTAGGATTAAGGATAAATCTTTAGTTATGTATCCTTATATTTTCCAAGTTTTAAAACTTGGCAAATAATTAAAATCATAGGTCTTGGGATGTGGCTCAGTGGTAGACCACTGGCCTAGCATGTACAAAGCCCCAAATTCAATTCCTAGTACCACAGAAAGATGGGAGAGGGAGAAGGGGAGGGGGAAGGGGAGAGGGAGAGGAGAAAATTCCTATCTCTATAAAATACTAAATTTGGTCAGGCACAGTGGTGCACACCTGCAATTTCAGCTACTCAGGAGGCTAATGCGGAAGGACTGAAAGATTAAGTCCCAGCCTAGGGCAATTTAGTAACTCAATGAGACCCTGTCTCAAATTAAAAAATAAGGTTGAGAACCTGTAATCTCAGTACTCTGTGAGGTACAAACAAGAGGACTGTTAAGTTTAAGCCCACCTTGGGCAACTTAATGACTCCACAGAATTGTCTCAAAATAAAAATTATTTAAAAAGGTCTGGGGATGCAGCTCAGTGCAAAAGCCCTTGGTTCGATTCCCAGTACTGGGGTAAAAAATAAAAGAAATCATACAGAATAAAATCTACATTATCTGTAAGGAATCAAGAATTTTAGTTTTTTTTTCAAACATTTTATGTGTAAAAATCTCAAAAATCCATGCACTAAAAATATTAATTCAAGAGATACAATAAATGATGGCAATGTGGAAAGTATATAAATGATCTGAATAAGTGAAGGTAAAAAATTTGAACATATTAATGCTTATTAATATTTTATGCAATGAGCACTGTTTCAATTTTGTTTGCTGCTAAGTTTTGTCATGTTAAAAAAAGGAGGGACACCCCCCCCCCCGTGCTAGGGCTTAAACACAAGAACTCAGGAACCTGTGCATGATAGAATTTTTCCATTACATGAAATTCAAGGGATTGTTACACATGCCTATAATCCCAGCACTTTGGAGACTGAAGCAGGAGGATCACAAGTTTGAGCCCAGGCTGAGCAACTTAGCAAGACTTTGTCTCAAAACATAAAAAATCCAAAACCAAACAAAAAACATGAAAAAAGAGCCAGGGAATGCAGCTCAGTCATAGAGCCTTTGCCTAGCATATGTGAGGCCCTGGGTTCAATCCCCCTCCAAACTAAGATTTATGATAGGGTACATTAAATCTTGTTTCTTTTAAAGCATATTATTAATGTAAAATAGAAAAGTGGTTTCATTCAGCTGATATAGTTACATAATTAAATTTTCAAGAGGTTTTCTCAACCTAATGTGATCTTTTTGTGTGAATACAAAAAGAAAGTTCTGGTAAGATGTTTTAATTTCTAATTCATAAACACTATTAACCAAGATGTGGCTATTAAGTGAAATGCCAAGAGAAAATTAAAAGAGAAGGTTTTTTAAAAGGCCATCTATATTACTTTTCATATGTGTGTAAAAGTCACATGAAATTTAACATTTACTATTGTTAACCAGCTCAAAATTTAATGTAAATGATAAGAAAAGTTGAAATAAAACTTCATGGGCTATCATGTAGCTCAGTGATATTTACCTAGCATTAGTATCTGTAAGGCTCTGTTTCATTTCCAGCACCCTCAAAAAACAAAGCTGAAGTTCACGCATGGTGGCACATGTCCATAATCCCAGCACTTGGGAGGCTGTGGCAGGAGGATCACCACAAGTTTGAGACCAGCCTGAGCTACATAGTGAGTTCAAGGCCTTCCTAAACTACATTGTATGAAGCTGTCCAACAAAATAAAACAAAACATAAAACACACACACACACACACACACACGCACACACACACAATATGAAACTCAAGACTACATGTACAAATGCAGCTTGTGGGGCTGGGGATTTAGCTCAGCAGCAAAAAGCGCCTGCCTGGCAAGCGCAAGGTCGTGAGTTCGGTTCCCGGTACCGGAGAAAAACCAAAAACCAAAAACCAAAAAAAAAAAAAAAAAAAATGCAGCTTGTTTTGTTGGTGTCTCAACCTAAAGGGATAATTCACACTTTTCTACTTCTATTTATTTTTAGATAACTGTTTAACTGTTTCTTATCTGTGCAACCAGTATTTAAAAAAGTACAGAAAATATAACTGTTACTGTTTAGTGAAGTTTTTTATTTCCTAGTGTTGGCCTTATACATGTTTAGCAGTAGAGCACATGCTCTACTACTGAGTAAAACCCCTGTATACAATTTTTCAGTTATTTAAAGAGGTACATAGTCTTGGCAACTTACAATCGACCTCAGATTGCCGTATAGTCATATACATCATTTGAAATACAAACAGCTCTAAAAATCAGCTAACATCTTAAAGCACTATAGATCTATCAAACCACTGTTTGTTTATTTGGTACTAGGCACTGAACCCAGGGCCTTCTCACTAAGCCTTTTCTCCCGTACCCTTTTTGAGACAAGGCCTCACTAAGTTGTTAAACTGTCCAGGTGGAGCTTGAACTTGCAATTCTTTCACCTCAGCCTCCCAGAGTCCTGAGATTACAGGAGGGCATCATCATGACTCATTTCTTTTATTCTTTTAAATACTAAGTAATCTTATGTATTTTTCTATTATCAAAGTGATATAAATTATATTTGAAAAAAAGAAAAACCTGTCTGGCATGGTGGCTCATGGCTGTAATCCCAGTACTTGGGAGGCTGGAGCCGGAGGAGTGCCATGAGTTTGAGCCAGCCTGGGGCATATAGTGAGTTCAAGGCCAGCATAACATAGCAAGACACTGTCTCAATAAACAAACCAAAACAAACGAAGAGGAATCAACTTATCATACAAATATAGCCACTACTAACATTACTTCAGTAAGTATAATCCGTCTTTCCCTTTTATTTAAACCATAAACATTTTCCCATGTTAATACCTTCTTGTTTGGTAGCTACTGTTTAAATGGCTGATTAAGATTTTATTAGTGGGGCTGGGAATACAGTATAGCTCAGTGCAAGGTACTGGCTTTAATCTCCAGTACTGGGAAGAGGAAAACAGACTTTATTGGTAACTTGGTCCTATATACTTAAATTATATTTCTATTTTAGATGATTAGGTTATTTTAAGCTACTATAAAATGTGTACAGTTAACATATATATGCATATTGTTTTCTCTATATTTTGATTTTTCTTTAGAATAACTTCTCAAAATTTTCAATGGTTAACATTTCAAAGCCTCAATATACACCTCTATCTTACTAGTTTTAAAATGCATTAGCAATGTATACAGTGCCATTGCATCTTCAAAGGAACTGTTTTTATGTCCACATTGTACTAGAGTTTGTATAACATGTAGGCCTTATTTCATGTACTGAAGTAGGACTATACCTAAGGTGCTAATTATAAACCACTAGGTGGAGCTAAAATTACAACCATAATATTTTATATTATTTACCTATCTACCATCCACAATATTCTTTCTGTCAGTCAATCTATCTACCCATCCATCCATCCATCCATCATTTATCAATACTGAGTGAACCAACACCAACTCATTGAGCTACATTCACAGCCCTTTCAATTTTTTTTTTTTTTTTTTTTTTTTGAGATAATGTCATACTAAGCTGCAACTTGTGATCCTTCTACATCATCAGTATGCTAGAATGCTTGCCTGGATTACAGGCATGTACTACCATACCCAGATACAACCATAATTTAACAGTACCCATTATTTCTCTCACAACACTATTTGTGAAATACTATAGAAAATTATCCTTTAGTGGTAACTTTGAAGCATAAGAGACAAAATTTTAAATATGAAAGTTGGAAGCAGACATATGGGACAAATACGACTTTTCAAAATTTTTATGTTTCTATCCTTCCCAACTTGGATGAAAAACATCATTGAGATAACTTCTAGAAGCCAAGCACCTTAAAAGAACCCAATAATAAAAACAGCTGTGCAAGCCAGGTGTGGTAGTGCACACCTGTAACCCTAGAAGTTGGGAGGCTGAGGCAGAAGGATCATTGCAAGTTCGAGACCAGCCTGAGCTACAAAGCTCAAGACCAGTCTAAACTACATAGTGAGACCCTGTCTCAAAAAAGACAGCTGTGCTACAAAAGTAGACACATTCTTGTATAATTTTTATGTTTCTATGTATTATTTAAAAATAAATGTAAACCAGAGATTTAGCTCAGTGGCACAATACCTGCCTGGCAAGCGTGAGGTCCTGAGTTTAATTCCCAGTACCAAAAAAAAAAAAGAACCTATAACAAAAACCCACAATAAATTTAAAGAAAAAAAAAAAAAGTAAGCAAGCTGGACTTGGTGGCACTTGCTAGTAATACTGTCACTCTGAAAGGCTGAAGCAGGGGGGATTCCAAGTTTGAGACTAGCCTGAGCAACTTAGCAGTTTAGTGAGAACCTATCTTTTTAAAAGGATATAGCCCAGTGGCAAAAGTGCCTGCCTCGCAAGCGCAAGGTCCTAAATTCCAGTACCAAAACAAAACAAAACAAAACCAAAAAAAAGAGTGGGGGCCAGGAATCTAGCTCAGTGTAAAAGGTCCTGAGTTCAATCCATAGCACCACCACTTACAAAAAAGATGGGATTTTTAATTTAATAAGGCATTCTATTTTTATCACAAGAATTACAGGAAACAAGAGGAAAACCCACAGGCCCTATGGTCCAGAAAGTTTGAGAAACATTGTCCAGAAACAAAGTTCGAGAAACATTGTCCAGAAACAGTGACAACTTTAGGAAGATCAATAGACAACATTCAATAACAATACCCAAAGGACCTGAGACTCTACATCAGCTGTTGGGAATGTATGACTCAAGAATTTCGGACACAGCTCTGAATCCTGGATACAACTCACATTCTATCATTTCTTACACTGAATGACTTACCTCTTTTTACCTCTCAAAATGTTCTATCACCCTTTCCCCAGAACACATATACACATATATTTCTTAGTATGCTGAATTGGGGTGGGTCTATCCCAATTCTTTTTTTTTTGGTCTTTCTGAGACAGGGTCTCGCTATGCAGTTCAGGCTGGCCTTGAGTTTACTTTGTAGCCCAGGCTGGTCTCGAACTTCCAACGATCCTCCTGCCTCAGTCTCCTGAGTGCTGGGATTACAAGCGTGCGCCACCACGCCCGGCCCTATTCTCTAATATATCTGACAAAGAATAAGTCAGAAATAAAGATGTATCCAGATGTCACATTTTTCAGCTTGACTTCACCTGTATGAAGCTGGTTTTACATTCTGCCCCTTAGTAATCATCCACCAACCTGTATAGTTCCAGGCCAAAGTGTATAAGTACAGTATATATTCCTTATCCTTTGTCCCTGCCTCTCCCAGGCAATTACTGCACTTCTTTTTCTTCACTATTTAAATCTTTCTTAGGTAGAGCTAGAGACATAAAAAAAGAGATGAACATGGAACTGGACTACTACTCTCACAATTATCTTCACATATTCTCATATTCTCTCTCTAGCAATCACTACTTAACTAATTTCCTTTCTTTTTAGGACTCAGTAATTGTAAGATTAGCGAATTAATAATTTTAAAGACCCCCCAAAAAACCCACTACCAAACTAGAATTAAGGAAATATGGTACTGTGAAAGAAATGTAACCTCTGTCAATATAAGAATGTACTTACAAAATGCTTTTGATAAAAGCAAATACTTCAACAATCATTTTCTTTCTATTATTTATACCTTTTGTTCTAGGAGTGCCCTGCGGAGGGAGACCCTCTGTTCAAGCTCCCGAAGCTCTCGATCATGTTGTGCCTCAGCCTGCATCTTGATTTTGCTCTGATATGCATTCAACAGCTCCAATTCTTGCTGCAGCTGCATCTTCAAAACCTGGCACTCTGCTTCCTGTGCTTCATCCAAACGCAGCTGAGAAAGAAAACATATAGCCTACTGTGAGCTATCCATTCAGGACATATGGAAATGAGGAAGAATACAAGAGACAGACTATTCTTTTCTAGGCAACACAACTGTTCTCTCTTTTATCTTGGAATGAATATCTCTCAAAATAAAAAGGGACAATAACCAGTGATGACATTATGAAAATAAAGCCATCATAAGCTATTTGGACAATGCCTGAATAACTACTCTCTTCTTAAAGAGAAACCTTTGGTGATATAAAACTCTTGACTCTTTTTCTTCCTTAGTGGAAACAAACTATAGGACAGAGATCAGCAAATTACAGCTTATAAACCAAATCCTGGAAGGCATTTGTTTTGTTTTGTTATAGCCTACTCGCTAAGAATATTTTGAAATGGTTGCATTTTAAATAATTTTATAAATAATCACACAACATCCTTGATTTTGCCTCCTGGTCTGCAAAGCCTAAAATATTCATTATCTGGCCCATTAAGAAAAAGTTTGCAAAGTATTTCATATTTGCACTCATATGTAACCATTTTTACTCCCAATACTATACAGCACACACCCTGACCCCAGCACTGGAGATTGAATCTATCACCTTTTATCTTTGCACTAAGATACTTTACGTGCCCGACCCTTTTTATTTTTAATTTTGAGGCAAGATTTCCACTAAGTTGCTAAATTGTCCAGGGTGGGTTTGAAATTGGCAATCCTCCTGCTTCAGTCTCCCAGAGTACTAAGATTACAGGCATGTGCCACCATACCTGTCTTATAATACTACTTTTCAGCCATAGTTTACCAAAGCTCCTGTTTTAATGTTGATAAGCTATTGGGATCTATTCCTCTAAGGAGCTCACATAAAACCTCACTCTATACGCATCATGACATTTCCAAGCAAGGCTGACAGCAGGAAGAATATGGACTGCCATTTCCCTAGTTTCACAAGAGCTATCATTTCTACCATCCATCCATCCATCCATCCATCCATCCATCCATCCATCCATTTATTTATTTACACTAAGAACTGAATCAAAGACCTTAAGCATGCTAGATCACTGAGCTATACCAATGTACATTCCCAGCCCCCAACTCCTTTTTAAAATTTTGAGGCAGGGTCCTGCTAAATTGCTTAGGTTGGCCTACAATTTAGGATCGTCCTGCCTTAGCTTCCCAAGTAGCTGAGATTACAGGCATGTGCTATTATCACTCCTAGCTTTTTTTTTTGTCTTTTTGAGACAGGGTCTTCCTATGCAGTTCAGGCTGGCCTTGAGCTCACTCTGTAGCCCATGCTGGTCTCGAACTCACAATGATCCTCCTGCCTCAGCCTCCCAAGTGCTGGAATTACAGGTGTGCGCCACCACACCCAGCTCCTAGCTTCTAATTAATATTTTACTTGTGGAATTTCATGCAGGTGATAGAAGTAAAGAGGCACTAAATTTGTTTTGCCTAAACAAAGCAAACTCACGGCCTGTGTAGAGAGCATTTCATTAATGCTATGATCATACTGCTCAGCCAGGATGGCTAACTTCCGAGTCTGCTCCTCCTTGAGTCTTTTCAGAACAGCCTTGTGTTCGCTCTTTGGTGTGGTCTCCAGTAGGTGATTTCTTAATGCTTTGTACTGCCTGGTTTGGATTTTGCAGGTATCCTGAAACTGTTTTTTTATTTGGAGTTCTTTAGACTGGGAAGACAAAAAACATAGGTGTATATCAGATTTAATATATAGTGTTTGGTATACCTTATACTTATTTATATACAAATAAAGGCTCATAAGAAAAAGTGAAAGAGAATTCAACAAGGTCAGATGGTAAAGTTACAGGTGTTTTTGCATGTGACTATTGGGCCAAACTACTGGATTCTATGCAATTTTACAACAAAACCTCTAATTCATCAGAAGACCTCAAGCTAACATTTTTTCACTAGTAAATTTATTGACAAATAAATATTAAAATTTATTTTGAAAAGCATTTTTAAAAACTTTATTTTGATTACTATGTATATTCATGCCAAAAATCAAGTTTATTCCCATGAATTAAGTATAGTATACTCAAATCATTTGAGTGGGAAGGCAAATTTTATCAGATATCTCAGGCAGAAAATAAAACACATTTTTTCGGCTCTTTAACTGAAACACTTTGCTCCAATTTCTTTTAATAACAATTTTAACTTCAACTACATAATGTATAACAGACTACTTTTTGTGTGATCTATATATCAAACTTGAGATTGACTTGAAAGTCTGTATTAGTAACTAATATTGTTATTCTATTCTTTTCCTTAAGAGAATAAACTAGGTAGAAATATATTTACTAATAGTTTACTCTTTAATATCACAAGCAACACTGAAAGTGAACTTTTCAAAGGTGAATAAAAATGATGAAGCACAGCAAGGGCAGTCTTCTTCTTGGGGTGGTAACAGACAGACTGTATAAACACTTCTGAAATAATCTGAGTTTACAGGCAGAAGGCTTTATCTTCTGGTTACTCATGGTTTTTAAAAACTTAGAAGTTTTTAAGAACTTAGGTTTTTAAAAAGTTTTAATAAGATGGACTTCTGTTAAGGTATATTGGTTGAGCCTATAAGTAAGAATATATTCATTTACTACACAGTGGCAGAATTTAGAGTTGAAATTATTTTACTTTAATACAAATACTTTTTTTTGGTTGAGACAGGGTCTTGCTATGTAGTTCAGGCTGGCCTCAACTCAAAGCAATCCTTCATTCTCAGCCTTCTGAGTGATGGGATTACAGGTCTGCGCCACTACACCCAGCCTAATACTGACCAACTGGTTGACTCAGGATACATACAACAAATGCACATATGATCAAATGTACACACTTGTTTAGGAAAAGTACCTCCACTGCTATCGTATTACATTAGTTTTAATAGTTCCATAGTTTTAACCAACTGAGGCAGCAGGACCTACGCATGTATCTATTTATTACATGAAAGGTGAAGAAATAACTAGCCAGAAAGGACTCTTGGTTTAGCAATGCTTAGTAGTGCTACTCTTAAATACTGTTCCTGGTTAGCAAAGTTCTTTCAAGTGCTTCCAGTGAAATGGAACAATGAAATATGGACATTCTCTTCTGCCTCTTATAATAGCCTCTATTCTTTAAAAAATCAAAAAAACCCCTTTTAATGTGAAAAGCAAACTGCAGTAATTCCATGAGTTGTTTTCTTTTTTTTTTTCTTTTGGTCTTTTTGAGACAGGATCTTGCTATGCAGTTCAGGCTGGCGTTGAGCTCACTTTGTAGCCCAGGCTGGTCTTGAACTCCAAATGAACTTACCCTCCTGCCTCAGCCTCCCAAGTGCTGGGATTATAAGCAAGTGCCACCACACCTGGCCCCTGAGTCATTCCTAATCAGACAAAAAAACTTGGAAAATTTTTCAAGGGTTAAGATTAGTGCTTATACCACAAAGCTTGACTGTAGTGAAAATAAGATGAATGTAATAGTTATTTCTGCTCATATAATACTGACAAAATGATCACATGGATAGCACCTGAAGAAGCGGTAGTTTTTTTACCCAATTCATTTAATTATTTTGTTTGTTTGTTTTTTGGTTTTTCGGTTTTTCTCCGGTACCAGGAACCGAACTCACGACCTTGCGCTTGCCAGGCAGGCGCTTTTGCCGCTGAGCTAAATCCCCAGCCCCTCAATTCATTTAATTAAAACACTACTCATCCCTCACAAACCCTAAATTATATACAAGTGCCAAACTAAAGTCTTTTCTTCTCCAATTTAATGTTTTACAGACAGTTGGACTATTACTTAGGTAAATACAAATGGGATGATTTGATCTAATGATTTTTTTCCAAATTAACCGAGTAATAGGTAAATGTAAATAAAGTGATTTTAATTTCCTTTAAAAAAATTTCCCACTAGAGTAAAACTCTGAAATCATTTGTCATTGGAAAAAGACATTTGTGAAAGTCTGACTACAATTGTGAAACATTATTTTTTCCTTACTTTTCATGTAGTATCTGAAAACACCAGATTACTTTTTACAAGCTTTCAAACTAAAAGGGCCTAAGAACAGGACACAGAAAGGGCTAAAGTCAAAGAACTATTCATCACCCATGCCCCAGAGAAATGTTATATCACCTTTGCATATTATTAGAGAAAACTAATAAGCCTTTAGTCTGGTTTACTCCTGAGTGCTGCTAGCTTTAAAACTATAATTAATTTCACAGACTTGTTGTTTTAAAAATCTTTGGTGGGGGGCTGGGGATTTAGCTCAGCGGCAAAGCGCCTGCCTGGCAAGCGCAAGGTTGTGAGTTCGGTTCCCAGTACCGGAGAAAAACCAAAAAAAAAAACCAAAAAACAAATAAACTTAGCTTTGGGGCTGGGGATTTAGCTCAGCGGCAAAAGCGCCTGCCTGGCAAGTGCAAGGT
>NW_004955481.1:3719471-3732391 GCF_000276665.1 Chinchilla lanigera
ATTTAGCTCAGCGGCAAAGCGCCTGCCTGGCAAGCGCAAGGTTGTGAGTTCGGTTCCCAGTACCGGAGAAAAACCAAAAAAAAAAAAAAAAAAAATCTTTGGTGGGAGATTAGCTTATGGCCAAGTGATTATATATCCCCCTCCACTGTATAAACAAAAGAAATCTAAAAATCTTTACAAATTATAGTTTTCTAAGCATTAACCAGGTAAGGTTAATGTTGGCAGTCAATGTAACTACTCTGTAAATGATGTGAGTTTGTTTTGTTTTATGGTACTAGGGACTGAATCCTGGGCTTGGGTATTAAGCTTTATCCCCACCCCTTTTTTAAACTTTGAGACTGGATCTCAAAGTTGCCCAGGTTAGGCTTGAACTTATTACACTCTTGTCTCAGGGCTGCGATTACAGGCATGTGCCACCACACCTGGTAACTTCACTATTTTGAAGACACAACAAAGTAAAATTTTAGTTAGGTTCACATTGGAAGGGTAAAGCACCTTAACCCTGATTTTACATTTTGTTCAGGACAGCTTGTTTGAACTTGGGTGAGCACTAAGAATACCAGTGGGTATGTTGTAGATTCTAGATTTTCACAGAGATTACCTTTGCGAATGAGGTTAACTTTATTATAGCATAGTTATTCAAGGTAAAGATGGAAATAGTTTTTGTATCCCTAGCTTAAATATTAAATAGTTCTAAAAGGGACTGAGAAGGGATCAGAATGGCAACGGAAAGGAATCTTTCAATAGCAAATACTAGCCAGGCATGGTGGTATACACCTATAATCCCAGCGTTCAGTAGGCTAAGTAGGAGGATTGGTTTGAGTTTGAGGCCAGCCAGGGCTACATAGTGAGTTCAGGGCCAGCCTGAACGATATAGTGAATCTGTCTCAAAAAAACCCGAAGACAAAAAAAATTTTTTTTTGAATTTGCAGACATGTACAGATCAAATGAGGTACTATCATTGATGGGACTCTATGTAGCAAGTCTTTTTTATTTTTACTAAGATTCATTTAAATCTTTAAATATTCATTGTAAGTTGTAAAATTTGAAAATTTCTTGGAATTGTTAACTTTCATTTATTTAGTGAAGGGAAAATAGAGTAGGTGGCTAAAGGAATAAGAGAGAGAAACATTTATTTTTATATTCTTAAATTTTGTATTTACATATATATACATATTTTTTTGTTTTGTTTTGTTTTTTTCCGGTATCGGGAATCAAACTCACGACCTTGCGCTTGCCAGGCAGGCGCTATGCCGCTGAGCTAAATGCCCAGCCCCTGTATTTATTTTTATATTCTTAAATTTTGTATAACTCACTGAGCAAATTAAGATTCTAAAACTGTAATACCGGGAATAATAAAGAGAAGCCAGTATGTTAGCATGTTGACATGTAGCATGATAACAGCAACAATGGACACTGGGTACATTTAAATAACAACACCGATTCCTTATTTACTGGTATTTCCCACAGTTAAAAGTTTAGCCATTTTTTATACTTTCATGAAAAATACACAAGCAAAAGCCTACAGTGACTGACAGGTACTTCACACTGAAACACACCAAAGATCTAAAAGTGAAAAAAAAGCTTAATTTTTTAATGACTAGACATCTGTCTTAAGACTTTTACTAGATGCCTTTTTCTCTCTTTCCCCTTTGTCAAAAAGTTTACACTAAAGATACCTTCAAACTTTTAGGCTGTTGTCGAACTTCCATGACATGCTTTCGCCTTAGTTCTCGTTCCCTTCGCTTGTTATACTCCAGCTGGTTAGTGAGCTCAGTTTGATGCTGCAATCTGATCAACTCACAGCGCATCTTCTGAATTGTGTTGAGGTGGCGGAACTCCAATTCTTGCATGGATTCATGCTGTCTTAGTAGCATGGCATGTTCCAAATCCTTCTGAGTCTGTCTTTTGTTTAATTCCTAATCCGTAACACAGAAGACAAAGGTATAATTTACTCATTTTTGTCTGTTTGTTTTTAAAAATAGGATCCCACTATGTAATTCAAACTGCCCTTGAACTCACTATGTAGTCCAAGCTGACTTTGAACTATGGTGATCCTCCTGCCTCTGCCTCCCAAATGCTGGGATTACAGATGTGTGCCACCATGCCTGCCTAATTTACTTTTGTGTAATGCCAAGAAAAAAACCCAAAGAAAAAGAATAATCAGGGGGGCTGGGGATCTAGCTCAGTGGCACAAGCGCCTGTCTAGCAAGTTCAAGGTCCTGAGTTTAATTCCTGGCACCAAAAAAAAAAAAAAAAAAAAATCAGGAAAGGAATATAATTAACCCTTTGCTTCACTACTGGCTACATAATACATAAAGCAGTCTATGACCCTTTTTGCCCTGCCCAACACTAGAGATTGAACCCAAAGCCTTGTGTATACTAAATATGTACCTTCTCCCTGATCTACACTCTCCACCCTATTTCATGGACTTAATGTGAGGAAGAAACAAGTTCCTGAATAAAAAGTCCTCAGAATACCTAGCAAAATACCCAACACATTGTTTAATCAACATTTTTCTTTCTTTTTTTTTCTCAGATCAAAAAGAGTTAAGGGGCTGGGGATTTAGCTTAGCGGCAAAAGCTCCTGCCTGGCAAGCGCAAGGTCGAAAAAAAAAAAGATTTGGGGGCTGGGGATTTAGCTCAGGGGCAAAGCACCTGCCTGGCAAGCGCAAGGTCGTGAGTTTGGTTCCTGGTACCTGAGAAAAACCAAAAAAACAAAAATGGTTTTTGGGGCTGGGGATTTAGCTCAGCGGCAAAAGCTCCTGCCTGGCAAGAGCAAGATAGTGAGTTCGGTTCCCGGTACCGGAGAAAAACAAAACAAAACAAAAACAACAAAAAAAAAAAGAGTTAAGTACATACACATATTTTATGTCAAAATCAAACTTGATCCCTCTGTCCTGACAAACCTTTCCCCCAGGGGCCAAGAGTGTGGTGCATATGCTTCTCATTTTGTCATTATTTGTTGTGATACAGCCATTATAAAAAAAATAGTTTTAATAATATATACATTTCAGGCATGAAGCTTACTTTTTTTAACCTAACAATCTAATGCATGTGTATCCAGATCAAATCAGTACATAAAAACTTTAAAAAATTTTCACGGAAAAATCACTGATCTGTGATACCAGTTTTTCAATCCCTACATCCAATCAACACTTGAGCTGTGTCCATTTTTTTTTGCTTTTATAATTTCAGTACATATCCATGTATACTACATAATATAATCATGTTATTATTCTTTATAGGACAGAACTCCAGAAGTAGATCTGTTAAGTAAAAGTACATGTGCATATGTATCTTAAAAGCTACTGTTAAACTGTGCTCCAAAAGGGCTGTTTCAATTTACACTCTTATGAATAGTGTCTGTTAACCAATGTCACTAGCAGGACTGGTGTTATGGTTATATCTGGACATCATCCCAAAGTAGTCACAAGTGGGGAGTTTCAAAGGTGGTTGGACTGTGGTAGTGAATGTGGATTAACGGTGTGGATGATGGAAGCCCCACCTTGGGTATGAGTGGCACCAATCAATAGCCCCACCTTGGGTATGAGTGGCACCAATCAATTTGTAGCCTGGATGGAATATAAAGGGACAGGAAGAAGGTAGGCTGGCTGCTGTTGCTTTGCTGCCTCCTGCCGCTTTGCTGCCTCCTGCCTGCCATGCCATGGACTGTTTTTCCTCTTCCATGACATGCTTCCATGCAGCTTTGGAACCAGCTAACTATGGACTGAAACCTCTACAAACTGTGAGCTGAAATAAATCTTTACTCCTTTAACTTTGTGTGTTGGGTATTTTGTCTTAGCAATGAGAAAAGTAACTAAGACTGGACATTATTAAACTTTTAAGTTTTCCTTGTCTGGTCTAGTTTAAATTCCTTTCATTATTTGTGAATTTGTAAACTTACACTGTATTTGAAGCTGATAACTACTGGAAATAAACGTATGTATATTCACAGGTATCATATTTCTTTGAGTCAGAGGGGTTAATCCAGGGCGTTTACATGGAACTACATTCCCCTCTTACCCTTTGAGACAGGATCTTGCTAAGTCCTGGAATTGCCCAAATTGGGTACAAACTTGTGATCCCCCTGCCTCGGCTCCCAGAATGCTGGGATTAGAAACATGTGTCAACAAAGTAGACTGAAAGAATCCTCTTAATGAGAACAAGTGTTTTTATTGGCACAAGGAGTTTTCACAACATATGCTCAATCAATAATTAGCACCGTTATAAAACATGTTAAATGGTAGCATGTATTTTATGACACTCATTTCAGATCAAAAAGGCAAAGTTTGCCCAATTAATTTCTTCATGTTTAAATTTGATATTTCTTTTACTCATATTAATTTATTTTGTTTTGACTTATTTTTGAGACAGGGTCTCACTATGTAGTTCAGATGGCCTTGAACTCACTATGTAGCTTAGGCTGGCCTCAAACTTCAGTGATCCTCCTGCTTCAGTCTCCTGAGTGCTGGGATTATAGGCATGCACCACCATGCTGGCCATATTCATTTTTTATTGAATGCCTACTAAGTGTCAAACACTGGGAATATAAAAAACTGAACAGTTGGGCACATATCTGTAATCCTAGAACCCTAACAGACAGAGGTGCTTGGATTACCATGTTCCAGCTCATCCTTGGTAATTTACCAGGAACCTATATGGAGCTCTGTGGGGAATGTAGCTTGATGCAAAAACCCTGGGTTCAATCCCCAGTACCAGGAAAAAACCTGAACAAACTCTGGCTTTTATACAACTTCAATTCTATTGAGGAAGACAAATTCTCTTTTCCCAAAGAGAGAGAGAGAGAGTGTAAAAGGAGCAAGTGCAAAAAACCTTTAAGAAGGGAAAAAGATCTAGCAGTCAGGAAGGCATTTCTGGAGAGGTGATGCAAGTACAGGCATAAAAAAGGGAGAAAGCAAGTCCTATGAGTATGTAGGGAAAAGTGATGTAGGCAAAGGGAAATACAGTACAAGGCCCCTGAGATTGGGAAGTGATTGGCATATATTTAGGAAAGATAATGTTGGTAAATTTAAAATCATTTAAACATACCTCCCTGACAAGGTCCTGTTCCAAGTTATGGCGCCCAAGTAACATTCTTCTCTTGAAACGACGGCATTCCAGCTCCAGGTATTGTCTCTGACGCCGAAGAAGGTTAGCTTCTTCTTCTGCTTGGAAATGCTGTATATTCTCTTTCTGCTTTGAAAGCCACTCCTGTTTTTCTTTTTTAGGGGTGCTCTGATTTTCATTCAGCTCCTAGTAACATAAAAAACAACTCAGTTCAAAATACATAGAAATTCACTATATGAATGTATCACTTGGTATAATGGTAAATTTAGATATGCTTTTCTCTCTAATGCTCAAGCAAGTTTATAATTTGGAGAAAATAGGTAATATTTTCTATTTGCTTTCTTCCCTGCAGTGGGGATTGAACCTAAGACCTACCTTTGCACTGAGATGTATCCCTAGCCCCTTTTGTTCATATTTTATTTAGAGATAGGGTCTTACCAAATTACACAGGCTGGAATTGAAATTACAATACTCCTGCCTCAGCCTCCCAGAATGTTGGGGTTACAGGGATATGCCACACCATGTCCAGCTATTTTCTTCTTTATCAAGTCACTCATGAAATAGGATGAGAAAAAGAGACACGTATATCCACTAGAAAACATGCATACCTTTTAGTTTCATGTAGCTATATTTCAGGTTCCTAGCTTCAAAGGAACAATGAATGACAGTAAATATATCATCCCTTAAAACTATCCCCAAAAGAGACAGAAGGCAGTGCTTTCATGTAAAAATTATTTGTAAGTTAAAATTAAGGCAAATATACAATTGAGCATCATCTCAATTCTTTGACATTCTCAATAATAAGCTTTTGACAAAATTATGGACGGACTTAATGTAAAAGGACTGTAAATTAAATGGGGAATCAACAAAACCAGGGAAGATTAGAAACCTACTTTATAAATGGTATTTAATGTTCAGCATTAACAACCACTGAACAAATCAAAACCAATGCTTTTCTTCATTTTTTTTTTTTTTGTTTGTTTTTGTTTTTGTTTTTCTCCGGTACCGGGAACCGAACTCACGACCTTGCTCTTGCCAGGCAGGAGCTTTTGCCGCTGAGCTAAATCCCCAGCCCCTCTTCATTTTAAATACCATCTCTCAAATGGTTTCAATGAAAATACATTTATATTGGCAAGATGAAAAAGTGACAATACATTCAATGAGGCAAACGTTTGTATGCTAATATGATATATATTTAACCTAGAGAATATCACCATTATACAGTATATAAATCAGCCATATTTCCCAAGTTAAAAAAATGATTCTTCTGAGACTACTACACTTTATCTTCTTTCCCCTTGTTATTCAAGAAAGAGATCATTCTTTACAGTTGTAGTTTACAAGATATCCAATTACATAAAAATAAAAAACATATAAATCAGTACTCTGTAATGTGTATCTGTTATGCACATTGTGAGAAGAGACAATAATGACATGGGCATATATATAAAGAATCACTTCATTATCCTTTTAAAAATTTTCTGCCAGGGAACTCCCCCACCAAGACTCTACTATGAGAATCATTCCTCTATACTGAGACTCATTATTCTAAACGAACATAAATACACATAAAAAAAAAAATCTGTCTTCCAAAAGAAAATTTATTTTTTAGGTTGACCACAGATACATCTGAAAATATTACCTAAAACAACCTATAAAGTCTCATTTTCCAGAAAACAAATATACATTTTTGCTAGATGTTAATTATTTAGGTATAGCTGGGAGCCCTATTTACAATCCTTTTTTATGGCTTTAGTGGGGAATGAACCCAAGGCCTTGGACATGGTAGGCAAGAGCTCTACCTACTACTGAGTTACATACCCAGCCCTCCTATTTACAACTTTTTCAGACTCAATGCTCCAGTTTAGAGTTTGGATTGTTAGTTTCTTTTTTATTGTTTTGGTTTTTTTCCAGTACCGGAATCAAACTCACGACCTCCCGCTTGCCAGGCAGGCGCTGTGCTGCTGAGCTAAACCCCCAGCCCTGCTTAGTTTCTTTTTTAAAAAGCTTGGATTCTGTATAATAATGATAGAAATGTATTGCAGGTTCACTCTACAAATGGAAAATTATTACCATTGAAGCTTACTAGGATATATAGCAAGTCTTTGTGCCACCAATATGTAGACAACAAGACACATATAACTGATTATAAATTCCTACACTCATGCACACACACATACACTCAATGTCGCAGATATTACTCATTTTATCAAGATTAATTTACCAGTGTGCTAATTAATTACATGGATTAAAATTTTCAGTCAGTCTATAAGGGGGGGGATAAATTAAGATGTCTCATTTTTCTGTATTTGCTATTATCCTGAATTAATTATATGTGTGCTGGTGCACACCTATAATTTCAGCACTCTGGTATACTTAGGGAGTAGAGCAAGTTTAACCCAGCCTACACAATTTAGTGACTTAGTGAGACCCTGCCTCAAAAAATAAAAACAAAAAAAAGGGCTCGGGATGTAGTTTAGTATGCGGGCCTTGGGTTCAATCCTCAGTACTACAGGAAAAAGAAAAAGATCTTGGAATAATTAAGGCTTTTTTCAAAGTTAAGACTACATCTACTTTTAAAAGAAGTTCATAAAGTAGACACAGAGGGCAAATAAATATGACATTGCATAGCCATACAAAAATAGCATATTCTCCTATTATGGTTTAGATCTAGAATGTTCCCCAAAACTCTGAACCAAGAATAAGAAGGAATGTTTTTTGAGACATGGACTCACTATGTTGTCCACAAGGATTTCAAATTCTTGCGTTCAAGTGATCCTTCCCCCTAAACCTTCTGAGTAGGAAGCAGGGAGCACAAGTGTGTACCACAGAACCTGGCTGAATCATCTTTTTTTTGATTGTTTGTTTCTTCCCAGTACTGGGAATAGAACTCAAGACCTTGTGCTTGCCAGGCAGGCACTGTGCCACTGAGCTAAATCCCCAGCCCCCTACTTTTTTTTTTGAGACAGGATCTTGCTGCATAATTTAGACAGTTTCAGATTTACTATGTAGCCCATTTTGGCCTCAAACTCACAGTCCTCCTGCCTGATCTGAATGCTGGTATTATAGGCATGTGCCATCTTATCTGGGTTGGCTTATTTTAAGAAATACATGACTTCTTTTTCTCACAGCTCAAGTATTTTTATTTCTAGGGAGTTAATTAGCTATTATAAATGAAATAATGTATATTTTCATCAAATGGTTCTTTTCAGACTCTATCCACTGGAAGAGTCACTTAAGGGTAACTGATAATAACCCATGTTTTTATGTTAGCCAATATAAATTAAGTGGCCATAACCAGCAAAGTAAGTTTTATCCTAATGGGTGCATGAGTTAAGAATCACTGACTATAAGTCTTTTTTTTTTGTATTTTTAAATTTTTTTCAATTTTTTAAGAGTAGGATATTTTATTGGAGAAAAGAAATGGGGAATAGGAATAGCTCCAGAGAGACAGGAGGGGCTCCAAATGGGTTGCCTCGTTTGTTTGTTTGTTTTTGAGACAGGGTATCACTGTGTATTAAGGCTGACCTTGAACTCACAGCAATTCTCCTACTTCAGCCTCCCAAGTGCTAGGATTACAAGCATGTGCCACTATGCCTGGCAAGTGAATATAATTAATAAGTAGACAGCATGAAATTTTTATAAAGTAAGTACCTCCTTAAGCTGCTCTTTTCGAAGTTTATACTCTCTTTTTTGGGACTCCAGAAAGCTATTCAGTTCTTTCTTCTGTTGGGCCTGAATATGTTGCTGAAATTTTTTCTCCTCATTGGCCATCACTTTAGCCTATATAAAATTTTTAAAATGAATTGAATTAGTTAAGTAGATATATTCAAAACAGGTTTGATATACACACTAAGGATACTTTACTTTTTAGGAACAAATCAGTAGAAATACTATCAAAACAAAATACCTAACCTAATCAGTAACACCATTTTTTTCTCAGCATCTTCATCATTTAAACTTTAGAGTACCAGTAAGATGGAATCATCTTTAAATTTGATCTCTTACTGGTAAGAAATATTTTCACCTTTTTTCATTTAATAGGAATGTATATTCTTTAAAAAAACAAAACCAAGACAAACACATATTTATCTTCAAGTAAAATTAAACCATTATCTTTTTATCTAGATTATCTTATAAGTTAAAAAATGGAATACATTTACCTTTCAATTTAGGAAAGTTAAAACCCCTGACCTTTCATTTAGGAAATATGGAGGTGGAAGAAGAAAAATCTCACATGACTTTAGAATAGTATCCAGAGATACTAACAAAAGTTTTGCTGTATACACATCCTACTTATTTCCAGGATATATATATATGTATATATATTTCAACAAATTTTTAATCATACTGCATATCCTGTTTCATGAATAGCTTTTTCAATACAGTATGTTAGTATCTACCTATTCTCAAGCTATTAAAAATACCACCCAACACCCAAACGGATTCTAAATACCTATACATTCTATCGAATTATTCAAAATCAAATATTTATCCTGTAACTTCTTTTGTCAAATTCCCTATAACTGTGAGAGGACTTTTTTGTACATTTTTTGAGGGGTGGAGGAACAACAAGGTAGCTATGATAAATTTCAATACAAACTAGATGAACATATTTTGATGTACTGTGTTAAATAAGAAACATTCTATTTGGCAATTATGAATAGCAAAATAAGGCGAAACTAATGGGAATACCAAAAACATTACAGGAAACGGTTTCATGTAATAACAATTTGAAAAACTAAATCTATAACCTAAGGTAGATACTTATTTATAAATAATTAAATGGGCTAACTCAATCTGAATTTCTTCATTTCCAATTTTAAATATTCTCAATATATATTAACCGTAAACTATTATAACGTAAGAATGCCATATAAATTTAAGGGGAGGATACTAAAAAGTACATAGAAAATTATGAATGACTCTTTGAGACCTAATCACCTAATGATAGATTTATTAAAGTTCTCAGAAAACCAGAGTACCAAAAGCCTAGGATAGTTGAATAACATACTTGCTGTGATATTATAAAGCTAGTGAATTATCAGGAAGTGATCTAAAGTCTATTAGTTCCCACACTTAGTACTGGAAATCAAAACATATCAACTTTTCATAACCAAAATCTACACACAGGGCCAGGGATACAGCTCAGAGGCACAAGCACCTGCGTGGCAAGCACAGAGTCCTGAGTTCAATTTCCAGTACCACAAAAAAAAAAAATATTAATTTTCATTAAATTTAAACTATTGCCCGATTTTCTTTTAAATAAAACAGCTATAATAAAAATCTACACACAAAATTAGTGAGAAAAAAACCACACAGAAACAATCTTTTTTAAGGAAGGGAATGATCTGTCAGCAATTTATGGAAAGCCTTCTACAAGTTACATAAATTCTTCTCCCTTTCCTCAGTCAACTTACTTAGTGCCTGAGATACTCTAACATCAAAAAATGCTATACTGGTTAATTCTGAAGTAGACACAAGCTAAAAGAAGCAAATTAATAAGAATGAATCAGCTACCTCTTTTTCCATAGCAGCTTGATGTTTCTTGATAAGTTTCTCCATTTCTGCAGCAAAATTGTTGCGCTGAGTTTCAAGATCTTTATCTAATCTAAGGCGGTGTTCATCCATTTCAGCCTTTAGCTTATTTTCCAGAGTCATCAGTTGTTTTTGATGTTGCCGCCTCATTCGCTTATAGCCAGACATCTGTTCTCTAAGCTCAGAGTCCTGCTCATGTTCTTGCATTTGCCTTGTAACCTAGACATACAATAGACAAACAATGGACAAAAAAGAAAATAATGGGGGAAGGAGAATAGAGCAAAACATTTTTCTTTTAAAAACATGTTTAGATCACTATACTATTATCTATCAGGTGGTTAAGTTAAGGGAACACAATGTTAGCAGTTTCCAATTAAAATTTCCAGGATGTCTTTCAAAGAAATAGACAAGCTGTTAAAATTTATAGGGAGTAGACCAAGAAGATCAAGGAAAATAGTATAGGCACAGCAGCACAAGTCTGTAGGTTCAGTGACTTGGGAGGTTGAGGTGGGAGCACTACTTGAGTCCAGGAATTCATGGCCAGCCTAGGAAACACACACGACCACATCTCAAAAAACGGAACTATAGAAACAGATCTACTCATGTTAGTCGATTTTCTATTAAAAATTCCTGCTTGCCCTGCCATGGACTCCTTCTCCTCCACCCTGACCTCCCTGGCACACTAGCCTGCCTTGGAGCCAGCCAACTGACACCTCCACAAACTGTGAGCTGAAATAAACCTTCCTTCCTTTTACTTTCAGTGTTGGGTATTCCATCTCAGCAATGAGAAAAGTAACTAAGATACTCTCTGAATATTTTACTTGAAATAAATGGACTTATTGGGTCTAATAATATAAATCCACTCCAAGCTTTTGATTTATTAAGCCTGTAACTTTAAAGTGTTCTTAATTAATTTAAGAAAATCAAAATATGGGTAAAACACTTCCTTGAGAACATTTAATACTTTTATGTATTTGGTAACTCAGATAACTCTCATATCAGTTTTAAAAATCCTGTTATATATTCTAATAACTTATTTTTCACATGATATTCTAATGTAATTTCTTTCTATCCCTAGCATCTTTTATCATGTTGTGGTCCTACTTGTCTGACTGAACAATTACCAATGTCCTACTATAGCGTGTTTGTGATGGACAAATGATTTATATTTACTGTTGTTTGGGAAATGAAAGTAACATTTACAATATACCAAATAGGATTACTTGCTAATTCCAACACTGCCCTCTTCTTTGTTACCTTCACAGAATATACTTCCTTACTGTCAGTTCTTTTGTGTGGAAATATCATTGCTCCTCTCTCCTTTTGCCTAATAAATGCTTGAACTATTTCTTTTAAAAGTATTTTTTACACCCCCAACAAAAAGTATCTTGTAGCCCTTTGTAAGCACTGAATATATTCTGAACTATTAGTCATTTGTGTACAAGTCTTGAAGATATTATTAGTTTAATCTTTCTCAAAGTGCTTTTTGTATCTTTCTCATACAGCACCTAAATACTGAATAAGTATCTTGCAAAAATAAATTCCAAATTAAAAAAAAAAAAAAAAATCAGATAAACTGTTAGGTTCAATGTGAAAAACATTTCTCCCTAGGTCCAGGAAAGTACATACCAGTGATGCTGTCCTTATAGTTGCAAAGTGTTCTCGGTTACGATAGTGCGATTTGTGACGAGATACTTGGGGTGGAGACTGTGGATCTGATGCTCTTGTTCTAGAGTCTCCTTCCTCTCTATAATTTTCCTCCTCCTAAGCAAAAAAAACCCACAACATCATGTAAGGTGTATAAGTACTTTGCTTGAACCTTCAAGGAAATGAGATTTTAAAGACAATTTGTTCAATAAATCTCATTTATATAATTTTAAAAAGAGAGACAACAAAGGGGCAATGTCATTTTATTTTCTACTTAGTCAGAATTATGAGAAATTATCTTCACTGTGTATGAAATAATATAGAGGCTAAGGATAAGGAAAAGTATATGGGTATGTCCATATCCTACATATTGCTTTCAAAACAGGGAAGTTTTGATGCAATTTAAAAATAAAGAGAATTATACATATCCCAATATTTTAAATAATACTAATAAAAATTAATTACTCAAAGGCTTTTAGGTTTTAGAAGAACTATAGCTTAAAACTATCCTTATAAAGCCGGCATGGTGGTACACGCCTGTAATCCCAGCCCTTGGGAAGTGGAGATAGGAGGATCCTTGCAAGTTCAAGACCAGCCTGAGTTACAAAGTGAGCTCAAGGCCAGCCTGAATTGCATAGCGAGACCCTGCCTCAAAAAGACCAAAA
>NW_004955481.1:3732491-3749175 GCF_000276665.1 Chinchilla lanigera
AGTCTCAAACTTGCAACAGTCCTCCTGCCTCAGCCTCCCAAGTGCTGGGATTACAGGTGTGCGCCACCACGCCTGGCTCTTTTATCTTTAAAATAAAATTTTAAAAAATCTTAAAAAAAAAAGCATTATAGGCCTATCTGCCAGCCATTCTAGTCCATGTCTATTTTCTAGGAAAAAAGATGGAGACCTGAATTTGCTGTTCCTTTGGGCAGTTTTAGTTTTACACTCCCCTCTCGGGTTGAGCAAAGATTACACTGAGCATAAGAAAAGACAACCTATTCCAGTTGTGGAGCAAAGACTGTTAAAAATGGTAATGTGGTACACCAACTCCAACATGGTGGTGCCTTCTTATCTGATATGGTTTCTTCTAAAGGCTTTTTAAGGATGATGCTAATCCCAAGTATTTTTTACTTTAAAAATTACCCTTGGGCCGGGCTTCCCTATAATCCTGGCACTTGGGAGGTGGACTGCCACAGTTTGAGGCTCCCTGGGCTACACAGTGAGCTCAAGCCTAGCCTGAAGTACAGAGCGAGACCCTGTCTCCAAAAAAAAAAAAAAAAAAAAGGAAGGAAGGAAGGAAGGAAGGAAGAAAAAAAAAAAAAAAAAAAAAAAAACCAAACACAAAACTATCCTTATAAGATTTTTGCCATCTGCCCAAAATAGGCAATAAAAAACTGATTGCAAGAAATAAAGAACTGGGCTTGGATGTTGCTCAGTGATACAGAGCTGGCCTAGTATGTGCAAGGACCTGGGTTTGGTTCTCAGAACCAAACAAGCAAATAGAATTTGTGTGTTTCCTTGTTTATCTCAGTTCATCAACTGAAGACGAAATCAGTGAGTCGCAAACAATTGTGGAAATAATCTTCTTGTAACCAATTTCATTATTTTTGAGTATAAAAATTAAAAGTGACTTTTGCGCTGAGTAACACTTGCTTAACCATCCTTTTTTGGGGTAAGAGGGTAACTAGGGATTGAACCCAGAACCTTGCATCTACTGGGCAAGTATTCTTCAACTGTGCTACACTCCCATATTTTTTTTAAGACAGGGTCTCACTAAATTGCCCAGAATGGCTTCAAACTTGTGATTTTCCAGCCTCAGCCTCCCAATTAGCTTGGATTACAGACGTATAGAACTGCAATGGGCATAACCATCATTCTTAATGTGTTAAAGTATGTACAATAAAAAATTTGCAATTCTAGTCATTTTAAGCTGCAGTAATTCTCAATGTTGTGTACCTATCACTATTATTTCCAGAACTTTTCCATCACCCCAAATAGAAACTATTAGCAATAACTTCCATTTTGCCCTCTGCTCAGTCCATGGTAGCCTCTCCATCCTTATTAATTTGATTATTCTAGATGTTTCATTTCAGGTTAAATTATACAATACTTTTATGTCTGGATTATGTCACTTAGCATGCTTTTGACATTCATCGATATTGTAGCATAGCTCAGAAGTTCATTCTTCTTTATAGTTGAATATTAACTGATTGAATGCACATATCATGTTGGCAGATATTTGGGTTATTTCCTTTTAGCCACTGTGCCTAATAACTTTTTAGATAATACTACAAGCTATGAAGTTAAAAAGAAAGCATTCCTACTAATTCCTAAGAGGAATCACCTGACTTCAATACTTTTGTTAGAATTTTAAAATTCAAACTGAAAACTACAAAGAATAAGGTAAGAAAAACACATATTCCCTAAAGCCTACATTTATAATTTTCCACAATTACAATGACTTTTATTTTAATGATATAAAAATGGATAATGCAAGTCACTTTTTTGATTTTGGCAGTACTGGGGATTGACCCAGAGCCTTTTAGCACTAAGTAACGTTCTCACTCTTTTTTTACTTTTATAAAATTTTGAGAGGGTTTTGTTAAGTTGCTATGTGGCCCAGGCTCAGCTCAAACTTGTGATCCCATTGCCTCAGCCTCCCTACTTTTGATCATCATTTACCGTAACTCTTTCTCTTACTCCCCAACAATAACCATTATCAATTTCATATGTATTCTTCCTATTTTTAAAAATAGGATTATTTCATTTTCCAAGGAACTTTAAATAATAAGCAGCATTTTTCTAACATTTTGAATGGTTCTGTAATATTTTTGTAATTTTAAAAATATTAGTTTTCCAAATATAAGCAACTAATTATGAATTAATAAGACTTTTGCCATTTAAAAAATATTTCAACCTCCAAGAAAACTTCCTTCTTTTAAGTTACTCAGATGAGCCAGGTGTGGTGGCGCATGCCTATAATCAGCACTCGGGAGGCTGAGGCAGGAAGACTGTTGAGAGTTCAAGACCAGCCTGGGCTACAAAGTAAGCTCAAGGCCAGCCTGAATTGTATGTATAGTGAGACCCTGTCTCAAAAAGACCAAAAAAAAAAAAACCCAAAATAATCATTCAGATGAAGGAATTTATCAAAGTTGAAATTTTTCACAGAAATTGAAATACTCACCGGTTTTAAATGTATGACAGAACTGTTGGACATCACTGTATGGTCTCCCTCCATCATGTCTAGCTCACTCTTGTCATCTGAGGCATCTGGAAGACTGTTAACACTACTGCTTTGGCTGCTGGCACTGATAGACATACTGGGAATAGACTGATTACTTCCAACACTATTCACTGTTCCTGTCCTGCCAACACCATGATCTTGCTCCTAAGAAAAAAAAAAAGAGTTAGATTAAAATATCCCTCTTCTAAAATCTTGATTAAAGCACCTAGTATACATACCATTTGGCATACAATTACTAGAAAGCAAGTTAGAGACCTATTGGGAGAAATACCCTTTAGGTGACAAAACCTGCAAGTTTATCAAGTGTTTACTGATAGAAACACAAACAAAAATGACAAACAGGTAAGTTTTAAAGTTATTTTTTAAAAAACCCAACTGTTAAGAAAAAAAAAGCAGCTGATCAGTTCTGGATGATTTCTGTTACTCTCCACCCCTAAGACAGAACTCAGGGCCTTATGCACACTTCTACTACTGAGCTACAACCCTCACCTATTTGGGGACAATTTCCAATGTACAGCATTTTCTCTCAACTGCTTGACTTTTTTTTTATTTGTTTGTTTTTGTTTTTTGGTACTGGGAATTGAACCGGGGACCTTGTGCTTGCCAGGAAGGCACAATTCCACTGAGCTACATTCCCAGCCCACATTTTTTGAAAAGCATTTCTACAACAAATCTAATGGGGATAGGCAGTTTGCTCATTTCTCAGTGACTCTTTTGGCTAATATAAACTCATTAAAACACTCTTTAAAAACTCCTTTTAGTAGTTACTCTTTCTTGAAGCCTCTTACAAAGTAGATTCTTTTTCCTGAAAATACAGTCTTTAGGTTTTCTATCACCAAATATTTTATTATTTTTGTTTGTTTTTGACAGAGTGTTTTACTATGCAGTCCAGGCTGGCTTTGAACTCACAATGATCCTCCTGCCTCAGTCTCCCCAGTGCTGGTATTACAGGCATGTGCCAACATGCCTGGCTATTTTATTGTTAATTTTTATTCTCCTATAAATTAAGAATTATAAATTACATAAATTCAGTCATAATCACAAGGCTATTTCCTAAAGTAATCAGACAGCAGTGCCACTAGAACAATATCTTTGTTGTACCATAACAGATTTCTGTAAGACATGCTATAATTTAATAAATACAGACCCATGTATAAAGGGACTGTTCCTAGGTCCCTAATCTAATATATATAATTTTATTAATGTCATAACTTTACTAAAATATTTCACATACCCAAAATAGTACAAGAAAATTTTCTGACTACAAGAACTAAAAAAAAAAAAAACAAACCCTAAAATAAAAACAGTATGTCCTGCATTTTATAGTTTATCAATTATTTACTGATATTAAAAAGCTAAAAACTGTACATGGCTCATGGTGTCAGAATACAAAATGATCTCTCTTACTTGGAAGGCAAAAGAAAAAAAAAAAATCAAATACTGGAATCCTGAAAGAGGCAAAAAAGAAAACAAAATATTTAGAGAAAAAAAGGTAATCCACATGTAATACACTTTGTATGTACACTTCCTTGTGAGAAAGTTCTGTAACACTTCTATTGCAAATCTGTACAACCATGCTCCTTAAAAGCCAATATAGAAACTTTATAGTTATGAATTGAACCCATGTGCTTCTACCTATGAAATAAATTAATTACTCTGAACTTTGCTTTTTTCATCTATAAATTAATTACTTGTTTATTGATAGGATCTCACTCTGCAGTTCAGGGTAACCTTGAAATATGTAGCCCAGGCTGGCCTCTAACTTACAGTGATTCTCATACTTCAGCCTCCCAAGTGCTGGGATTACAGCCATGTGCCACTATGTCTGGTCTTAAATGAATACTTTAGAACCTTGTAGGTCGAATAAAATGCAGAACTAAAAAGAATCACATTTCCTTGATGAAAGTAGAATGCTTGGTAACTTTCCAATGACATGTGAGTGATATACTCAACTTTCAGAGTCTGTAACTTTAAAGTGCTTTTAAAAAAGCACATTTCATGGAACTAGATGAGCAGTCAAAAATGGTTCAATGACCGAGAAACATGAGATGAACTAGATTCGCCTTTATCATGCCAATGTGTACTATATAAAGTGGGTGGGTTTAGAGCATGGAACAGAATATGATTAAATACTGAGATCTTACAGAACCAATGTTAAGAAAATAAGACCTGGAAATTATTGATAGAAAAAGTAAATTCTTGGCAGAGAAAATTGCATAAGGAAATAAAGCTAACTCAAGATTTGAATCATTGGGGCATGGGGATTTAGCTCAGAGGCACAGCACCTGCCTGGCAAGCACAATGTCATGAGTTCGATTCCTGGTACTGGGAAAAAAAAAAAAAAGGTTTGAATCATTTTAGGAATTACCTCTTCTTCTTCCTGTGCTTCTACTGTTGGTCCATTATGTGCCTCCTGGAAAAGGAGTTTCTTCATTTTTCGATACTGCAGATTGTCCAGCTCTCTTACGGCATCCTTTGTCCTTTGAATAAGATCTATCAACACTGTTTCAGGGCGCTCCCGAAGAACAAACATGTGCTGGAGAGGGTATAAGTAAGGTCAAAACTTCAAGTCAGGTTGAAACTTTTTTTGTTCAATTAGTGCAAATGCATCCCATTTCAGATTCTAGAGTTACTACAATATATAATGCATGTAATCTGTAACTATCTAATTCTATTATACTTATGATTTCTGATACTTAACAAAACTATCATTTATAATCATCTACTCTGCGTCTAGAAACCATCTTTGCATGTTTTATAAAACCTTGAGTTAAAAAAAAAACAAAACACTTTGAGTTTAATATTTTTGTTGACCAACTGAAATATAGAGCTGAAATTATCGAAGGGCTGAAACAGTAAGAAATCTAATCAAAGCCTGTTGACAAAGGTTTATATATTCTAAGAAATGATGATTTCTGACCTACATTTGATTTCAACAGAATATTTACTGACAGTGAATTAACTAATCTAAATTTAGATACTGTGAGTTCCTTTGTATGCTGTATAAGCAAGAACTGCATAAAACACTAGTGATGATTAATAGCCACTGTGTTATTAGTGATTTTTATCACTAATATTTAATGAAATTTTATGAAATACAGGAAAGTACAACAATTCCATTATTAGGATTATTACTGTTACTCTTTGTTTTCTTGCTGTATTGGAGATTAAATCCAGAGCCTAACTAAGCAAGTACTCCATTACTGAGCAACACCCCAGCCTGATCTTGCTTAGTTTTATTAACATAATTCCTAAATATATTAAGGCTTTTATTGCTACCATGACTGCCTATTTATTGAGGATTTCATTTCTGAAACCATGAATAAGCCCAATGCATAGAATTGTGTAAGCACTACTGAAACTTCATATTGCTCTTCCATATATTGTGGCTTCAAACAATCATATATATATATGATCTTTTAAATTTCTTTATAGCTTTAATTTAGCTGATATTTATCAGTGAAAATAAACTGAACTCTGAAATTATAAAGTATTAGCATAAAAAGTTTATTTAAATTTTGTGAAAAATTGGATGCTTAGGGTTACAAAGTGATAGAATCAAATCATGCTTGCTATTGTATAATCTAGATAGTTTAATAACTATATGAAATTCATTATTGGTATTAGTAGGATACTCAACTCTCGAAGCAATTTTCTGAGAACAAAAAGCACACATTAATCATATATTTACATTAAGCAACCAAGTCTACTGAAAATGAAACACAATTTACACAGATTTTACAATATTTTTATGGTTGAGAACAAAGACTTCCATAAAAGGAAATTTCTTTCTTTCTTTCTTTTTTTTGGAGATAGACTCTTGCTTTGTTGCACAGTTTCCCAAGCAACTGGGACTACAGGCTCTTGCCACTATGCCCAGCTAGAACAGATTATATCCATTTTTTAACAGTTTCTCATATATTTATGTATTTTTCTCCCAAATATTTTTTATAATCATATGTATTTTTTTCATATTATATTAAGATTGGGTAGATCAATATACAAGGTATGGTAGACGAAAAAAATTAGATACAGCTGAATATGGTAGCATACACCTGTACTCCCAGCGCTCTGGGAGAGTGAGGCAGGAAGACTGTAAGTTCGAAGCCAGGCTGAACAATTTAGTGAGACCTTGTCTCAAAATTTTAAAAAAGTAAAATAATGAGGTTTGGGATGTAACTCAGTATCCTGGGATCAATCCCCAGTAACACACACACACACACACACACACACACACATACACACACACACACACACACACACACACGGAGTTAATCTATGTTCAACCCATTTTGAAATAAAACTCTGTTCTATAGGAATTAAAATGTATAGGAGCTGGGAATATACCTCAGTGGCAGAGCACCTGACTAGTATGCAGAAGGCCCTGTGTTTGATTCTCAGTATCATACACACACATGTACGTGCACATGCGTGCACACATACACTTTATAACTCACAAATACATTCTTGCAGATGTCAGTATCCAGGGCACTCCAGTGGGGCAACTGGTTACCACACAGTGCTTATACAAGTATCTAGCCATTTGATTACTATTTTAAAGTTAATTATAGATTTTATTTAAACATGAGAAAAGCAGCTAATCTATTTTATTTAAAAACTTAACACTAAGTAAAGTTTCCAAGGTTGAATATAAGAGGTAGTGATAAGAGCAGAAAGAGAAAGAAAGACAGATTGAAGAACAGGGAGAGGGGAGGAAAAGAAATAGGAAAAAAGAAAGAAAAAGGAAAAGTTTCTAGAGAACACGATATAAGAAAATCTGTAGTTTAGTGTGCTGGGGTGTGGCTTGGTGTAGAGTACTTGCCTAGCATGTATGAGTACTTGCCTAGCACTGGAAAAAATTATTTCAGTAAAAATTATTGTACTATACATATAACCGTAGGTCAGAATCAAAGAATAATAAAACACATTGTATAAAATCACTTAGGAGGGTAAAAACAGACTTAGAGTATTGTAGAACTGACCTTTAAAAGTTCCTCTGATGTTGGACGATCCTGAGGAATTTTCTGGAGGCAAGAATCTACAAAGTTGCGAAAATAATCAGACCTATTGTAAAGGAAAGTATTGAGTGAACATATTGCTATTTCCTGTAAAAACACACACATACACACACATACAAATCAAGGCATATTCTTATTACTGGTGGGGGATGTAATGGAAAAGGAATGGTAAAAAAGGGTCAAGATTATATACTTCCATACAAATGTATGAGTTCACACTCTTGGTTTTTTTGTCATAATAGCACACAACAGGGGCTGGGGATTTAGCTCAGCGGCAAAAGCGCCTGCCTGGCAAGCGCAAGGTCGTGAGTTCAGTTCCCGGTACCGGAGAAAAACCAAAAAAAAAAAAATAATAATAATAGCACACAACAATGCTTCTCTCTAGAGAGTGCAGGGTTCAAGATACCATTTTATTTATTTATTTATTTATTTTGATACCATTTTAAAAATAGAGATTGAACCCTAACTCAGTGGTAGCTTTGGTCTTGGAATTCCCAAACTCTAGAACTGTGAGAAATAAATGTCTGTCTTGATATATTATCCAGTCTCAGATATTTTGTTATAGCTACACAAAACAGATTAAGATGTATCATAGTACTAAACTCGGTCAAAAGATTCCTTCACATCTCTACACAATTAGCAAAGACTTATAAATGTGCTCTAATTATGTAATCCTTAAAAATAATAAAGTATCCTTATTTTCCGTATCTAGTTGTAAATTTTAAAACATTTGTAAATACCCTAGATACTGCCTTAGAATTTTTCAAATGCTAGGGATGCCTAAGGAATTAATTTTCTGTGATAATTTTTTTACCACTAATAAAAATCCTAGTTTTCTAAAATTGTCTGTCTTTTCTCCATAAACTTCTTTATATGAATGAACTTAATTTTAGCCTGGTGGTGCATGCTTATAGTCTCAGCACTCTGGGATGTGAAGGCAGAAGAATCACAAGTTTGAGCCCAGTTTAGGCAACTTAGTGATTTAACAAGACCCTGTCTCAAAACGTAAAAAAATTTTTAAAAGGGCTGAGGATGCAGCTCAGTGTAAAGGATGTAGCTCAATCCTCAGTATCACACATACACACACCACCACCACCACCACCACCACCACCACCATAAAATAACAGAAAGATTAGCACAGCAATGTAAATAATATAACTAGAACGATCACAAAGTTAAAAAAAAAAAAATCTGGAAATTTTAATGGTCAAATCCTTTTACCTGGGATTTGTATCATATAAATTAACCAATCTTCAGTCAAGTATCAATACAGTTACACAACATTAATGTTTAAATATGGTATTAGCATAGGATCAGGACTATACATGTTCCTAAAGTTCAAAAGATACACATTTTTGTAGTAATCAATACTTTTTGCATCCATATTGCTATTATCTACCCTTTTCTTCTTCTTTTTTTTTTTTTTTTTGTTTTTCTCCAGTACCGGGAACCGAACTCACGACCTTGCGCTTGCCAGGCAGGCACTTTGCCGGTGAGCTAAATCCCCAGCCCCTACCCTTTTCTTCTAAATTGAGTTATATACATGCTATAAAATATAGACACAACAAAAGATAAATACAATATAAGAAAGGGTAATATAAAATTTTTTTTTTTTTTGAGACAAAGTCTCACTATGTAGCCTAGGCTGGCCTGGAACAATCTTTCTGCCTTAGCTTCCTGAGCATTGGGATTGTAAGTGTGCGCCACCACATCTGGCTATAAACCTATTTTAGTATCTCTTAAGGTAATACATTTTACCTAAACAAGAGATTACAAAAAACATTTCAGGTATACAATGTCACACAATATGTCTCAGCAATACTCACCATTCATTAGACTGTAGTGTAGGGGATTCATTTTGGGCTATGTGATATAAGGCACTCATTGCATTCATATTAAATAAAGGAGGCTTCCTTTCCGCTGTAAAAAAGGAAACTTCCTATTAAGACATGTGCATGTTACATAGGGTACTCAAATACCGCCAAGCTTACACACATGGAATTTGTTTCTATTTTCCCATTATCCTATAATTTCTATTTGTAATTATAGTCACTTCTTATTCCTGATATTGGAAATTTGTGTTTTCTCTTTGGCAAAAGGTTTACCAATTTTACAGATCATCTTTACTGATTTTCTCTTTCATTCAAATGATTTTTGTTTTAATCTTTGTAATTATTCTCTTTCTTCTGGTCACTTTGGATTTAATTTATTCTTTTTTCTAGTTTCTTTCTTCTGGATTTATTTATTTACTGACTGACTGGGTTATTTATTTGTTTGTTTGTTTGTTTTGAGACAGGGTTTCCCATGTAGCCCAGGTTGGCCTTGTCACTGCCTCAGCCTCCCAAGTGCTGAGATTATAGACATATGCTACCTTGCTTGGCTCCTTTTTTTGGTTTCTTAGGGAGAAAGCTGAAATCATTATCTTGATGATTTTGAAGTAATCAGGACTCTAGAATGTCCCTCAGCTTAGGTTTGTCTGATATTTCCTGTTAGATTTCAGATATCTTGTACCTCTCTGGCAGAATATGACAGAATGATATAGTAATGCTATATTTTGCTAATTATATCTTATGAGGTGGCATATGATTTCGAGTGGTCACATTATTGTGTTTACTTTGCTTACTTTATTAAGACTGCATTTGCCAGGCTTCTTCATGGTAAAGTTTCTCTTTTGTACTTAATAGGCATTTTGTGAGAAGGTATTTTAAAACTATATAAATATCCTTTTTTGCATAAAAAAAGTAATTAATGGATTAATATTTCTTTTTTATTTAGTAAGTTATAATCTATCATTTACTATGATATTGAAATTGTCTCATATTTGAGCAAGGGGACCCTTTTGGAAGTTGGCTTCTGTGTCTTTTGGACGTATCTTTACCATTCATTGTTTCCTTGCACGCTGGTCCACAAAAGTGTTCCAGAATCAACTTATCCCAGACCCTTGATCACCCACTTCTCCAAGGACCCATAGCACTAGGTGTTCTCACTGTTACTGGGATGTCAGGACGCTCAGGGCCTCTCACTGAACAGAGTTAGGAAACATGTGCATGTAAATAACTTGTCTACACAGATGCACATAAACCATCTATATTTATTGAAAACAAGTTTACTGCATCTTGAATTTCAATCCAAAACAGTGATTACTCTAGCTTTCTCTTTCTGTATTTATAAAGCTCTTCTCTGACAATAATCTTTTTGTTATCTTTAATATATTTTATTTAATAAAACTCTTCCCCACCAAGTTTTCATTTTGCTACCTTCTCTTCTGAGCAGATGTCCTCCTTTCCTGTTCAAATTCTGAATCCCTATTCCGTTTTGCCATATAGTGTGAATACGTTCTTTACCTACTCAATTTCTGATACTCCACTCAAACCAGGTCACATCTCTACAGCCAAGGCATACACATCTCATGAGGAAAACACTCTTCATTTTGATTAGACATTATTACTGTGTTAGGATGTCTGCTTCTTTAGATTCTGGCTTTCTACAGCTGGATGCTCCCTTTGGGTGGTCAATTCCTCACCCTCCTCAGGCTCTGATAACTCACAGTGAGCTACTTCCATGTGTCACCCTATTAGGCCTCAGAGTCTCCACATCTGACAGCCACCTGCATAGATATACTCATCGGTTTCGGACTGCAGCTATGAGAACTCTTGACTATACTCACTTGATTCTGTTACCCACTCTGAGTTACGGTGGCTCATCATCTGTCATGGATACTGTGATGGTTAATCTTGATTATTAACTTGATTAGACTGAGAAATACCTAGTAGTAAAGCATACTTCTGAGTGTGTCTATGAAGGTACTTCCAGAAAAACTGGTATGTGAGACTGGAAACTGAGGGGAGACCTGCCCTGAATGTGGACAGCACTATCCAATAGGCTGGGACCCAGGTGGAACTAATGTAAAAGCAGAAGGCCTGACATTATAGACTTCCTCTCATGTTCTTTGTCTTTCCTAGCTACCCTGAGGTAAACAGCTTAGCTTTACCATCCATTTCCACCACAATATATTACTGCCTCATTACAGAACCAGAAACAAAGGCCCCAGCCAATTATATACTGAAAGCTCTTCGACTGTGAGCCAAAATAAATCTTTCCTCCTTTAAGTTATTATTATAATTGTTGTTTTATCTCAATGACAGAAAGCTGACTAATGCTAATACCTACCTACTCTGTCCCACCTAGTAGTTTTAAAGTTGAATAATGTGGGGGAGAGGAAAGGATTACTGAAGAAATTCTGAATGAGTAACAAAAGAAATTATCTGTTTCTAATTTAATTACTATGGTCTTTAATTTGGCAGATTCAACTGACATCTTCTATCTCAAAATCTTATAAGTTACTAAGAAACTTAAATTTCATTTAAACTAAATTTATTTTATAAAAAGTTACAGAGATCTTATTTTTTATTATCTTGTATACATTATTTCTGAAATGTCTCTGTCCTTAAATGGATTGCTTCTACAAAATACCACCCAAATTAAAAAGGGAATGAGATGAAACATAGAAAAACCACAAGGTACAAAAAGTTAATCTCACAAAAACAATACCCAGTAAAAACATTACAGAGAAAGAGTTCACATTATGTATACTTATACAGTAGAATAATCATAAAAGCTAAGATAAATGGATTCAAATTTCACCACCTCCCCATACCTCAACAGGAAAAGTGAGTTTATATTTGCTTGGGACAAGTAGACAATAAACTCAGTAACAGTTCACTTACCCACTTTATTTACTAAGTTATAATGAGCCATTGTTTTTAGCATGTTTCCACTTAAGAGCAACAAAACAAAATGTATACATACAATCAAACTGCTAAGGGAGCTGAGTCCAATCTTTTCCCAACTACACACAGCACTGTGTTGATTTTTTATACCCATCACCATGATCCCCCCTTGAATAGTCTGCCTTACTATCTTAAAAGAAAAAAATCAAACTGTTACAGTAGAATGCAGCCTGACATCTAATTTTCATACTTAAAGTAACAACTACCATAAGTAGAGATAATTCATGAATGCTTTAGAGTCCTTTTACAGATGATAAAACTTGTAATGATAGGCAGAGTTTATGTACTTAACAAGTACTCATTAATGTTAGACATAGAGAGCTCAAACTTAAAACCACAGTGGATGTTAGTAACAATTGCCTCCTGGGTATTTTATAGCCGTGAGGAGGAGGCAAAGCAGAGAAAACAAAGAAACCGAGAAAAAACAGCTGCCTTTGTTGCAGCACTAAGTGAAACAGACGCTAAGTCTGATTTTTGGGGCCCCAAGAACTTGTCCACTACATTTATCTGCTACCGCTGGCAAAAGACAGGCCACCTCAAGAGGGACTGCCCTAAGGAGGGAAGGCTCCAGAGCTCAGACCCCTCCTACCAGCTGGTCCAACAGGAATGAAGGGGCCTAGGGCATACTCTGCCTTCTCCCTCTGGCCAGACCCTTATCTTCAAGGAAGAGCTCCACATAATCATGACTATAGAAGAAAAAGTAAACAGCCTATTGCTGGACACTGGTGCTAGTCTCTTGGTCCTTCTTTTCAATCCTGGCCTTTCTGCCAGCAGTCACACCTCAGTGAAAGTAGTCACTGATGAGGAGGTAATCCGCTATTTTTCACAACCCTTAGGCTGTAACTACGTGTTAAAGCTTTCTTGCATATCTTTGTTTTCCTGAGAAACCACTTTGAAGATACCAACATATACTACAGCAGCCATTGATAATTCCTACCAATCTGTCCATAACTCTGTAATGTTTGCGTTGCTCCTGTGCTATTTCGTAAATGGATGTATGTTTATTACTATGTGTTTTCAACAACCACTGAGAACAGTCAGTGATTATTTAATTGATCACTCATGTATAGCTCTTATTTGTTTTCCCTAGAAACCACTTTGAAGAAACCAAAGTATAGTACAACAACCATTAATAATTTCCTACCATTTTTGTCTGTAACTCACTATTATTTGTCTATTTGTTTTCCTGAGAAACTATATTGAAGATACCAATAGGTAAAATAACAACCATTGATAATGTCCTACCACTTTGTCTGTAATTTGGTAAATCCTTCTATTATTATGTTATCCTTCTTTTACTCTTTTAAATAAATGAAAAAAAAAAAAAAAAAAACCCACAGTGGAAAATTATCTTAGATCTAACTCAGTAGGAAATAGAATATAATGAAGAACAGTCCTTACCAAGTTCAATACATGTTATTCCAAGAGACCATACATCAACTTTGCCATCATACTGTCCTTCATCCATGGCTAAAATTACTTCTGGGGCCATCCTAAAACATAAAAATGTTCATTTCAATTAAAGTTTTTAAAAAGTATGCTATTCTTTGAGAAGGTAAGGATCAGCTACATGGAGGACACGGGTTTGAATTTTTGCCAACAGGTGTGGACATAAGAATTTTATAATCAGGCTGGGCATGGTGGTGCATGCCTGTAATCCCAGCACTTGGGAAGCTGAGGCAGGAGGATCATTTCGAGTTCGAGACCAGCCTGGGCTACAGAGTGAGCTCAAGTCCAGCCTGAACTGCATAGCGAGACCCTGTCTCAAAAAGACAAAAAAAGAAAAAAAAAAAAGAAAAAAGAATTTTATCATCAAAAGCAATCACATTAGGGGCTGGGAATTTAGCTCAGTGGCACAGCGCCTGCCTGGCAAGCACAAGGTCATGAGTTTGATTCCCGGTACCGGGAAAAATTTAAAAAAAAAACTGGCATTTAGCAAAGGATGCTTTTTTTTTGGGAGCGGGGGTGTTCCGGTACTGGGAATCAAACTTACAACCTTGCGCTTGCCAGGCAGGCGCTGCGCCGCTGGGCTAAATCCCCAGCCCCAACAACTGGCATTAAAAAAAAAAAATCACATTAGAGATTGTGAGGCAGATATTTAGTAACACATATAAAGTATTAGATTCACTTTCAATATTGTTGTGATCATGTAACAGCACCCCAAAAGAAGGAAGAACTCCAGAGCAAGGTTGTATTCTGTATCTGTTCAAATTTGGAGATTCCAATATTACATATCCTTTCGGCCAGTGGTTCACAAACACTGGTCTCAGGATTTCATTACAAAAGTCTTAATTTTTGTTTGAAAGACTGCCCATAACCTTTTACCACTGGCAACAAATGTCAGTTATTCTTGAACTGACAACCTCATTTGAGCTAACTGAGAAATTCTGCCATTATAACTAAGACCAAATAATCATAGTTTATATATATGTCTCAGAGAAAAAAATTATATTAAATGATAAGAGTGGTTTGGACAGCTCACTACTCAAACAATCACAGCCATCAATCTTATGGGTATAATAGTTATAAACTCAAACCCCAATTCATCTCTACAACTAGAATGTAATATTCTCAATGGTACTTTACTCTTTCATTTGTACTTGGTGTTAAGCACAGATGAATACCTTTATAAGAATTGTAACTGCTTCAGTAAGATTAATAGCTATGCCAAATATGTATGTATAGAGATGTATGTACTCAATTGTTACGTTCCAAATAAATTTTATAAAAATAAAAGTATGTTAATAAAGAAAACTTTCAACTGTCCGTACCTCAATGTTTCACAAGTTTCCTTCCTCCCTTCCTTCCTCTCCTTCTTTTATGCTTTTTTTCCTTTTAGGGCAGGGTCTTGCTATGTAGTTTAGGCTAGCCTTCAACTCACTATGTAGCCTGTGTTGGCCTCAAACTCAGGATGATCCTCCTGCCTCAGGCTCCCGAAGTGCTGGGATTACAGGCCTGTACCACCAAGCCTGACTTCACAAGTTTTCTTTACAGTGTTGAATTAAGTTTAAGAAGTTGCCAACATAAGCAAAAGTTAAAGAAGTAATTTATATTACTTGTATTTTTAATGAAGGACTTTCTAGGGCATTTTTAATATCTAATATACATCACAAATTTACAAAAAGGGAAATCACTAAGTCTTATTGGATCAGAGAATTCATTTTTATTGAGAGAAATGGAAAGTATATATATAAACTAGGGCTTACAAAAGAAATTTGTGGTCATTTATAATAGATCTTCAATTTCCCAACTCATTTACCTCCTACGATTTATAAAGAAATTTTAACCCCTTGCATATTTGGAGGCTGTTATCTATATTTTGTAAACATAGTAGCTGTGAAAGATGTACAGTACATACAAATATTGTATATTGTTTGTGTGCTTTAAAGATATTTAAAACTTGGAGCTGCAGAATTAATTCACTCAATTTATTAAAAGCAGTACCACATAACCTAGTTAGCAAAGCTCATCTGCAGGTCATACAAATCAGACAAATTAGAATGACTTCAGGTGAGGAAAAGTCCAACTTCACTTTTCAACACAATTAAACATATTCATGTGTCCCCACAGCAATCACGTCCAGAAAGAATTCTACACTAGGAGAAACACAAAAAAGGGAGAAGGGAGTTTTGGGGAGAAAAAGAAAAAGATGAGCAAAAAGGAAGGGAAGGAGGAAACTAGAAAGGTACAGGACCTTGCCATCTATTTGTGCCCTGACCTTTTGATATTTCTCATAGATACTAGTAGATACTAGCTAGACATTCTCAAAATGTATCTCCGGTATACTTCTGAGGCTTTTACATCCCAGAGCGACTACATCATTGTAATATTCGGGATAGTTAAGAAAGCTGTCTTTTATAAGGGAGATTTGAAAGGCAGATAGAGAAGAAGATGCAATAGACTTAAGACACCACTCTTAGTATATATAAAAGAGGATTCATATGGGAGTTAAAGATCTGAAAAGTAATTCCCTTCAAACTTTGGCTAACAGGTACATTCTGAATTGTTTACAGATGAAATTAGATGATGCCTAAGATTTCCTTCAAAATGACCACAGTGGGAAGAAATCAGAGTCCATAAAGAAGGACTGGCTATATGCTAATGTTATTGGGCTCAGTAATTGGCAGGTATGAAATCATCAGACTTAAATCAACTTTCATATATATTTGTAGTTTTTTCACTCCCACAATGTATGATGCAAAAAGTAATAAAAAGCAAATGTGGCAGGGATAAAACGAAATAGAAAAGATAAAAAGATCAAGGGTCAGGGATTTAGTTCAGTAGCTCAGCATCAGCCTGGCAAGCATGAGGTCCTAAGTTCGATTCCTGGTACAAAAAAAAAAAAAAAAAAA
>NW_004955481.1:3749772-3829312 GCF_000276665.1 Chinchilla lanigera
TTGGTTTTTCTCTGGTACCAGGAACCGAACTCACAACCTTGCACTTGCCAGGCAGGCGCTTTTTGCCGCTGAGCTAAATCCCCAGCCCCTCGATATTTTTTTTAAAAAAGGGTTATTTACACCATTTCAAACTTAATGATCTCAGATTTTCAAAATCACTTCCTTAAAACAGTAAACGAAGAAAGTTATAGATTCTACTTTTCTTTATAGATTCTTATATAATGGGATTGTATGTCTAACGAGTACTACAACATACTTTTAACCTTTCAAATTCAAAAAAGAAAAACTAAATTTCCAAGCAGTTGTTAATTTTTTTTTTTTTCTTTGTCTTTTTGAGACAGGGTCTCGCTATGCAGTTCAGGCTGGCCTTGAGCTCACTCTGTAGCCCAGGCTGGTCTCGAACATGCAACAACCCTCCTGCCTCAGCCTCCCAAGTGTTGGGATTACAGGTGTGCACCACCATGCCCACAGCATTTATTCATTCTTATCAAAGTATTTTAGTGCATATAATATAATGTGTATCTAAGGGCCAGGGATATAGTTCAGCGGCACAAGTGCCTGCCTGGCAAGCACAAGGTCCTGAGTTCGATTCCTGGTACCAAAAATAAATAAATAAGTAAATATAATGTGCATCTATTTTCTTTCCATTTGTTTTTTCAAAAAAAGAGTATAATGCTTTTTATTTTTGTTTACTTTGGGGGGTTTTGTTTCTTAGGGGATGCTGGGGATTAAAACTTGGGCCTTTTACATAGAGAGGTACTTTGCAGATAAGAATATCCTATGTTTTAATTCCAAGTCTACTACTCATTCATTTGCTACCATTAGACTTATCTTGGACTTTACTAATTTCATCTAAAAAATGATAACCCATTAACACATAATGATCCTATGACATAATTTAATATGTACTGTCTAGTTGATATATATATATAATTTTAAAATGCTAGTTTCTTTCTAAAACAGCTAAAACCAATTTAAAAATACATTATAAAGTAGTATTTTAACCTCATGGTTAACAGCTATTACCAAGAATTGCTAGGGATTAACGCTCAAAAGTGTAGTTCTTGTCCATGTCACAGACTCAAAGGAGCAAATCTGCAATGATCAGTCACCAGGAAAATGAAAGATATGTTAAATTCTATCTCTAATCTATTAGCCTTTGCAACCTTCAGGAAAGTATAGTCACAAATTGGGGCATCAGTTTCTTACCTATATAATGAAAAAGACACACTATATAAGGCCTAACACCTTTTCCAGTCTAAAAATTAAAGGGTTCTTAACTAACTTTCTACCACAAACCCACAAAGTATATATTTAGAAGGCCCAGTGATAAGAGGTACGGAAAGATAGAAATTATCCTCAAAAGAGAGACCAACTGTATTACTATTCTTTTAAAAACATGGATAATTTTTTTAAAAGTTTATACAATTTTGTTTGGATAAAAACAACAAAAATTTCAGGGTTACTAAACTTTAGGGCTGATAAATACAAACATCATTTGCTTGTCAATAGAACCGTCAAAGTACTTACCTATGGATCATTGTATGAGAATGTAAGTAGGCTAATCCCTGGAGAGCACCATGTGTTATTGCTGCTATTTCCACTTCTTGTAATGGCTTTTTGTGAACTTAAAATAAGAATTTATTTAAAGATAATTATTACCTAGAACATTTTGCATAAAAAATATACATATCTGATGTATGAGTAATTTCTAAAAACAGACATTTAGCAAGAAGAGATTTATATCCCACAATGATAAAACAAGGCCACTGAACTTCCTAATTAGTACACAGTTGTGCTGGCTGTTAAATGTAATTCTCAGCCAATTTCCTTCTTAGCTAACACTTTTTTTCTCCTTTTCTTTTTTATGGAGACAGGGTCTCATTATGTAGTTCAGAATAGCCTCAAACTTGCAATCTTCCTATCTGCCTCAGATTACTGAGTGTTAAGATTACAGGTATGTGCCACTCCACCTGCCCTGAGCTACCATACTGAGTAATTATTTGGTGATCATGAAAACAAACCCAATTCTTCCATTATTCACACTTATTTTTGTTTTGAACAGAAGGAGTAAATCAAGATGTATGACAAAGAATCCAGAAAAATACTGGAAAACTTACAATGAAGGAAAACTTGTATTTCTATACAACCATATAAGACTTATAAGAATAGCATACACTGCACTGTACTGAGACACTGGGAAAAGCTAAAGATCTTACTTTTCCTAGAAAGTTCTCATGTTTCTTTAGTGTTAACATTGTTTAAATAATCTCTAACTGAATTACCATGTTATTCTGTTAATACTTTTTTTCTTTAATCATCAAAGGAAACCTACCTTCTAGTAAATCTGAAGCAGATCCCAAACAATACTCCATTACAAGCTATGGAAACAAAAATTATGTAATCATTAAAATATAAACATTCTACTTGAGGTAAAATTAATTTACCTAGGAGGTCAAGGAGAGAATGAAGTAAAACTCCAGTCACCATTTGTCTTTAAAAAGTTATACATTTAGTAATTACTTAAATATATGTATCAAATAAGCCAAGAACACACTGATCTTTTAATGTCAACATGTAATAACTTCGGTAGCTATGAATCTCATGACTAATATATACAGTATATATACAGTATATATACACACATATAAATATACACATACAACTGTTACTATTAAACTTTGAAGTTGTTAGGTGGTGGGAACCTAAACTCTGGAACTGTATGCATAATGTTTAAAGGTAACGAACGGTTGGTTCTCTCCCTCCTTTTTTCTCTTTTAGGTTCGCTACTATGCTGCAAGTTGCTCAGGCTGGCTTTGAACTCCTGGGCCCAAATGATCCTCCTGCCTCAGCCTCTCAAAACAGCTGGAACTACAGGCATATACCACCACTCCTAGCTTTAAATGTTTCCTTTAAAGCAAACACAGAGCACCATCTCTGTGCCAGATGTTTTATATATATAAACCATTTTAATACTCACAACAACCTTAAAAGTTATACCCTATTATTATTATTAAGCCACAGAGTTAACCTGTCCAATGTCACTGCCCTTTCTTTAACCATACCCTCAATTTTAGGAGCCATCACCACTAAAATCAAATTAAATAAAAATCCCCCAGATACTACAAATCTAAATCTAAGCCAACTATATTAAAATGATAATTAGCTGTGCATTATTATTTAAAATAAGGAATAATTCCTGGTTAAAGGAGATTTTAATTTTCTCTTAAAAAATAGTTATTGCACATATATGGTACCACTGCAGAATAACTACCATACTGCCTCAATGTAAACAACACAATAAAATTTGTTTGTTTGTTTTTTTTTTTTTTGGTTTTTTTGGTTTTTCTCCGGTACCGGGAACCGAACTCACGACCTTGCGCTTGCCAGGCAGGCGCTTTGCCGCTGAGCTAAATCCCCAGCCCCTCAACACAATAAAATTAATCTCTACTTTCCTAGCACTTGGGAGGCTGAGGTAGGAGGATTGCTGCAAGTTCAAGGACAGCTTGGGCTACAAAGTGAGTTCAAGGACAGTGTGAACTGCAAAGTGAAACTCTGTCTCAAAAAGACAAAAACAAAACAAAACAAAAAGAAAAACTTCTCTAGTTCTTGTAAGAAGGTATCTCAATTTTCTGCCTTTAGTATTGTTCAGCCAAGGAATCATGACCAATTCAAACTACCAAGAAAGACACTTCTGGTTAAATGAGTTACAATCTATTTATGTTAAAAAGATATGTTAACTTTCATTCTCAAGCAATAGGACTATTTTTCCTTTTTTTGGATGGTACCACTGACAGTATCAGAGGACATTTTATCATTTATGTGAAGGTCAAGGGAATTGTGAAGAAAATCTGCCGTAGACTTTTTTTTTTTTTTTTTTTGGTACCAGGAATCGAACTCATGACCTCAGGATTGCCAGGCAAGTGCTTATGCTGCTGAGCTATATCCCTGGACCCTGCAGTAGACTTGTAGAAGTTCTATTACCTCTCGCGCAGGATGCTGGAAGAGAAATGCTACATGTCCTCTCTTAGGATGAACCAGCATTTCAGGTGTTTTTGCATGCCTTTGAACAAGTAGTTTGAGACATTTTGAATTCATTCATTTTAAACCAAAGCCATCTAAAATTGCAACAAGATGGAAACAGATACCAACCCATGCTGTGTGTTCACGTAAATAGCAGCCTTTGTATTCTATACTGTTGGGATGTTTTATTCTTTGTAGAAACCTGACTTCCTTAATAATATCCTGCCATTTCTGTGGGGAGAGAAAAAGGAATAAGAGAAAGAATTATGAACAGCTGGCTTTCCTTAGAAAGCTACAGAAGAAGAAAGCAATTATTGGATTGGGTTAACAAGAACATACAACTTTGCTGACTTAAAATTTTTAGATGAAATATCAAAATAAAAAATTTGAAAGAAATTGATTCATATAGTTTATGACTCAATTATATACCTACAAAATTATTTCATTCAAGTAGGACAAATTTTAGCTTGATAAAATTTATGATCAATGAGTCTTACTAAAATTGTATAGTCATACATCATCAAACATGTTGATGATAACATACTATGTTCAGCAACATCTCTTCAAAAGTCTAACCTTTCCTTTGTTATTGGTAGCCTTATAGCCCTAATTTGCTTGCCATAAAGTTCGCTTTATTGTATTTTTGGCTTACTTCATCTATCAAATGTTAGAGTTAGTTTACCTTTTATTTTTAATTCAAATGAAACAAGCAATTCCTCTGAAATTTAAGTTTCTATATGCAAACTCTGTAACTTGTTAGTGGAATAGTTAGTTATTATCTAAAGAAAATTCACAGAAGAAGCAATATGAACACTTTTCTATGTATTTTGCTACGAGATTTCCTCATTAATACTGACCAGGAAATATAGGTAAATATTTGGCCTTAAGCTAGTCCATGAAAATCTTAAGCATTTAGGTCATTTTGCTTTTTTTTTTTTTTTTCTGTAATGGGTATCTAACATACCCAGTCATTTTTTTTTTAGGGCTTGAATGTGTAATCTTCCTGCCTTCCAAGATAATGGAAAAATATCTAAGATTATTTAGTGTAAGAATAAAACCAACCATGGTGGCATATTCCTTTAGTAACCGAGCACTGTTAGGAGGCTGAGGCAGGAAGGTCACAAATTTGAACCCAGCATGGGCAACTTAGTAACTCAATGAGACTCTCTCGAAATAAAAAATAATTCTAAAAATGGCTAGGGATATACCTCAGTATGAAGGCCCTGGGAGCAATCCCCAGTACTAGGGGGAAATAAAAGGCAACTATGGAACCCTAAAAATACAGGTCCTTGGGTTCATAACCAGAAATTCTAGAGGCTTGGCAGATTAGGATGGTGACTACCAAATTGTTTTGTGTTCTTGTTTTAACTTTTTTAAGCTTTATCGTTGACATAGGCTATGTAATTAAGAGTAGGGAAAGTAGTGTAAGAAAGTTTTCAAAAATGTTTTGTACTAGATTTAAAAGCCTATACCTCTGATGTTATTTCACAAGTCCTCAAACATGTCAAAATACGTTCGTAGTATTTTATATAAAATGTGTAAGATGTATTATAAAAAATTCAGAAAATCTGTTTTACTAGGTTTTAAATTTCAAATTTCAGTACTTTGAGAGGCAAAGTCTTAAGAAAAATTGTAATCTATGTAAAAAAAATTTTCATGAAAGATATCAATATTAGATGCTAAAAATGATGCTGTAAATACATGTTTTAGTCTAGGTGTGACTGATCAATTAGACTTTCCGCACAGTGTAATTGATAGCCAGGTGAAAGCTAGTCCTAAAGTTGTTTATACAACAGTAAGCAAATTTAAACCTAGAAGATACATTAATAATTTTTAAATATTAAAATGATGGAAAATTATATAATCATGATGGTATTATCATACCCAGAGTATAATCATCACAGAAACAAGATTTAATATAAAATAAATTCAAAAATTAGGATAACAAAATATTGTTTAAAAAAGCAGCAATTCCACACTGAACATTATACTAAGAAGAACTGAAAACAAGGACTCAAAGAAATATTTGCATAATTATATTCATAGCATCATTATTCAGAACAGCCACCCAAATGGGCAACTCAAATGAACATTTATAGATGGTATAAATACAAATACGAGGTATGAGTGTGTGAACGGATCAAAAAGAAAGAAAAACCTATCACATGCTACATGTAAAACTTTGAGGACATTAAATTATATGATATAATTTACATCATATAAATAATACATTATTATGATTTAAATTATATAATTATATATCATTAAAGTATATGATATAAATCAGTCACAAAAGGACAAATATTAATGCTTCTACTTATATAAAGTACCTAAAATAGTCAAATTCGTAACAGAAACAAAGTAGAATGGTGGTTGCTAGGGGGTGGGGAATTTTCGTTTAATGAGTACAGAGTTTTAGTTCTTCAAGATGAAAAGCATTCTGGGGAAGGATGGTGATAATAATGGCAAAAAAATGTCAATGTACTTAATGCTACTGAATTGTATACTTAAAAATGGTTAAAAGATGGTAAATTTTGTTGTATGTATTTTACCTTACTTAAAATTTAAAAAATAAGTTAAAGATTGTCAGAATCCCAGATTTAACAGGTAGATTGCATTTTACAAATAAATTTATGTAATTAATCCCAATAAATACAACCTAAAAACAATGACAATAATTAAACTATAATGATGAATCAATTTTATTCTTTGGTTTTTCAAATTGTATACACTACCATTAATTAAAGTTTGTTTAAAACAACTATCATATGATTTCTAAACCATTTTGAAAGATTATATCCCACATAATTTACTGTAAGGTACATCTTACTGTACTTTAATTTTTTAGAAACTAATTATCCCTCCAAGATATGCATACAATGATATATTAAACCATAGTTTAGAAAAATGAAACTAGAGACACAACTTGGGAGGTTTTTGAAATGTTACTGATTTTTTGTTTAGGTTTTAATTAGCAGTTAAATGGGTACTATCACTGAAGGATAGTGATGGGCACTATACCTTTTTTTATTTCTGGAACCAGGAATCAAACTCACGACCTCGCACATTTGCCAAGGAGGCACTGTGCCACTGAGGTATATATCCCTAGCCCTTACACTTTTCTTTATGTATATTATACATTAAAAATTCCTATCCTTTATCTCCATTAAAAATGATATGTCTGGGGCTGGGAATTTAACTCAGCAGCACAGTGCCTGCCCAGCAAGTGCAAGGTCGTGAGTTCAATCCCCGGTACTGGAAAAAAAAAAAAAAAGATATGTCTCTCTGTAACATGCCTTTAAGTATGTATATATTTAACCTACTTCAGTAGATTGTTTTCCACTGTAAGACATTTTCTTGATGGCCACCACTTCATTGGTACGTACATCTCGTGCCTAAAAAAAAAAGAAAGAACCACTGTAAAAAATAATGGAATAAATCTGAGCAATCAGTTCTTTTGAAAATAAAAGCATTTGTAAACTACCATGTCAAAAAGGGTATCACAACTGCTTATAGCAGAGGAAATAGGAAGATGTGAGCCAAACCCCACAAAATAGCAGATACGTATGATGAGCAAGTCTAAAATCTAACCAATTTTTTTTTTTTTGGGGGGGGCGGTTTTTTGAGACGGGCACTTGCTATGCAGTTAAGGCTGGCCATGAGCTTACTTTGTAGCCCAGGCTGGTCTCCAACTCACAATAATCCTCCTGCCTCAGCCTCCTGAATGCTGAGATTACAGGTGTGGGCTACCACACCCAGCCTAAGTCTTTAGAGCTAAAGAACTAAAGTTAAAATTGTATTCTATTAGGGACTTTTAAGTAATTAGGTTTTAGCTGGTCTTACCATACAAAAAAAAGTATGTGAGATAACAGGTATGTTAGTGTACTTCACTTTAGTTACCATTTTACTATCTGTATGTATCCCGCACATCTGAGTTATAAACCTCAAATATACACAATGAAATTTATTTAAAAAATAAACCATATAGAAGTCAGGCATGATGGTGCAAGCCTGTAAGTCCCAGCACTTGGGAGGCTAAGGCAGGAGGATTGCACGAGTTCAAGGCCCATCTGGAACACACAGTGACACCCTGTCTCAAAGACAGGAAGAGAGGAGGGGGAGGGGGAGACGGAAGGGGAAGGAAAGGGAAAGAAAGGAGGGGGAGAGGGGGAGGGAAAGAAATGTTCAAAGCACATTAAAAAATAACACTATTATTATAGTTTGATCTAAAATAACCCCCAAAAGGCTCATGTGTTCAGAGGTGGGGCTAGGACACTATTTTCTTCAGTAGATTTAATCTATTCGTGAGTTCAGTACTGAAGGTGTGGCCTGTCTGGAGGTGACCTAGAAGAATATTCTTTTCTGGGGTCCTTTCCACCCTTCCCTGGCTCTCTCACTTTTTCTTTCTCCAGCAGGTTTCCTCTACCATATTCTTCTGCCATGTATTTCTGCCTTAGAGCCAGCAGACCATGTAATGAAACCTCTAAAACTATGAATCAAAATAAATCTTTTCTCCTTCAGGTTATATATGGTCAAGCATTTTGTCCCAGTAACATAAAAGCTGACCAATACTACTATATAGCAAAATTCATAAAATTATTCAGATGCTGGTATTTTAGAAAGAAAAAGGAGTGTTTGTCTTTGAGTAACTCAGTAAAAGGACAGTACAGAAATTTGAGTAGTACTATAAACAAAGAGATAAAGTGAGACCCTCTCTCAAAAAGACAAAAAGCAAAAACAAACAAAAAAAAAGACATCAGGAGGAAAAAAAGGAAAGCTATCCCTTTTATTTATTTATTTATTTAGAGACAAGGTCTTGCTATACAGTTCAGGCTGGGCTTGGGCTTGCTTTGTAGCCCAGGCTGGCCTCAAACTCGCAATGATTCTCCTGCTTCGGCCTTCCAAGTACTGGGATTATAGGCATGCACCACATAAAGCTCTTATCCCATTAATTTCATAAAGGTAGTACCTGTAGCCAAAACCTCAGAAATAGCTCAAAATGGAAAGTCAGGTAACAATTTTGTTTGTAAAAGTATACAAGAAGACTCTAACGTTAACAAACCAAATCTTATAGTACATGAACAGATCATTTGGATAAAATGTACAATCACAGAAATGTAAAAAATTTTGACACTAGGAAAACATTTTATGATTTAGGGTAGGGCTCTTCCTTATTATGTGTGAGATCTTGAGTTCAATCTCCAGCAGTGCAAAATAAATAAAAATGACAATCCATTTTAAAATTTCATAATTCTCCACATTTTTTTAAAGTCAAAGGGAAAAAACACATATAAACCTTCAATAACTGCTGAAGATGCAGGAAGGGCCTAATTATAGTCAATTGCCTAGAAGGCCAAACTCTTAAGAGAACCAAAACTAGAAAGGTAATTCCTAACTGGGGGTGGTGGTACTTCCACTCTAGAGGCTAAGAAGGAGAATCACAACTTCAATCCTACTCTGGGCAACTTATAAGACCCTGCCTCAAAAATATAAAAAGGCCGGAGATAGAGCTTAGTGTGAAGACAAGGGGTTCAATCTCTATTATTGTTTTAAAAAAAAAGAAAACTTGGCAACATGATAAATCATATCCTCTGAAAACAACCACTATCAGAATCTAGACAAGAATCTTAACATGTTTCACAATGATTACTTAATGATATTGTGGAAATTCTGGGAAAAAAACTCCAGAAAAATGGTGACTGACTCTTTAGAGAAGAAGCAAACTCTCATTATGTATAAATAAAATGAGTCAGACGTGGCGGTACATGATTATAATCCTAGCTATCAGGAGGCTAAGGCAGGAGAACTACAAATTCAAGGCCAGCCCAGGCAACTTATCAAGACCCTGCCTCAGAACAAAAATAAAAAGGGTTAGGCTTATAGCTCAGTGGTAGAGGACTCCTAGGTTCAACCACAGCAGTGCTATTTTTAAAAGTATACGTAAACTGATAATATATATTAAGACACAGGAGAAGAGCTGCAGAATATTAAAAATGAGTTTTGTAGAACAGAACCATCTCAGATCATCAGGCTTTAATGAATTCCAAAAGACAAAATGTTCTACAATTATGATAATGATTGCAAAACTGATATTTAGTAAAACTCACGGAAATGTAAACTTACAACTGGTAAAGTTATAGAACATAAATTATATCTCAAAAAGAATTTTTTTTTGACAGTCTTGCTGTGTTATCCAGGCTGTCCTTGAACTTCTGGGGCTCAAGAAATAATACTGCCTTAGCCTCCTGAATAGCTAGAGTTATGGTGATGTACCACAATAACCCACTTAAAAACTTTTTTTCAATAAAAGACAGGTATCTATAAATTATGACTCAGTAATTGTTTAAAAAAAACAAACAAAAAATATTCTGCAGCTTATCAGCTGTGGACTACTAAATGGATCCTGAGAAGAATTAATGATATGTCAATTTGAAGTGCCAGTAGATTACTTATTGCAAATGCAAAATGGACCCTTGCATGTCCTGCTTAAATATGATTTTTTTCCCCCAAAACTACTTATCTGTGAGCCCCTTAATTTTGGTATAAATAGTTACAGTCTAACAGTTTTTAGTAAGATCAAATTCATAGGCAGGGTGTGGTGGCACAAATCTGTAATTCCAGCACTCAGGAGGCTGAGATAGGATTGCTGCCAGTTTAAGTGCGTTCAAGGCCAGGCTGAACTGCATAGTGAAACCTACCTCAAAAAGATGAAATTCACAGACCATACAATTCAATGATGGTTAGTACTTCACATTTTTTGAACATTTTCCTTAACAGGTAATCTTTTTAAGTATTTTACAGTAACAACTTTCTCCAGAAAAAAAGAAAATCCCTATGCTATCTTTACCTATCATTTTCCTATCTCCTACTCCTAAGCAACAATCTACTCTCTATCTCTAAAGATTTGTCCAATCTGGACATCTCATATGCATGGAATCACATATGCAATATCACATGGAATCACGTGGTCTTTTGCGACTGACTTTTTTTCACTTAACAAAATGTTTTTGAAGTTCATAACTATTGTAATAATGTACTACATCTTTACATTTGCTTCATTATCATCTATGTATCTTCTTTGGAGAAATATCATTCCAGAACCTTTACTCACTTTTTAAACCAAAAATTGTGACACTGAATTATGCATTTATAATTCTATATAATACATAAGACAAAAATAACAAAGGATATAAAAAGGGGTAAATGATTTCTATATTTTACCTTCAGTGATATAACATTAACAAATAAATAGACAAGGGGATGAAAGTCTTCTAGTAGAGGATAACGTAACAAAAAAGTTTATAAATATGCTTACATAATAATATACTGTGTAGGTCAGAGTTAAGTGAACTAGGAATAACTAAAAAGGAACACAATAGTACATCATGTATTCTCATTATGAAAGAAATTTTGTAAAGATAAAATTTACTACAAGTTTAAAGACAAGATAGATTCTGTAAGAGAAAAAAGAAGAACAAAAATCAAGTGAATAGGGAAAAATACAATCAATGTGTTTAAAACTAGGACATTATAAAGAATACAAATTAGGGTCGGGGATATAGCTCAGCAGCACAGTGCCTGCCTGGCAAGCATAAGGTCCTGAGTTCAATTCCTACTACCAAAAAACAAAAACAAAGAATATATATATTAATTACATGTATATGGTCTCAAGACTAGTGTGAATCACACTAAACAGATTTATGTAACCACTGAAAATACAAATCTTAGCCAGGCATGGTGGTACATACCTGTAGCACCAGCCTGATAGGAGGCTGAAGCAGGAAGATCACAAATTTGCACCTAGCCTGAGCAATTCAGTGAGATACTGTCTCAAAAAATAAAAAAGTGCTGGGGATGTAGCTCAGTGCAAAGGTCTTGCGTTCAAACCTCAGTACTGGGGATGCGAGGATATAAAATTTGCAAAAAAAGCACAGATTAGTAAAATCTTACACCAGAAAATAAGACATAAATACTACATCCTGTCTTTAAAAATGAACAACTACCACTCACAATAATTTTTACAAAATAAATAAGTAATTGTATCATACATGGTCACCTACATTTGTTAGCAGGCTACATAGTTCCCAAACCAGTGTTCACTTTGGCTTTTTTATGGTGTATAAGTTATACCACAAATGTAGCCCATCTACTGCCATCACATTGCATCTACTGACCAATCTACTGACATTACATAGGCTCTACTTTAGGTACTAGAAACTAATAGAATGTTTATCTTTCCTGCCATCAAGAGGCAATGTTCCTCTTGGATATCTGACTCTCTGGTTTGGTTTCAAATACTGTGATACCAGTCCTTGATTAGCTTACCTGATGATGGTCAAGCTGGCTCAATTAAAAGCGTTTTTTAATTTAATGTGATCCCTACTGCAAATTAACGAAAATTTGGTGATGTGTTGTTTTTAGTTATCTAAAAAAGATTTGATCATTGAGTCTTTCCCTTATATACTCTATAAATGAATACTACACATTTAACCCCTTCATGGGGTAGGAGTGAAGAGAAACATAATAACAGAAGAATATACATATACACGCACATAGGTTTATCTGATACCACAGAATATTAAGGTTAGTGACTTAGAAACAGATTTATAGCAAAAATACTCAATTATGGGCTATATTTAATCTCTCCTTATCTGTATGTTATGTATGTATGAGACTTTAAGACAAATAACAAAAAAACACCTGCTCTAAAAAGTTGCTCCTGACTCCTCTCCTTCCATTCAATTACTCCTGGGATTGTCCTAGGCTTTGGTTTCTTAGCTTCTTAAATCAGCATTTAAACGCTCCCCACCCCCATTTTATAAGTCAGCTCAAACATACAATGAAGTTGGTATGGCACAGTAATCCTTTGTTACATCTTCCTCTATATCAGAAATCAAATTTTTTTTTCTAAAAGGTAAGATTGGAAATATTTTCAGTTTTGTAGGCTACATGTAAAATCTCTATTGCATATTTTTTTTTTTTATGGTGGTACGGAAGATCAAGCCCAGGGCTTTGTGTATGGATGGGCAAGCTCAACACCACTGAGCTCAACCCTCAGCCCTGTCTTGTATTTGTTAAATATAAAAACTATTCTCAGTTTGGGACCTGAGAAAAAAACCAGTTTGGGTTGGACATGGCACATGGACTATAATTTGTTAGCCCCTATTACAGATAAATCCATAGCTAACATTGTTCCACATTTACTCTGAAATTTTCTATCTAAACACATATCATTATTATTATTGTTTTTATTATTTTATTACAGAAGAGTCATTGACAATATACATTCTGATTCTTGGTCCTAAAAATACTTCTCTACATATCTCCAGAAAGAAGAATATTCTCTTGACTAATCACAATACAATTATCAAATTCAGACTTTTAGGACTGATAAGCCAGATCTGGTGGTATACAACTATAATTCCAGGGTTCTGGAAGGCTAAAGCAGAAAAATTCCAAGATGGAGTCTACCAAAAAGAACCCAAAACAAGGCTGGGCGTGGTGGCGCATTCCTATAATCCCAGCACTCAGGAGGGAGGCTGAGGCAGGAGGATCTTTACAAGTTCAAGACCAGCCTGGGCTACAAAGTGAGCTCAAGGACAGCCTGAAGTGCAGAGCGAGACCCTGTCTTGAAAAGATTTAAAAAAAAAAAAAAAAAAAGAACTCAAAACAACAAAACATCAAACACATTAAGAATGCAAAAGATCTGAAGATAACCATATTTGCATTTTTTACATAAACAGAACATTACAGCTAACAGAATATGGATTATACATAATTTCCAACACACACTTAAGAGAAAATATTTGCAAAACGTAATAGCCTAGCATGGTCACCCATGCCCATGGTCCCAGCTACAGGTGAGGTTAAAACAACAGGATCTCTTGATCTCACAAGTTTGAGACCAGCCTGGGTTTGAGGCCCTCTCAAAACAAACAATACGGAAAGTCCATTATACATCTATCACAATTGCTCAAAAATGACTATGAAATGTTAGATTTTCATGCACTGTTGACTGAGTCTTGATGAAAAACTGTGGTACTTGGCTATACTTCTTATTTATTTTTGAGACAGGGTAGTGCTATGCAGTTCAAGCAGGCCTTGAACTCATGATGATCCTCCTGCCTCAGCCTCCTGAATGCTGGGATTACAGGGTGCAACACCACGCCCAGCATGTCTATAAAAATACACATATATCTACCCTAGGATGTAACCATTCCATCCTCAGTATTTACTTTAGAAAAAGGAAAATTTAAATCCCTAAAGAGAAGTGTTCAAGGATGGTGACAGCAATTTTATTCTTAATAACAAAAAAACTGTAAACAGTCTAGCTTCTAATAGAATGAAGAAATAAACTACTATGGAATAATCAATTAAAATGTGATAGCTAATTTTTTGTGTCAGCTTGGTTGGGCCATAATACCCAGATATTTGATCAAATGGTATTTTATGAAGGTTTATAGGAAACTATTTTTAGGATGGGACTTAAATCAGCAGACTTAAAGCCAACTGTCCTCCAAAGAGCAGAGGGCCTTAGGAAAACAACAGACATCCTCTGAGAGCAATGGAATTAGGGTAGCAAGCTATCTTTTTTTTTTTTTTTTTTTTGAGACAGTTTCACTATGTGGTTCAGGCTGGTGTCATATTCAGTGATCCTCTTGCCTCAGCCTCCTGAGTGCTGGCAGTACAGGCATGCACCACCATGCCCACCTGTAGCAATCTGTCTTCTAACTCAGACTCTTTCTTGAGTCTCCAGATTGCTGACCTTCTCTGTAAATTTTGGGTTTGCTAGCATTATGAGCCAATTCCATAAAATACATTGTTTTCTTTATCCATCTGTATATATGTATCCTATACATCTGCATAAAAAAACTACCAAATAAATATATATCATAAAATATTTTCCTTAAAAAAGATTCTTTAAATTAATATTATATTGTTTCTGAACCTATTCTACTTTACTCTTTGCCTACTTGGGCACTAGTACCACAGGTCTTTAGTTATTGTGTTGTAGTTTTCAATAATTGACAATTCTGGCTCCTTTCAACAGTCTCCTCTTTAGCTGGGCGTGGTGGTGCATACCTGTAATCCCAGCACTCAGAGGCTAAGACAGGAGGATCACTGTGAGCTCCAGGTCAGCCACGGCCACACAGTGAATTCAAGGCCAACCTGTACTACATTGGGAAACCCTGTTTCAAAAAGCCCCCAAAATGAAATAAAATAAAATAAAATAAATCCTCTTTAAATATCCTTTTAAATTATTTTCTAGTTTATTCACATTGCTTCATTCTTCTTTTCTTCTTTTTCCCTCTAAACTGACAAAAATATTCATAAGGAAGAAATATGATGATGTTCATCATATTATTTTTAATAGCACGAGGAAGAACCTCAACAGCTAATCATATGGAATAACAAAAGCAATACATATACAATGACTATGAAAAGCAATTAAATGATATATATAAAAACAATTAATATGAAAAATAAACACAACAGAATGCATAAAATAAATGACACCATTTATTTTAGAAAGTAAGTTTTAAGCCAGGCATGGTGGCACATGCCTGTAATCCCAGCACTTGGGAGGTTGAGGCAGGAGGATCACTGCGAGTTCAAGGCCAGCCTGAACTACATAGTGAGACCCTTTCTCAAAAAAAAAAAAAGCAAATCATGAATATCAGAATTATGTGTTAAAGATATGTGTATGGTGAACAATCATCTAGGTTTAGCCTGGACTAAGGGGTTTTCAGGATATAGCACCTTTACTGTTAAAACTGAGAGGATACTGGCCAGACATAGGTAATAACTCATCCTCCATATATTTAGATTATTTCAAAGGCTAAAAAAATAAAAATGAAATATTACCAATAGTTATCTGAAAGAAAATAATTAGAAGCTATGGTTTCATTCTGCTTTTTTATTTTAAAAGATTAGGGTGACACACTTTTATACAAATAAGCAAAGCTTATTATGGGTATTTTATGAAAAAAAAATCTCAAAACAGAATTAAAGAGTCAAAAGAAAACCAACTCAGCTACACTGACAACCAAAGAAAGCAGACTAAAATCAGAAAAAAGTCCAGACATTATAGGAATAAAAAGTATATGATAATACTATTAACAACTGTATATCCATGAATTACATGACAAATTACTAGAAACACAAATTACCTAAATTAATGCAAGAAATTTTTTAAATCTTTAACAGTTCTATAAGGAGAATAAATCTGTAATTAAAATTTTTCCAAAAGAGGAAAATCCAGAATCAAATGGCTTTGTTACTGAATTATTCTACCAAATACAAAGAATCAACACAAGGGGCAGGGGATACAGCTCAGCGGCACAGCACCTGCCTGGCAAGTACAAGGTCCTGAGTTCGATTTCCGGTACCAAAAAAAAAAAAAGAAAAAAAAATGACAAAGGAATACTTCCTAACTATGAAGTCAGTATTACCCTAATACAATAGCAGATAACATATCGCTAGAAAATTACAGGTCAATATCTCTTATGAATATAGAATAAAATATCCACAATACCATATTAGCCAACCAAAACCAACAGCATATTAAAAGAATCATATACCATGATGAAGTAGGATTTTATCCAGAAATGCAAGAGTAGTTCAACATGACAAAAATCAACCACAGTATTCAAATGCAGGAAAAAAAAAAAAAAAAAAACCATAATCAGCCAGGTGTGGTGCTTCACACCTGTAATCCCAGCACTCTCAGTACTCAGGAGGCTGAGGCAGAAGGGCTGCCCTGAGTTCAAGGCCAGCCTGGGCTACATAGTGAGTTCAAGGCCAGCCTGAAGTACATAAGCAAGACCTTGTTTCAAAATAAAAACCAAACCAAAACAAAAAAACCACATGATCATCTTGACAAAAAACGTTTGACAATTCAGAACACTTTCACAATAAAAATACATGAAAAACTAGGGATAAAAGTAAAAGAGACTTCCTTAACATGATAAAAGTCACAAAAAATCCAGTACCAAAAATATAGTTAATAGAGAAATTTTGACTAGGATCCCTAAAATCAGGAACAAGACAAACTGCTCATTTTTACACTGCTACTCAACAATGTACTGTAAGTTCTAGCCAGAGCAATTAAGGCAGGAAATACAAACAGAAGCCATTCAAATTACAAATAAATAAATGATCTCCACTTGCAGATGACATATGCTCATATATATCTTCCCAAAACTCCAAAATAAAGATATCAGAGCAAATAAATTCACAAATATATAGAGTATATAAAATCAACTATCCACATACATCAGCAATGAACAATTCAGGGGATGGTGGTATACACTTCCAATCTCAGCTACTTAAAAAACTGAGACAGGAGGATCTCAAGTTTGAGCCCAGGCTGGGTAGCTTAGAAAGACCCTGCCTCAAAATAAAATAAAGAATGGGGATATAGCTCAGTGGCAGAGCACCTGCTCTAGATGAAGGCCTGGGTTTGGAGAAATGTCAATTTTAGTCATTTCGCCCATTTGTAAATTTGGGTTGTTTATCTCATTGCTGTTCAGTTGCAAGGGCAAAAGAGGGCAGGGGCTGATACTCTGAATATTCATTCATTTATTCATTCATTCATTTTTTTTTTTTTTTAATTGGGTCTTTTTGAGACAAGGTCTCGCTATGCAGTTCAGGCTGGCCCTGACCTCACTTTGTAGCCCAGGCTGGTCTCCAACTCACAACGATCCTCCTGCCTCAGCCTTCCGAGTGCTGGGATTACAGGTGTGCACTACCATGCCCAGCCCTATACTCTGAATATTTAAAGAACCCCTATAGCTCAGTAACAAAGAGACAAGCAATCCAACTTTACAAATGGGCAAAAGGTACAGAACAGACGTTTCTCCAAAGAAATACAAATGGCATGTGAAAAAATGCTTCACACCATCAGTGTTTTAAGAAATGAAAATCAAAATCTTAGTGAGATACTACTTCACACATAGGGTAGCTATAATAAAAATACTAGGATGGATGGTTGTACACAAACTATCAGGCTATCTTATAGATGTGGGAAAATTGGAATATACTTAATACTATTAGTTGGAATGGAAATGGTATAGCACCTACAGTGCTGTTTGGCAGTTCCTCAAAATGTAAACATAGACAGGAACATGCAATTCACTGCTAGGTATATGCTCGAAACTGGCAACAAGGACTTATTAGAGTTAAGAAAATAATATCTCAAAGTATGGATGGCTATTTGACATGGTGAGTACTTTGAACCAAAAACAGAGTCAGAACCAAGATCTCTCTGACCTTCAAAAAACCCTTTCTCATAAAAAGTCCAAGAAGCAGCTTTCTCTGAAGGTTTTAAATTGTGTGCTATATTGAGTAATGCATTCCATCCTGCCCAAGACATGACTTATTCCTTCATCCAGTGTATCCACACTGAGCATGCTACCCACCATTAGCAACTTAATAGCTATCTTAGTTACCAGATCAACTGTCATGGTATCTCAGTGTTTGTGAGACAAGGAGCAATCAGGCAATACTTTTGAAGTAGCAGCCCAAGAAAAAAGGAGCAGGCAGCTGCGACTTTTGGCAATGAGAGTGAGGAAATAAAAAACAAAACAAAACAAAACAACAACAAAGGCCTGGGGATATAGCTCAGTTGCAAAGTGCCTGCCCGGCAAGCGCAAGGTCCTGAGTTTGATTTCCAGTTCCACCAAAAAAAAAAAAAAAAGGGAGAAAATAAATGGTTATTACAGGAACAAGCTAATGCAGTTTTTGAGATAATAAACTGGGATGTATGGGCAAACTGGACAGGATTAAACAAAGCAGGCAACAGATCTGACCCAGACCTGACCCTAAAATTCCAAATTCATGCCTGTATAGTAACTAAACTCTCTAGTCCAGAGTCTCTAACCCTCCTGAAAGAAAAACATTTCTTTGAGATCCCATAAGATGAAATGCTCCCTTTGTTCAGGCTCTTTGTCTATGGAATAGCCAGCTGTGCTGTTCTTTACTAAGACTGTCTTCTTTCTGGAGCTGGATGATCAACAGGGCAGTCAGCTATGCATTTTCCTATAATAAATTTGCATTTTATTCTCACTTTAGAATTAGTCATGTCTCAGTTCCATCTTTTTTTTTTTAACCTAGGGCCTTTGTACTGAACTATATTCTTAGCCCTTTTTTATTTTTTATTTTGAGACAGGGTCCAAGTTGTAAAAGGTTGAGTTAGAATTTGGGTTCCTCTTGCCTCAGTCTCCTACAATACTGAGATCATGGGCATGTGCCACCATGCCCAGCTGTGATTTCCATCTTATACGCAGCTAAAGATCTATACTAGTTGCTGACTGGTGATACTTCTATTCAGGTAATGATTAATTTACTTAATAACAGAACCAAAGTGGAAGAAGAACGATGTTGGCAACTGGTTATGACAAAGAGAAGCTGCAAAGTGTTTCTCTTAAGTAAAAGAGTGATGTAATAAAATATCTCAAAAGGGGCTGGTGATACAGCTCAGTGGCACAGCGCCTGCCTGGGAGGCATAAGGTCCTGAGCTCAATTCCTGGTACAAAAAAAAATTCTCAACAAGAGAAAAAGACCTGTATACTGATGTTGCTAGGTTCTATGGAAAGAAGAAATATAACATGAAATTATAAAGAAAATGAAATTAGTGGTAGTTCCCTAGTATTTGTAAAACCTTGAGTTTGATCCCCAGCACTAAACAAAAGAAGAAAAAAAAAAAAAAAAAAAACAGAAAATATGTTAAATGATAAGATCCACTACTATCTATGGTTTCAGGCATCCACTGAGGGTCTTAAAATTTATCCCTGAGGAAAAGAAAGTGCTTTTATTTAAGTTTTAAATTTTATCTTTCCCCTCCAAAGTTTCAATAATTTTAGTCTATACAATGAACTGGCTCCAGTAATCCCAGCACTTGGGAGGCTGAGGCAGGAGGATCTCTTCGAGTTCAAGGCCAGCCTGGGCTACAAAGTGAGTTCAAGGCCAGCCTGAACTGCACAGCGAGACCCTGTCTAAAAAGACCAAAAAAAAAAAAAAAAAAAAAAAAAGGCAATAGAGAAATGGGAAGGATAAAAAGCATATGCACTTAATAATGTGCAGAAACACAGCAGCCATAAAGTAGGAGACCAAAGAAAAGGTCAGCTGGTTGAACCTTAAATAGCATTTTGAGCTACAAAAAGAAATAGGAACTTGATGAGTCGGGCATGGTGACACAAGCCTATAACCTCAGAATTCAAAAAGAGGCAGGAAGATTGTGAGTTTGAGGCCAGCCTGGGCTATGTACTGAGATTTGATCTAGAAAAAAAGAAAACAAAGAAGGAAGCGAGAAAGGAAGAAAGGCATAGGGCTTGAGGTTGCTGGGTGGTGGTAATGGCAAAGTATGGGAGGCTGAGGAGAGGAAGAAAAGGCAGACAAACGTTGTCCCACTTTGTTGATAAACTCTCCCAAGTAAATGTCACTTATCTGTCTGGGCCAGGTGTCAGAACCCCAATTTTTTACTCCTGTGGAAAGGTCTTTCCTAAACAGATGGCAGCTATCAGATAGTAAGCCTCGGCCTGCATGTACTGTTTACTAATGTAATGACTGTAAATTTCTTTTCACAAATGGATTATTTTTTTCTGCAGAGGTACACTTTTTCTCTGAATAACCAATTCAAAACATGATACAAAAATATATTTAAGCCGGGCGTGGTGGTGCACGCCTGTAATCCCAGCACTTGGGAGGCTGAGGCAGGAGGACCATTGTGAGTTCGAGACCAGCCTGGGCTGCAAAATGAGCCCAAGCCCAGTCTGAATTCCATAGTGAGACCCTGTCTCAAAAAGACCAAAAATAAATAAATAAATAAATAAAATCTCTCTCTATATATATTTAAGATGGGATATTTTCATGTTTTTCAATTCTTATTTTTTATTAAAATATTTGGCCTTTTGCTGAGCATGATGGCGAACACCTGTAATCCCAGCACTCGGGAGACTGAAGCAGGAGGATCGTTGTGAGTTCAAGACCAGCCTGGGCTACAAAGTGAGCTCAAAGCCAGTTTGAACTCCATAGTGAGACCCTGTCTCAAAAATACCAAAAAAAAAAAAAGAACCAAATCGGCCTTTTATCTTTTGTTCACAAACAGATCTAGAACTGCAACATAGCCATAAAGGTGAAAGATAAGTCTCTTGTTATTTATAATAACCACACCTAAACTTGGAAAACCTCTAGATAACCTCAGGATGTGGGTTAGTTGCCAGGGGAACAAGCCAAAGGGTGCTCAGAGGGTTGGAACTCACATCCTATCCCCGACTTCAGAGGAAGGAAAACAGGTTAAAATTTTAGTTAATCACCAAAAACTGATGATTTGATCAATGCTATAATGAAACCTCCATAAAATACAAGAAGATTGAGTTTATAGTCTTCAAAGAACAGGAACACATTCATATGCTAAGAAATTGGGATACCCCAATTCCAAGGGGACAGAAGCTTGAGTCAGGGACCTTTACAGATTTCATTATGTATTTTTTTTGTCTGAAGAGATTTGTGTCCTCTTAGAACATTCTCAGCATCCTTTGCATCTTTTGCAACTTTCTAGCCAGGTGTGGTGGGGCATGCCTGTAATCCCAGCACTTGGGAGGCTGAGATAGGAGGATCATTGTGAGTTTGAGGCCAGCCTGAACTGCACAGTGAGATTCTGTCTCAAAAATGACCAATAAATAAATAAATAAATAAAAAATAGAACTTTCTTTTTAATAAACTGATTTCCCTTAATGTACTGATCTAACAAATTAATGAAACCAAGAGGGAGGTTGTGGCAAGCCGGATTTATAGCTGATGGGTCAAAACTCCACAACCTGTAATCTCTGGTATCTGAAGTGGCAGACAGTCTTGGACTGAGCCCTCAACCTGTGGGACCTGACACTATTTCCAGTTAGCACTGGAACAGAATTGAACTAAATGTCCTCAAGGTATCTTTCTGCTGCAGAACTGACTGCTTGCTTGATGTACTGGGACATATCTTGTCTAAGAAGTGTGTTGTGACAGTATGGTAGGAGTTTTGGTTTTCTACTCAGCAGATTCTGTATCTTATTGTTTTTTACCCAGACATCAAGTGTATACTTTAACACTTACAAAATATACTGCTCCAAAGCTTCCATGGCCAATTTCTCTGAGATCTGTGAAGAGCTTCTCTGGATCTTCTTTGAAGAAGAGCTCTGCAATTTCAGGGTCCTTTAGACTGCCAGCTCTGTTAGTTGATGGCATCCTGCTGGGCAGTCAGCTGTCTGATTCTAATTTTAAACTGCTATCCCAATCCTTGGTTCATCTGTATGAATGAAGCCACGTTGGCATAAACTACTGTAAAGAAATAAGAAAAGCAGGAAAATTAAAAGCTGCTAAGAATAGTTTCTGTAAGAGCATTTACTGACAACATCCACAAAGATCACCCAATTTCACTGAGAAGGCAATGTGATCTACTGCTGCAGTAGTTCCTAAGCTTGGCTCATTATCACAATTACTTGTGGCACTTTAAAAAAGAAATTTCTAAGTCAAGCATCGTGGAGCACATCTCTAATGCCAGCCCTCTGGAAGGCTGACATAGGAGAATCAAAAGTGTGTGCGCAGCCTGGGCACACAGACCCTATATTAAAGTAAAAAAAATAAATAAATAACTGAAAGGGCTAGAAATGTAGTTCAGTAAGAAAGCCTGGGATCCCTGGTCCATCCAGTCAGGCCTGACCACCATTGCTGTCCTGGTCACCATTGCCTGAGCAGCAGTCCTGATGCCAGTGCCTGGTCCTGTCCAGTCATGACCCCGCTCCCCTCACCCCTGCCACTTCACCTGCTGCTCCTGCTGCTCAGAGGGGTGCTGTGTCAGGCTGAGGATGGGTTTGAAACCGAAAGTCCAGTCTGGACCCTCCAAGTGGAGCCCCTGGTGGAGCCCCCGAGCCATGTGCGGAAACCGCTGCCCTCAGAGACACGCTCCCCATCCACTACATGGGCAGCTTGATAGATGGATGCATTACTGACAGCTCTCTGAGGAGAGACCCTCTGGTTATAGAACTTGACCACAAGCAGGTGATTCCAGGTCTGGAGCAGAACCTTCTAGACATGTGTGTAGGAGAGAAGCAAAGGGCAGTCATCCCTTCTCACTTGGCCTATTGTAAATGGAGATTTCTGCCATCTATCCCAGAGGATGCAGTGGTACAGTGTAACCAACCAAATACTGGCAAAAGCTGGTCAAGAGAGTTTTGCCTGTGGTAGGCATGGCCATGGCGCTAGCCCTCCTGGGCCTCACTGGAATCACCTACACAGAAAGGTCAGCCAACCTAAAGTCTCCAAAAAGAAGCTCAAGGAAGAGAAACAAAATGAAAAGAAATAATAAATACTAATTTTAAAAAAAAAAAGAAAGCCTGGGTTCAATTTCCATTACTCCATTATTACCCCCTAAAAAAAACAGGGGGTTTCCTAGAATACAGCATTTTAAAATTTTAGATACATCTTTACATCCTGAGAAGCTTTCAGTGTCATGTATTTAAAGATTTATCTAATTCTAAAACGGCAAAAGAAACAATAACTAAAAACATACTACAATGACAAGCTGTATGCATAGCGTTTTTAGTAACAGGCAGACACCACTTATTAATAATCTCCATATATAAGGGTCACTGGGCATGGTGGCGCACACCTGTAATCTCAGCACTAGGGAAGTTGAGGCAGGAAGATCTCTGTGAGTCTGAGGCCAGCCTGGGGTACAAAGCAAATTCAAGGCCAATTTGAAGTACATAGTGAGACCCTGTCTCAAAAAAAAAAACCAAACATATATAAGGAAATACACAAAAAATGCAATTTAGTAAACTTTCTTTTCCTTTTAGATACTGTATGATAGTGTGTTAATCAAATCTGATAGATATTCCAAAGAGAAGCACAGCAAGAAGAAGTATAAATTTAACATAGACACTGTTCTCCCATGAACCTGATTTACACTAAAATTTGGCCTTTATCAACTGTAACTTCTTAGATAAGCAGGCATACAGATAACCTGTAAACTCCTTGGTGATTCTGCTAGCAATTCCTTCGCCAGATTATCCAATTATTAAAATTAGGGGCTGGGGATTTAGCTCAGCGGCAAAAGCGCCTGCCTGGCAAGCGCAAGGTCGTGAGTTCAGTTCCCGGTACCGGAGAAAAACCAAAAAAAAAAAATTAATATTACCTGAGAGGCATCAGGACCTGGGTCTAGAATGATGAGACCTAGCTATGAATTCCAGAAACACTATTTATAAATTGTGAATCTGGGAAGTCTCATTTTCCTAATCTGTAAAAGTGAAAATAATAACCTACTTCACAGATTAGTTGTGAGGGTTAAAAGAGTTAATAAATGTAAGCACAGACCAGTTCTCTGGCATATTAAACACTATAACAAATGTTAGCTATTTTGTTTTAATCTGCTTATTATTTTTGCAATTAAAACAATGGAATTTACTCTATTAGAATTCTAAAGAAAACAAAGCTTCACCTAACTCTTCTTATGCCCTCTATATGACGTTTAAACAGGCCCCACTCTTTTTTTTAAAAGAAGGAAAGGTTTATTTAGCTCACAGTTTGTAGAGGTTTTAGTCCATAATCAGCTGGCTCCAAGACAGAGTGGCACATGGCAGAGGGCCAACAGTTTGTGGCAGCAGAAGACAGCAAAAGCAACAAGGGAGAGCAAGCCAGGTCCCACTTTTAGGGAAATAACAAAACCAATTCTCTCTCTCTCTCTTCCTCCCTTCCTCTTTCCTTTCCTTCCTTTCTTTCCTTCCAATATTGAGGACTGAACTCAGGGCCTTCACACTGAGCTACACCCCAGCTTTTCAATGTTTTATTTTGACACAAGATCTCTTTAAGTTACTAAATTGCCCAGGCTGGGCTCAAACTTGCAATCCTCCTGCCTCAGACTCTCAGAGTGCTAGGATTACAAGTATGCACCACCACACCTCCAACTTCAATTTCTGCTAACAAAGCTTCTTCATAACTGTATAAAACAGATTTATGCCTTTTGTACCTCTCCAAAATAAAACTACACTGCAATAAAAAGGTATTAACTAGAAACCCAGCATGGCGGTTATCCCTGTAATTCCAAGTAGAAGGATTATGAGTTGGAGGCCAGCCTGAGCAACTAAGCAAGACCTTGTCACAAAAGAAAAAGAACTGGGGATATAATTCACTGCCCAGCATGTGTAGCATGAGTAAGGCCCTGGGTTCAATCTGCAGCACCACCACCACCAAAAAAAAAAAAAAAAAAAAAAAAAATATAGTTTTTTTTTTTTTTTTTTTTTTTTTTTTTTTTTTTTTTTTTTTTTTTTTGGTTTTTCGGTTTTTCTCTGGTACCGGGAACCGAACTCACGACCTTGCGCTTGCCGGGCAGGCACTTTGCCGCTGAGCTAAATCCCCAGCCCCCTGTATTTCTAATATACACTCAAAGCTGCCCCATATACTTTTCCCTGCTCTGGAAATTCCCTAGAACGAAGAGTATAAGCTAGGGACACAACTCAGTGGCACAAGTGCGTGCCTGGCAGGCAGAAGGTCCTGAGTTCGATTCCCCGTACCAAAAAAAAAAAAAAAGAATATCAATTACATTTCTCTTAAGATACTGTGAACATAGTCAACTTTCTGAACTTCTTACCCCTAAAATGAAAAGGCTGAACTAAATTCCATATGTATTTGATTCCCCAACACAGGAAAAGAGATTTTTAAGTGTTAATACTGAATCAACCTGTAAAAGTATTTTTTTAAAAAAGGTCAGTGTTAAAATCTTATTTAAGGGGCTAGGGATTTAGCTCAGCGGCACAACGCCTGCCTGGCAAGCGCAAAGTCGTGAGTTCAATTCCCGGTACCAGAAAAAAAACAAAACAAAACGAAAAAAATCTTATTTAAGGTTTTTGAGTGATCAAGTTTTAGTAGTATTATAAGAATAATTTTACATTAAAAATTTCTAACTAGTTCAAGATTTGCATCTTGTCTTATCTGCCTAATAAATTCTTACTCAAAATTTGCTAAATGTTTATAAAATTTTTAGCCCTATTAGAAAGAGTTGAACATTTTCTTGTACTTCAAAACATCCTATAGTATTTACCATACTGCACTCTTCTACTCACCCACAGGTGTGATGTGTCTCCTGCATTTTTTTATATAGTATCTACATAAAATTTTAATTTACAAGTGCACCAGACATACAAATATGATGAATAAAAAATACAACTATATGAGTACTACACCCTACAGTCAGCATTACGTATTTGTTGAACTAAGGCGTATACTTAATCTTCCTTTTCTACAACCCTAAAAATGATGTCATTTCAATGGTTACTGAACAAACAGTGCTATACACATAAGATTATGATACACAAAAATATTAAAATTGATAAGAGTAAATTCTTCATCATAGCACCCTCCAGAAAATCAGTGAGATAAAAAAAAAAAAAAAAATCCCATGGAACACTTGCTCTACTAATTACCAAAAGAAAAATCAACTGCCACCAAAAAGAGCAGAATCTTAACCCTAAAACAAGAAGGACTAGTAAATCTATAGAAGACAGGGCAAGAGTATAGTTCAGCAGTAGAATGCTTGTCCATCATTTGATTGCCAGCACAAAAAAAGAAGAGAAAAAAAAAGGAAGGAAGAAGGAAAGAAAGGAAGGGTGCCCTTGAGAGAATCTAATGCCCATGTGGAAAAAAAATTTAATTTACAAATACACCAGACACATAAATATGATAAATAAAAATACAACTATATGAGTACTAAAGAAAATATGAGAATAAATTTCTCTGTAAGCAGAAAATGAGGAAACTTTACCCTGATCCAAATCCAAAACAGTAAGAAAAAAGACTTAAAAAAAACAACAACACAGTCTCATTACGTCGCACAAGCTGGCCTCAAACTCAAAATCTTCTCCCCTCAGCCTACCAAGTAGCTTGAATTACAGGCCTGTACCACCTGGTTGAAAAAGACTTTTATTTATACACAAACATATATAATACATACCTGGCTAAAAAATACTTCTATTAATACACACATACACCCACACAGATGTGCATATACACACCTCAATATATCTGGCAATATAAAAAAGAAAATTTAGAGCTGGGAGTGTAGCTCAGTGGTACAGTGTTTGCCTAGCATCCATGAGGCCCAAGGTTTGCTCCTCAGCACCACAAAAAGAAAAAACTTGGGAGGACATTCTTAGCTAGGGGCCATACAACAATCAGGAATCAGAGCATATTTGGTCCTTGGGCCAATTTGGCAACCCCCAACCTATATAATACAGATTTAATGCAGCTGTTACAAGGATTTTGCTTTTCTCTTTTCATTTCTAACAGTATGTGAAGCATATAAATCAGGTTATTAATGTGATTTTTAAAAAATTGTCAATTACAACAGAAAGTGGCCAATATGATATCACTTTGTCCTATAATTTCACTTTGAATGCACTAAGAAAATTATCAAGTCTGTACAGAGGTAAATATCTAAAGCCACTCCAACAATAACATTTATTTCTAATCAAAATAATTTAATCTCAATCCCAGGTGCACAACATTAACCTGCTGTGTGGTAGGCTGTACAAAACTCAAGACAGTCTTGGTAAGTGCCAAAATTCAAAAGGGGAAAACAGTTAAGTCCAAAATTTAGTTGCACTATCTATTAATACATAAGACAGACTCTGTTTTGCATAAAGTACCTACCAAAAAAATACACTGAATAACAAAAGGCTTTTATATCTTATATGATAAGCTTTATAAATTAATACAACTAAGCCTTTTTCCTTTTTTTTTTTTTTTTTGGGGGGGGGGGGGTTTGGTTTTTCTCCGGTACCAGGAACCGAACTCACGACCTTGCGCTTGCCAGGCAAGCGCTTTTGCCGCTGAGCTAAATCCCCAGCCCCTAAGCCTTTTTCTTTTTGATGCCTATTGCACACATCTTAGCCAACTCAACTTCAGATGATACTGAATTAGTCTTTGTTCAATTTCGAAAATATTCTCACCCTTACTTGCTATTTGCAGATAATTCAGAGGTAAACTTTTCAGGCCTTTCTAAATTGGCACATACTCTTCAAATAAATAAGCAAGCAGTGAGTGATTTCTGTCGACTTCTCAAGAGCCAAGGAAAAATCACTCAAAATCTTTTTTTTAATCGACTATTAGTATCACTCCTAATATCCTCAACTCTTTGAACAGTTCTTGTAAATAAAAGGTTTACTATTACTACCAGTTTATTTTCTATAAACATTCTCTCCCACTGCCACAACTAAATATGATCTCATTTATACATCATCAGTAAATGACTTTCCTTGCTTGGCTAATATATGAGTTATTAAAAAACTTGCTTTAGTCACAGCCTCATTTTCATATTTTATTGTAAAGAAATTTTGCTATAATGACACATTCAATTTTAAATTTTTCTGACCATCACTTTCCAGTCAATTAATTATATTGTGATGGGGGCTGGGGATTTAGCTCAGCAGCAAAGCGCCTGCCTGGCAAGCGCAAGGTCGTGAGTTCGGTTGCCGGTACCGGAGAAAAACCAAAAAAAAAAAATATATATATCGTGATAGGAGCCCAGCGTAGTGGCACATGCCTGTAATTCCAGCAGTTGGGAGGCTGAGGCAGGAGGATGACTTTGAGTTTGAGGCCAGCCTGAACTACACAGACAGACCCTGTCTTCAAAAGGAAAAAAAAAAAAATTGTGATAGGGCTTAGTCTAGAAATACCTATGTACATTACCTTCTTTTAGCATAAACTAGTATCATGGTATAATATACAAAACACTTTGTCATCTAATTTGATAACAAAATGATCCACAGGCTGGGCGTGGTGGCACACACTTGTAATCCCAACACTCAGGAGGCTGAAGCACGAGGATGGCTGCAAGCTCAAGCCCACCTGGGCTTTGAATACTGAGATCAAAGCTAGCCTAAACTACAAGTGGAATCCTGTCTCAAAAACAATACAAAACAAAACCAAACAAAAAACCCCAAAATGATCCACATACTGCTGGGACCTCATACTACTGGGATTTTAAAAGCATGACATTAGTACTCCACTTTGTTTTGACATAATGGATATGCACTGGTAATAAATAAAATGTCACAGCTCAGTGATAAGTGTTAAGGTATAATTGCATTAGTGCAATTTGTAGTGTGCCAAGCTGTGGTGTTAGGGATGAAGAAAAAAAAATCATGTATAGTCTCTACCACACTACAACTACTCAATTTTGTTATTTTGGTACAAAGGCATATATTGACAGTATATAAATGAATAAACTTGTGTTCCAATAAAACTTAACTGATAATCTGAATTTTATACAGTTTTCATGTGCTACAACATACTATTCTTTTGATTTTTTCCAACCATTTAAAAACATGACACTGGGGAGGATGAGGCAGGAGGATCACTTTGAGTTTAAGGGCAGCCTGGGCCACAAAGTGAGTTCAAGGCCAGCCTGAACTGCATAGTGAAACACTGTCTCCAAAAGACAAAAAAGAAAAAAGAAAGAAGAGAGAAGAAAGAAGAAAGAAAGAAGAAAGAGGAAAGAAGAAAGAAGAAAGAAGAGGAAGAGGAAAGGAAGGGAAGGGAAAGGAAGGGAAGAGAGAAAGAAGGGAAGAGAGAAAAAAGGGAAGAGAGAAAGAAGGGAAGAGAGAAAGAAGAGAAGAGAAGAGAAGAGAAGAGAAGAGAAGAGAAGAGAAGAGAAGAGAAGAGAAGAGAAGAGAAGAGAAAAAAGGAAAATGACCAGGTGTGGTGGTATATCCTTTTAATCCCTGCACTAAGGAGGCTGATGCAGGAGGAAGATTGCTGCAAACTGAAGGCCAGCTTGGGCTACAAAGTAAATTCAAGGCCAGCCTGCACTACAAAGTAAGAACCTACCTCAAAAAACAAACAAACAAACAAAAAAAACAAAAAACACATTCTTCACTAGGGACCACACAAAAATCAGGTAGAAGAGATTTATGTACCTATTAAAAGAATATTTCTACCTAATGCTATGGATTAATCTGCAGATTATATTTCTGTGAAAAATACAGCAAAGCACAGGACATTGTATATAATATACTACCTTTATTTAAGGGGAAAGAATGGGAAAAAAGGATGAAAAGATAAATAATATCCTACTTCAAGCAGTTACCAATGGAGAAAGGAGACAGAGTGGATAAATGGGAATAATAACTACATTTTTGTTTTGTTTTGTTTTGTTTTTTCTTCCGGTACTAGGAATCGAACTCATGACCTTGCGCTTGCCAGGCAGGTGCTGTGCCACTGAGCTAAATCCCCAGCCCCAATAACTACATTTTTGAATGTATGATGTATTATAAACCTGACCTTTTAATACCTTTATAAGATAAAGATGTAAAGAAAATGAACAATCCGTAAAAGTCCAAAACAAATTAAAACAAACAACCCAAACTATATTAAATTGGTGGTTTAACAACAGAGAGAGGAATTCTTTCAACTTTTAAGCCTCATGTTTTTCCCATGTGTTACTACTAGGGTACAACCTAAGTGGGGAGGGCGGGGGTGTAGGGGGGATGACCTACAAATCTTAAGCTATTTTAATCATCTTGTTCTTAGTAATAACCATTATACACATAAGATACAAGAAAGGAATATGTCACATGGAGCCAAGATAAAACAGCTGGCCATAGTGGTACACACTTGTAATTCTAGCACTCTGTAGGCTGTAGCAGGAGGATAGCAAAAAAAAAGTTCCAGGCCAGGCACTGCCACATAGTGAGACCCTGTCTCAAAACACCGAACGGGGGCTGGGGATTTAGCTCAGTGGCAAAGTGCTTGCCTGGCAAGCGCAAGGTCGTGAGTTCAATTCCTGATACCGGAAGAAAAACAACAACAACAACAAAAAAAACAAAAACAAACACACAAAAAAAACACTGAACAAACAAATGAACAAACCAAAAAGTGAAAAACAGGGGGCTAGGGATTTAGTTCAGTGGCACAGAGCCTGCCTGGCAAGCATGAGGTCGTGAGTTCAATTCCCAGTATGGGAAAAAAACAAATACAAAACAAAAAACACAAAAAAACAGAAAGTGAAAAACAAATATAAAATCACAGAAGTAAAAACCTTGCAATAATGCAAAAGTTTAAAATGTCAGTGAGAAATCTGTCTTTCTGATCAGAGGAACTGAGAAAAGGGGTCACTGGAAACAGGAGTACAAGAGAAATAATTAGAAATAAGATTCTATAATTCTGCAGATGAAGTAACATAAATAATAATGTATAAATACATATATACAACAAATTCAAACTAGCACAGTAAAGTCCTTGAGAACTGCAACATAAATCCTAAACTACCTGAGAGAAGCCAGGGTGGTGGCACATGCCTATAATCTCAGCATTTGTGCTACATAGTGGGTTCAAGGACAGCCTGGATAACACAGTAAGATTTTTGTCTCAAAAAACAAACTACACGAGAGACATGTCCATATACAAAGAGAGGAAGAAAGTTGAAAACTGAGCTTTCCTTAGAACTACCACCCACAGAAAATGAAACAGATCTTGTCACACAAGCTATCTAAACTGGTTTAAATGCTAAAATGAAGAACATTCTCCAAACACTATTAATAGTCACATATATCTATATTCCTAGCACTCTGGGATGCTGAGGCAGGAGGATCCCAAGTGCTTAGGCCCAGGGTTCAATCACCAATAACACTACCCACTCCAAAAAGAAAGAAATTACAACAGCTATTCAAAATCTCCAGGATTGGCCAGGGTCATAGTTCAGCAGCACAGTGCCTGCCTGGTAGGCACAAGGTCCTGAGTTCAATTCCTGTTACCAAAAAAAAAAATAAAAAATAAAAAAAATCTCCAGGATAAACCCCAGAATTACTCTACATGCAAAAACAAACAAATTCAATACGTCCCCATAAGAGGAAAATATGACAATTATCAAGGGAAAAGTTTAACAAATGGCAATTTCAAGGTGACCTATGTTGGAATTGTCAAAGACACAATTAATGAGACATGGTTAACACTTCTGAAACAACTGGAAAGACATTCGTTTATTCATTTACTGGTTTTCTGAGAAAGGGTTTCACCATGTAGCCTAGGCTAGCCTCGCACTTATGGTGATACTTCTGCCTCCTCCTGAGTCCTGGGATTATAGGTATGTACCATCTTGTTAAGACATAAATTTTTAGCAGAGAAGTGGAAATTATAAAAATAACCACATGGAGAATTTAGAACTGAAAATACAATATACAGAACTTTTCCAAAAACTGACTGCATGGACTCAATAGCAGGATAAACATGATAAGAGAACACAGTCAGTGTACTAGAAGATCAAACAGAAAGAAAAAGGTCAAAAAAAAATACAGCCTGAATGACTTGTGGGCCAATGTCAAATAGTCTAAGTTTCATTATCAGTAGAGCTGCATAGATAAGAAAAACAGACTAATAAAAGAAAAAAAATCCTTTATTAAAGGCAAAGAACTTCCAAAATTTGAGAAAGGACATTAATTTTACAGATTCAAGGTCAGCAAACACTTAAAAAACAAAGTCAAAGGAAATCAACATTTAGATACATTATAACCAAAATGTTTAAAAACAAAATACAAGGCCAGGGAGATAGCTCAGGGGCATAGCGCCTGCCTGACAAGTGCAAGGTTCTTAGTTCAATTCCTGGTACCAAAAGGAGAAAAAACAAAAAACAAAAACACCAAAATATAAACTTTCAGAACCAGGCATGTTGGCACACGCCTGTAATCCCAGCACTCGGGAGGCTGTAGCAGGAGGATCATTGTGAGTTCGAGGCCAGCCTGGGCTACATAGTGAGCTTAAGGTCAGCCTGAACTGCATAGCGAGACCCTGCCTCAAAAAAGACAAATAAATAAAATAAAATAAAATAAACTTTCAGATTTCTCAGTGAAAACAGTGGAACCCAGAGAAAGTGAAACAGCATCTTTAAGGTGATGGAAGAACTGACAAGTCAGAAATCTTTAGCTAGCAGAAGTCTTCTTCAGAAATAAAGGAGAAGACAAAGAGGAAAGGAGGGCAGAGAGTCTCAGATGAAGGAAAACTAAGACTATATATGATCAGACTTGTAGAAATGCAAAATACTAGGAAAAAAAAAAAAGACAATTGGAGTGGTTATACAAAATAGACTCCTAAGCTAGAAAATTTAAAAGAGCAACATTATGCAATGAGATGTCCATTGACTAAATCGCAGATTTATGTGTCTGACAACAAAGCCTCAAAATTACATGAACTAAAAAGAGAAACAGACAAATTCACAATTACTTTTGGAGATCCAACACTTCTTAGAAATTTAAAGTAGTCAGAAAAGCAGCAGAACTACGTAACAATGCTATTAACCAATGGGACATGACACACTCCTGATAACAATAGAATACACATTCAAATGCATATATAATACAGAAAACAAAACAAATCTTATATGACTATCTTGTCATTAAACTTGAAACATTTTTTAAACCACAAACACTTGGAAGTTAAACAGCACACTGCTATGTGATTCATAGGTTAATGAAGTTTGGAGAAAAATTAGAAAAGATTATGAACTGTGTGGTAATTGTAATACAACAAAAAATTGGTAGAATACAAGTAAAGCAGTGCAAAGAGGTAAATGTACAATATTAAATCCTATACTGTGGAGGAAAGGATCTCAAATCAGTAATAACCTAAACTGTCTTAAGAATTTGGAAAGAGAAAAGCAAATTAAATCAAAAGTAAGTGTAAGGAAGGAAATATTAATGAATATAATGATGAAGCCAACTGAGTAAAATTTTAAAACTTGGTTTTTGGGACCAAGGGAAATATAACATGAAAAGGCCTCCAACCAAATTACCCAAGAAAAATAAGGGCAGAGAGAAATTACCAATAACAGAAATAAGAAAGAAAGGAACTACGCATGGTGGCGGGTGCGGGCCATAATCCCAGCACTTGGGAGGCTGAGGCAGAAGAATTACTGCAAATTCAAGGCCAGCCTGGTTTAAGGTCAGCCTGAACTATTTAGCGAGACCCTGGAGAGAGGGGACGGAGAAGGACAGGGAGAGGGAGAAGGACAGGGAGAGGGAGAAGGAGAGGAAAAGGGAGAGGGAGAGGGAGAGGGAGAGGGAGAGAGAGAGAGGGAGAAGGAGAAGGAGACCAAGAGGAGATGGGGAGGGTGACAAGGAAGGGGGACTGAAAAGGATGCTGCTTAGTAAGTAGTGGAAAATAACTGGAAAGAAAGAATACTTTTCTGATCAACAATAATTCTGTATTTCTTTTTTTTTTTTTTTTCTTTTGGTTTTTCTCCGGTACCGGGAACCTAACTCACGACCTTGCGCTTGCCAGGCAGGAGCCTTTGCCGCTGAGCTAAATCCCCAGCCCCAATTCTGTATTTCAAAAGTCAGTACAAAGTATTTTGAATGTTGAAAGTGTCACAGTCTACCCCGATAGCTATGTACACTTATGTGTGTCAAGATTTTTCTTGGTACTAGACATTGAACCCAGGGACAATGCACAGGGCTGCATCCCAGCATTGTTTATTTAGAGACAGAGTCTCATTAAGTCACTAAATTACTTAGGTAGAACTCAAACTGACCATCCTACTGACTCAGCCTCCCAGAGTGCTGGAATTATAATAAACATGTGCCACCATACTTGGCAATATATATTTTTTTTATGTATTTTCTATATTGTTTGATTTTAAAGTAAAAATTAAAGAAAACAGAATTGTACCTACACGATAGTATTAATTACAGAGCCACTGTAATCATGACTCCGTAATTCCAGTTTTCAAACATACATATATGAATACCTAAACAAAGCACAGGGCTAATACAGGTTGATAAACTACAGTTCAGGCTTAAAAAACATAAATATTAATAGCAAGTTCTTAAAGGACTATGAAACTGCATATATACTCTTTTATTAAACTCTTTCTGATTAAAAATATACAAGGCAAGCCAGGCAGGATGACACATGCCTGTAATTCTAGTACTCCAGAACTTGAAGAACGAGGATTGTCATGAGTTTGAGGCCTGCACTATACAGGGAGTTTTCAAGGTCAGATGGACTACATAGCAAGACCCTGGCTAAAAAAATAATAATAATAAAATAAATAAATACGATATATAATTTTTGTGGGCAGTGTTATTTTGTTCAATTCAAAATCATATATCTCCAAGAATATGATTAGAATAAAACCCAATATAATTTATTTTAAAATCTCAGACAAATATAAGATTTTCAGAATTAAGTAACTGTCCCACATCTGTAAAAACAGTCAAGTAACACTATCACATAAAAGCAAGAGAGAAGTTAGGGGAAGCAATTGATAATCACAGCACATCTAGTTATTATCTGAATATTCTTTCAATTAAGTTTTTTCTTTTTTTTGGTCTTTTTGAGACACGGTCTCGCTATGCAGTTCAGGCTGGCCTTGAGCTCACTTTGTAGCCCAGGGTGGTCTCGAACTCACAACCACCCTTCTGCCTCAGCCTCACAAGTGCTGGGATTACAGGTGTGCACCACCACGACCGGCTAAATCAAAAGTAATGATGTTATGGCACTACCATTTTTTAAGAATCTTCACATTTTTACAAAAGAGGACATTCTTGATCCCAAGCAACTAATTTAACATAAAACCCTTAATTAAGTGGTTCCAAATAAGAAAATAGCTAATTTAGTCAAATGGTTGATCCCAATGAAGAAAGAAAAACTGCAGAAATTGTACTGTCCACTATGTTCTCATCTCGATAGACAGATGGACACATACACATGTGCTAAGTTTCAAAGCTTTTTTTCTTCAAAGAGACAAAAAATATGTTACTGATCCTTTGCTCCTTTCGCCTCATTCTCTTTTTCTCTTTCTTTTATTGGGATGGGGAGTAGAGATTTGTTTAACTGTTATTGTATTTGAAAATGATATGATTATGTAACAGAAAATGTTGGCTTAACTGATTGCTGAAGTGTTGATATATCAGAACTGAAATCAACTTCACATTTAACAACACAAAAATGTTTGCTTTAAAGTACTAGGTTATTTAATGCTATTTTATGGATTATTTCATGTAAATCTGTAGAATAAGAATATGAAGCCAGGTGTAGTTTCACAAACCTATAATCTCAGCACTCCAGGAGGCTGGGGCAGGAAGATCTCGAATTCATGTCTACCTTTGGCAATTTAACAATCCATGTCTCAAAAGGATACAAAAGGGCTAGGGAAGTAACTCAGGGTGAAAATCCTAGTATTTACCCTTAAGGGAGGGAGGGAGGTTGACTGAGAGACAAAGTGAATTATGAATAAGACTATGAAAACAAAAGAACAGTCAAAAGAAATTGTGTTCATGAAGAGACTGCTCTACTCCCTGGAAGGATAATTAGCAGAACAAAAAATAAGATGAAGTTTTATATTTCTTAAGGACAATAAACTAGAATGGATAAACTACAGTATTCTGCTTACGATCCTCATTCCAGGTTAACTAAAAAAGCTAAATCTATGCATTTAAGAGTCAAATGTAAAGCAAATGAAATAAAGGTTGAGTATGAAGGGTCATGTTTGGTTATAAAATAAGATGCATAACAGTGTAAAACCCCATCATGTTCTCCCGTGTGTGTGTGTGTGTGTGTGCGCGCGTGTTAAATAAAGAGAAATATATAGGTTTGAATCCAGAATAGCAAAAGCAATTCTGCACAAAAATAAAGTATGAGGCATCACAATCCCAGACTTGAAGTTATTATTATAAAGCTACTGTGGCATCAGCACAAAAACAGACACAAAAATCAACAGAACATAATAGAAGATGCTGAAACAACCTCAAGTATATTCAATTATTTGATCTTTGACAAAGGAGCCAAAAACATGCACTGGAGAAAAGATAGTCACTTTAATAAATGGTTTTGGGAAAATGGCTATCTACATGCAGCAGAATGAATCTACAAACGAATCTTTCACCATGTATTCAACTAAAATTGCAATGGATCAAAGAACTAAATGTTAAAACACAAACACTTAGCCTGCTGGAAGTCAAAATAGATAGACTTCTCAAAGTCACAGGCATATGCAAGGAGTTTCTAAACAGAACTCTGCGGCACAGGAAATAAGTAGTACTAAGAATCAACAAATGGGATCAGATCAAATTAAAAAGCTTCTGCTCAAAAGAAACAATCAACAGAGTAAAAAGACAACCTACAGACTAGGAAAATAATTTGCCAGATATTCTCCGCAAAGAACTAATATCTAGAATATATAACTAATTCAAAAAGAAAAATAAAAGACCCAGTCAAGCCAGGAATGGTGGTGCACACCTATAATCCCAGCACTCGGGAGGCTGAGGCAGGAGGGTCATCTGGAGTTTGAGACCAGCCTGGGCTACAAAGTGAGCTCAAGGCCAGCCTGAACTGCACAGCGAGATCCTGTCTCAAAAAGACAAAAAACCAAAAAAACAAAAGACCAGGTCAAAAAAATGGGCAACAGCTAGGCATAGTGGCGCATACTTGTAATCCCAGCACTTGAGAGGCTGAGGCAGGAGTACTGCTGCAAGTTTGAGGCCAGCCTGGGCTACAAAATTGAGTTTAAGGCTTGCCTGCACTACATGGCAAGACCCTGTCTCAAAAAAGGAAGTGGGAGGGCATGCAACTGAAATTCATAGACATTTCACAGAAATATAAATAGCCAATAAATATATGAAGATATGCTCAACATTTCTGACCATTACAGAAATGTGAATTAAAACAATGCTGAGATTCCATATTACCCCAGAAGGAAATCAAGTAGTAACATCAAGAAATCAAGAAATCAGCCAGGTGTGGTGGCACACGCCTGTAATCCCAGCACTCGAGAGGATGAGGCAGGAGGATCGTTTCAAATTCAAGGCCAGCCTGGGCTACAAAGTGAGCTCAAGGCCAGCTTCAACTGCATAGAAACACCCTGTCTCAAAAAAAAAAAAAAAAAAGAGAAATCAAATAACAACATCAAGAAATCATATAACAGTCCATTGTCACTACTCCTATTCAACATAGTTCTGGAAATATTAGCCAGAGAAATTAGACAAGAGAGAGAAATAACAAGAATAAAGATAGCAAAGAAGAAGTGAAATTATCGTTGTTCGCACATAACATGATACTCTACACAGAAGACCCCAAAAACTCCACCAAAAGGCTTATAGATTTAATAACCAAATTCAGTAGCACAGCTGGATATAAAGTCAATACTCAAAAATTATAGTATTCTTATACACAAACAGAGAAATTAGGGAAACCACACCTTTCGTGATAGCATCTAAAAAAAATGAAATACTTAGGAATCAATCTAACAAAAGAAGCAAAAGATCTATACAGTGAAAATTATAGTACTCTGAAAAAAGAGACCGAAGAGGATTTCAGAAAATGGAAAGACATTCCTTGCTCATGGATAGGAAGAACCAACATTGTGAAAATGGCCATACTCCCAAAACAGTTGTACAGATTCAGTACAATCCCAATTAAAAAACCAATAGTATACCTCACAGATCTAGAGAAAACATTCCTAAAATTCATCTGGAACCAGAAAAGGCCTAGAATAGCAAAAGCAATCCTGGGCAACAAAGGCAAGGCAGGAGGCATCACAATCCCTGACTTGAAATTATACTACAAAGCTACTGTGATAAAACCAGCCTGGTACTAGCATAAAACAGACCTGATGATCAGTGGAACAGATTAGAAGATGCAGACACAGCTACAAACATTCAGCCACCTTATCTTCGACAAAGGGGCCAAACACGTTCACTGGAAGAAAGATAGCCTCTTTAATAAACGGTGCTGGAAAAACTGGCTTTCCACATGCCAAAGACTAAAACTAGACCCATGTCTATCACCATGCACTAAACTAAAGTCAAAAGGGATCAAAGATCTAAATATCAAAATAGAAACACTAAACACTGGAAGAGAGAGTAGGTAAAAATCTCAAAGACATAGATAGGGGTAGGCAGGGAGTTCATGAACAAAAACCAAACTGTATGGGGAAATACTTCAAAGAATCAATAATTTGAATCTTATCTTATTGAAAAGTTTTTGCACATCAAAAGAAATCACCAACAGAGTAAAAAGAAAACCCACGAATTGGGAAAAAAATTTCAGCCAACTGCTCCTCAGACAAAGGCCTTCTATCTAGAACACATAAAGAATTGGAAAAAATCAGACCTCCCAAATTCAAAGACCCAATCCAAAAATGGGCATCTGAGATAATATGCACTTCTCAGATGAAGAAATACTAATGGCGATTAAATATATGAAAAAAATTATTAAATATATGAAAAAATGTTCAACATCATTAGTCATTTGACAAATGCAAATTAAAATTTGCATTTTAATGAGATTCCCTCTCATCCCAGAAAGAATTTCATCAAGAAATCAACCAATGGCAAATGCTGGAGAGGCTGTGGGGAAAAAAGAACTCTGCTCCACTGCTGGTGGAAGTGGAGACTGGTGAAACCACTGAGGAAATCAGATTGGAGATTCCTCAGTAAACTAGGATTAGAAGTCCCACTTAACGCAGCTTACTCCCCTTCTAGGTATTTTCCCAGAAGAATTAAAAACATCCTACCACAGCAATATATGTGCACCCATGTTTATAGCAGCACAATTTGGCATAGCTAAATCTTGGAAACAACCCAAATGTCCATCAACTGAGGAATGGATATAAAAGATGTGGTGGGGCTGGGGATTTAGCTCAGTGGCACAGTGCCTGCCTGGCAAGTGCAAGGTTGTGAGTTCGATTCCTGGTACCGGAAAAAAACCAAACACAAAACAAAACAAAAAAAGATCTGGTATTTTTACACAATGGAGTATTACTCACCTATAAAAAAGATAAACTCAAGGCTTTTGTAGGTAAATGGATGCAACTAGAGACCACACTCGTAAGTGAAATAAATAGGACCCACATGTGTAAACATCATATTGTCTCCCTGGTGTAAGAATATGAAAGAGTAAATAAAACCCCAAATGTACAATAAATAATATGAAAGGGAAAGAAACTGCTCAAAGGAAGGAACAACTGGGTTGAGGGAAAGAAGAAAAAGAAAGAACTAAGGCAAAAATATATATATATGTATATAGAAGGATAGCTGGGATAACTGTACTGCTGATGTCTGGTGGTTTATTGAAAGGAACAGTTAATGCTTACTTTTTTATATATATTTTGACCAATTTTGCATGCTTATATCTGGTAATCTGAGCAACTGATATGAAGACAACAATATGCCATATAACAACCATTGTGAATTCCTACCATCTTGCCTGGTGAAACTCTGTACTGTCTCTAATTATTTTTTTAAATTATTATCTTCTCATTCTCTTTAATGGTTTGATTAATCTTCCATTCTTATATCTGGTAATCTGAGCAACTTCGTTGAAGATAACAATATGTAATATAACAACCACTGTTAATTCCTATCATTTGGTTTGAAACCCAGTATCATTTCTAATGTTCTTGCTTTGCTTTGTTTGTATTTAGCTACTGTTCTTTTTTTACCACTCTCTTTAAAATAAAAAAAAAATTTTAAATGCAGTTCATCTACTTAAAAAAAAAAAGAAATCAAATAACAAATGTTGGTGAGGCTGCAGGGGAAAAGGAACTGTTCTACACTGTTGGTGGGAATGTAAACTAATACAACTGCTTTGAAAATTAGTATGGAGATTCCTCAAGAAACTAAAACTAAAAATTTCATTCAACCCAGCTATTTGCCTTCTAGGTATCTTCCTGAAAGAGTCAAAAAAGACATATTACTGTGACAATGCATCCTCATGTTTACAGAAACACAATTCATAACAGCTAAATCTTTGAAGTGACCTATATATATATATATATGTCTATCAACACATGAACAAAGAAAATGTTGTATTTACACATAATGGAGTACTAGTACTATGCCATAAACTTCAGTTATTTGTAAGAAAATGGATGTACTTTGAGACACCAATGTTAAGTGAAATAAGTCAGACACAAGTTTAAATATTGAATAGTTTCTCATATGAGAAACCCAAAGTATAAATAAAGAGCAAAACAAAAGATAACAGAAAGTATAGGGCGACTGATGTCTCTCACAGGGCAAGGGATGGAGGGAGAAAGGCTGGGTACGGTGGTGCACACCTATAATCCTAGCACTCATAATCCTAGCACTCGTTAGGCTGAGGCAGAAGGAACGCTGTGAGTTCGAGGCAAGCGTGGGCTACAAAGTGAGTTCAAGGCCAGCTTGAACTGCATAGTGAAACTTTATCTCAAACCAAAAAAAAAAGGTGGGGGGCTGGGGATTTAGCTCAGCAGCAAAGCACGGCAAGCACAAGGTCGTGAGTTCGATTCCTGGTACCGGATGAAAAACAAAAAAAAGAGAGAGAGAGAGAGAGAGAGAGATGGAGGAAAAGGGAAGGCAGGGAAGGAAAGGGGGATGAAAGAAGGAATTAAGACGTGCTATGTATATATACTACCATCTCCGCCAAGAAGGGGATCAAGAAATGGATGGGACAGGGAGAAAGGAAAGGGAAAGAGGATGAAAAAAAGGAATTAAGATGTATTATGTACATGTACCAATTCCTCATAAGGAATGTCAATGTACTACAAACATGTACTAATAAAATTTTTTTTAAATACATGGGTTTGAGTATTAGTATGTATTTGATTGTATATGCATAGATTGTCTCTGGTATAATATTACAGTAAATATGTAATATTATTTGCCTCCAGGGAAAAGTACTGAACCTATGAGGGCCAACAAGTGCATAGCTTCAAAGTTAAACTACCTGAGACAGAATTCTAGCCTCTGTTTACTAGCAGTATAATTTGGGCAAGTCATTTAACCTATGACTCAATTTGCTTATATGTAAAATGGTCCAACACTATACTTGGGATTGTGAGCATTACTATTGTTAAGAAATATTCTATCATATGGATATACGACAAAAAGTGTCTTCCCAGAAAACTTCAACATTGTTATTTTGTGCCACTGGTAAGCTAGAAAGATAAAGTGAGATTGTTTTGCTTTGTTATTGTTGTTTCCCCCAATGCTGAGGATTGAATCCAGGGCTTCATGCTTGCTAGGTAAGCACTCTACTACTGAACTACATTCTTACCACTACTATTTTTAATTTTGAGACAGGATCTCACTAAAGTTGCCCAGGCTGGCCTCAAAGTTGGGATCCTCCTGTCTAAGCTTGCTAAATAGGTAAGACTACAGTCACAATGCCTAAGAAATTTTCTTAGCCATATTGTTCTATTTATGGTGAAATCTACTTCTGTCACAGTCAAGAAAGTCCCTTCTATTATTCAACACTGTTCCAGAAGTACCAGCTTTGTTAACATGTATCATAACACATGAAGCATTTTTAGAAGTCAATAACAAGAACAAAAAAGTAGTTTCCACAAATAAACAAGTCACTCAATAAACATACTGTGGTAGTTGAGAAGAGATTTTTAAAAAGAGAACATATTTTTAAAAGAAAGTTACCCATAAAAAGAGAAAACTCAAGAGTACCTAGTTTTCCCTGGCCTCTTAGAACAAAGCACTGTCAACTTTTAAATTTTTACCAATTGTTTAGGTGAGAAAAAGCACCCTTATCTATTACTAGTAGAGAGAAAATTTAATACAAATGCATGCAGAAGAATGTGGCCATTTGTGACAAAATTACAGGTACAGTACTTTCATCCTTTAACAGTCCCACTTCTAAGAATATAATATAATGTTACACTTGTCACTTTATATTAAATTTCTATATGTATTTTCAGAGCTTAGACCCAACACTTGTGTACTACATAGTCTCTCCATCCTTACTTTGTACATTCAATGAATTGTATGTACATTGCAATGTGTAATTTATGTATGTTTATTCTTTTTTTTTCTGGTACCGGGAATCATGTACGTTTCTTTTTTTTTTTTTTTTTTTTTTGGTTTTTCTCTGGTACCGGGAACCGAACTCACGACCTTGCGCTTGCCAGGCAGGCGCTTTGCCGCTGAGCTAAATCCCCAGCCCCCGGGAATCATGTACGTTTATTCTTTATATTATTTTGTACTATACATCTATATGTATAAATGTCATATACAGCACTACTTAATGAAAGATTATCAAAACACGTACAAGAAAACTCAAAACTACAAGTTCTTGGAAAGATTAACAAAACTGACAAACTTTTTAACTATCCAAAAAAAGAGAAGGGGTTGGGCATGGCGGCGCATGCCTGTAATCCCAGCACTCGGGAGGCTGAGGCAGGAGGATCATTGCGAGATCGAGGCCAGCTTGGGCTACAAAATGAGCTTAAGGCCAGCCTGAACTGCACAGCGAGACCCTGTCTCAAAAAGACCAAAAGAAAAGGAAAAAAAAAAAGGAAGACTCGAATTACTCAAATCAGGACTGAAAACAGGCATATTAGTACCAAACTTACAAAACTAAAATGAATACGAGAATAGCATAAACAACTAATAGGCTGGAAAACCTACATGAAATGGTCAATTTCCTAAAATAACACAAACTATCAAAACTTCAGAGAACAGAAAATCTCAACAGATTTATAACAAGTAAATAAACTGATAAATCAGCAAACAAAAACTTTCAGCAAGAAAAGCCTAAGACCAGACAGCTTCCACTTGTGACTTCTACCAAATATTTAAAGAATTAACACCAAATCTTTTGTTTCATTTTTTTTGAGACAGGGCCTCACTATGTAGTACAGGCTGGCCTTGAACTCACATCTATCCTCCTGCCTCAACCTCCCAAGTGCTCGGTTACAGGCAGTACTACATCTTTTTATAAAGCCAGAACTACCTTAATTCTGAAGCCATACAAAGACAACAAAAGAAAATTGCAAAAAATAAAACTGCAAACCAGTATCTCCTAGGAATATACAGTCTACTGCCATACCACTTTGAAGATGCCCTATATCTCATCTTACAAAAATCTTCAATCAAATGTTACCAAACTGGGCCAGGGACATAGCTCAGTGGCATAAGCGCCTACCTGGGAAGTGCAAGGTCCCACGTTTGATTCCCGGTAGGAAAAAAATAATAATAAAAGTAAGTATTACCAAACTGAATCCAGGAGCATGTTAAAAGGATTACAGCCAGGTGCAGTGGTGCACACATGCCTGCAATCCCAGCACTCAGGAGCCTGAGGCAGGAGTATCACTGCGAGCTCAAGGCCAGCCTGGGATACAAACTTGAGTTCAAACCAGCTGAGAGGCCAGGTGTGGTGGCACACGCCTGTAATCGCAACACTTGGGAGGCTGCGGCAGGAGGATCATTGCAAGTACATGACTAGCCCAGGCTACAAAGTGAGCTCAAGTCCAGCCTGCAGCCTGAACTGCATAGGGACACCCTGTCTCAAAAAGACAAATAAATAAATAAATAAAATAATTTTAACTGGGAGTGATGGTGCACACTTGTAATACCAGCACTCTGAAGAGCCTCATCAATTTAAGGACTTTGTGATAACTTGTCTCAAAATTTAGTTTTTGTTTTCTGTTTTTTCCGGTTCCGGGAATCGAACTCACAACCTTGCGCTTGCCAAGCAGGCACTGTGCCACTGAGCTAAATCCCCAGCCCCTTGTCTCAAAATTATAAAAAGAAGAAACTGGGCCCTGGGTTCACAACATCCCCAGTACTGTGTGTGGGGGGAATATATATGACATAGATATAGATATAGATATCTACATTATATATATGTGACCATTATTTCCATGTAGCTTTCATTGAAAATTTTAAATCTAAAATTTCTTTTAAATATTATCCAATTACTTGAATTACACTGAATAATATTACTTGTTACATATACTAGAAAGAAAAACTTTCCTCTAAGTTAGCTATGATCTACAGAATAGAATTTAAATCATTATGCAGTTTAAAAAGTGTCAAATATTGTACACTACTTTGTACATGGTAAGTTCTGCTATAACATTTATTTAAAAAGTAATTTCAGCATGAGAATTACACATCTACTTATAGTTTCACCCCTGACAAACAACGCAGGTAACTAAATACAGAACCAAGTATACTATCTGTTCTTTTCTTGTGTTTTGATAGTCTGCCATCTGCAGCCTTGAGGGTCTGGAGAGACTGTCCTTCCTGAGGCTAGTCAATTCTCAGGATTAACAAAAACTTACAGGTACACATACCTTTCAGTAGTAAACCGAACAAACTAAAGCTCTTATTCCCTAAGTACCTCCTTTATTATCTCTGACAAATGTGCCTGGTACTGTACTCATTCCTTTTCCTTATTCACTTCAAAGTCAGGTACCAGAACAACTTAAGAGAGTTCCTATACCTCATTATTCCCCTGAGATTACTGAAATTAGTCAACATTTGTCCTGCTTCACCTGCGCTGCCTATTACTACAGAAACCACAATGAAGGCTCTTACCACTTTTTCCTCCAGTTCCTTTTGCCTCTGATCTTAGTGTTTTCCCACATGGTCCTACATGATATGGTATGCCCCCTCTAGAACTGTCAGTAACAACCTACCTTTCCGTGGCAGTTTCTCCTGATTTGGTGGCCTCATCATACCAGATATGGTAATGATAAAATCTACCTTTTAACACACCAACCCAAATAAAACATGAACATATACCTTAAACATATTATCAGCCACCTCAGTTCACTGCATGTTATATACACTTATTCATATCTGTGTTACAATTTTCATCTGAGTTCAGAAACTTGTCTTCTAGTACTTCACCGTAACTCCTAAGTCACAACCTTCCTATATTCACTTTCTTAATGTGTCTTTGAAAGTGCAGTGTCTGTTGCAATGCTTACATATTTACTAGTCATTTAACATTTGCAAAACCATGCTTCCATTTTTATTATGTTCGTATCTTTTTTGTGTATCATTGATGAAATTTCTGAGTGCTGTACTAATTCTTTTTTTCCTTATAAGCCCTGTACAATTTCAAAAAACTCAGTCATGCCAGGTGTTGCAGCACACGCACTCAGGTGAGGTAGGAGGATCATTGCGAGTTCAAGACCAGCTCTGGGTACAAAATGAGCTCAAGGCCAGCCTGAACTGCAAGTCATACCCTGTCTCAAAAAAAAAAACCCCACATAGTCATTTTTAGGATTATATATGTTCAGTAATGGCAGAACTGTCTGTACTTACATGTAAAGTTCACTACTATAGTGATTTTGTAAACTGTGTACTTTTCCTCCAATTAAATTGTAAATTCCTTAATAGAAAGACATCGATCACAAGCATCTCTGGAATATAATAATAAATATTAATTTGCTACTAAGTGTAAGTAAAATGTTCAATATCCTCTTGTTTTTTGGTGCTGGGACTGAATCTGTTCTTTTAAGTCATGTTCAGTGAGGTAATAGTCAATAAAATTCATTTTCTTAATGTTTGGTTTGATCTCTTTTGATACATGTATATACAGAATTAACACCACTATGACAAGAAAAAAATTTCTATTCCCAGATAAGTTTCTATAACCTTTGGCTCAATTGCTGTCTCTAAAATTTTGTCTTTTCTAAAACTTCATATAAATGGAACGTTATGCCATGTAGTCTTTAGTGGCTTTCTTTTTCAATTTTTTTCACTTAAAGCTTTCTGAGATTCATCCATGTTATTGCTGAATACAATACAATTTGTTTTTGTTGTTGTTTGTTTTTGTTTTGGGGGGTTTTCTTTGTCTTTTTCAGATAGGGTGTCGCTATGCAATTCAGGTTGGCCTTGAATTCACTTTGTAGCCCAGGCTGGTCTCAAACTTGCAAGATCCACCTGCCTCAGCCTCTCGAGTGCTGGGATTACAGGCATGTACCACCATGCCCAGCCTTGAATACAATACATTTTGTTTATTCACCATTCACCAGTTGGTGGTCATTTAAGTAGTTTCTAATTTTTGGCTTATCTGAATAAATCTGGTATGACTATTAATTTGTACACAGGTCTTTTGTGAGCAGATGTGTTTTCAATTGTCTTAGGTAAATTTCTAGAAGTGGATTATAAATTAATGTACGTTTAACTCATTTTCTTTTTTTCCTCAACATTGTATAAAAATTTAAATATGCAAATGTTAAACTTTTCAAGCTCATGAAGATCATTTTCTTTTTACTTTTTCAGCACCAGGAATCTAACTCAGGACCTTGTGCTTGCCAGGCAGGTGCTGTGTCACTGCGCTATATTCCTGGCCCTAAAGATCATTTTCTGAAAGACAAACTGAGCTGGATGTGTTGGTGCAAGCTTGTAATCTCAGCTACTCAGGAGGCAGAAGCAAGAGGTTTCCAAGTTTGAGCCCAGAGTGGGTAACTTAGCAAGACCCTATCTCAAGACAAAAAGGGCTGGGGATGTAGCTCTGTGGTAGACAAGGTCCAGGTTCAATCCCCAGTAACATACACACAAAGAAGAAAAAAAAAAAAAGAAAGGAAAAAGGAAGAAAAGGGGAACTAAAAGGAAGTCTGCTGAAATATAATGACATCTCAACAGCTGGAAATTTACGAAGACTGTTCAAATGTTTATCTTCACATTTAACTCTTTTTTGAGGGGTGGGGCACGGTGTGAAACAGTTTCTCTATGTAGCCTCGAACTCACTATGTAGTCCAGGCTGGCCTTGAACTCCTGGTGATCCTCCTGCCTGGGCCTCTTAAATGCTGAGATTATAGGCGTGCATCACCACACAAGGCACATTTAACTTTCTAAGATAAAAAAACTAGCAGTTTCTCCTGATCTGGTGGCTTCATCATATTTGAATTCCCAAACCCTCCTACCAACAGATGTAGATGTTTCCATCTACATCTTCATCAACGTTTGGCATTTGTGATCAGTCTTCTTTCTACTTAAGATGAATAGGCCAAAACTTCACTCTGATCTAAGATCACAAAATTGGAATTTAGAACTGAAAGAAACCATGGAGTATATCCTATACTTTTTTTTGCGGGGACTTCTTTTTGAGACAGGGTCTCGCTATGCAGTTCAGGCTGGCCTTGAGCTCACTTTGTAGCCCAGGCTGGCCTCGAACTTGCAAGGATCCTCTGTCTCAGCCTTCCGAGTGCTGGGATTACAGGCATGTGCCACCAAGCCCGGCTACATCCTATACTTTCAGCTAAGAAAACAACAGACAAGAAGTAGGCTGGGGAATTCATAAATAGTTAAAATCTTTTAAGTAGCCCATATGTTCATCAACAAACAAATGAATAAAGAAAATGTAGTAGTTACACAAAATGGAGTACTATTTTCCCATAAAAAGATAAACTTGAGTCATTTGTAAGAAAATGGATGCACCTTCAGACCTTAGTGTTAAGTGAAATAAATAAACACAAGCTTGAATATCACACTGTTCTCTTATATGAGAAACCCACAGTAAAAGGAAAGAACAAAAGGTAGATTATAAGAGGCAGGGACATAGATTAGTCTCAAAGGGGAAGGGAATTTAAGAGCTGGGGGAAGAGTAAGGAACAGGGAAGAAAAAGGGAATTGGGACATGTTATGTACATGTACCAAGTCCACACATGAACTACAAACATGTACTTGCCTAGAATGCATGAGTTCCTGGGTTCAACTGCCAGTACTACAAAAAAACAAAAATAATTTACAATATACTTGATAAGTATCTCAACACTGACTTCTAAGACCCAAGCCTCTCTCTTCAGTTGTTTCCTTTTAGTAAGGTCACATAATACCTCTACTTTTCTATTCTTCCATTGTTTAATAATATAATCACTTTGTGTGGGGAGACCAACCTACAAGAGAGTTACAATAAAATACAAAATTCTTTTACTGTCTTTTTCATACACATGCCAGTTTATGAACGCTTCTGTTTGCAGACAATTTGGTTCACTAACAGAAGCATTTGGCAAAATTTTCTGTTTGCAAATTCTGCACCAGAGGACAAACATGAACATGGCCATCTTTCTCACACAAACACAAATGGCTATCCTTTCCAAAATTATAGAACAAATTAAATCCATGAACAAATTCTGGGATTACTTCTGTAATCCCAGCACTTCAGAGGCTGAGGCATGACTGCCACGAGTTCAAGGCCAACCAGAACTACAAAGTGAGACTCTGTCTCAAAAAGACAAAAAATAAATATAAATAAAGTTTTGTTTTTTTAAAAAAAAAGGTATCACTACATTCTTAGTCTGATAAATTTATTTTTTTTAATGAATGTTTCTTTTTTATTTGAACAGATCAAACAATGGAGTACTCTTACTTAAATTGTATTTGACTGAAGGGAGAGAAAATGCTACATTAGAATTAATGTAAGAACTTCAGGATATGTTTTCCTATGCATGCATTTAGTTATACTCAAAGGGTTAGGGGTGTAACTCAGTGGCACAGCACTTGCCTAGCATGTACAAGGCCCTGGATTCCATTCCCAACATTAGAAAAAAAATTGTCTGTGCACACACACTAATCTCCATTCACCAGCCTAACTTTGTAACTTCAGAGATGGAGGTGGAAGAACACATTCTTCTTAAGACAGCATTTGACATGTCTGGTTAATTGAGGTTCTTTTGCCCAAGGCAAGGTACAGGTGCAAAACTTTACTGCTTAGTAGACTATAATATGATATCTGCATAAAAGGAGGTAATACCTCAGCCAGTAGGGCAGAAAATCATATGCTATATGCACGTGCAGGTTTTACTGTTGCTCAGGCTATCGTGTTATTTTTCAAGTTTTAGTTTTTCTTTCATACTATACATTTATTTCCCTTTGACGTACTCATGGGTATGTTCTTAACTAAGCTACTTTAAGTGTAAACTTTACTCTTCAATATTCTCAATTTCATTCTGCTTGGTGAAATGTACTCTGGCAGATATTACTCCAATTTGAATAATTACTGATGAATGAGTCTTCACTAGGGCATTAAAAAAGGATTTTGGGGGCTGGGGATTTAGCTCAGTGGCAAAGCACCTGTCCGGCAAGCGCAAGGTCGTGAGTTCAATTCCTGGTACCGGAAGAAAAACAAAACAAAAAAAAGGATTTTTATGCATAAGTATAAAAATATTTTATGTTCAGAAGCTTTCACTTTTGAAATGTCAGACTGATGAATTTACTCAGAAATAAAAACTGGAAAAAATTATTTGTGTGCTTTTCTGGGGTTTTTTGTTTTGCTCTTCTTGTATCACAATGGGAAAGAACGACTTCTAACAGAAAAGAATAGCTAACACTTATGTAAATTTCAAAATATTGCTGGGTTGATTGAGCATGGTGGCTCATGCCTGTAATCTCAGCACACAAGAGCCTGAGGCAGGAGTTCAAATTTAAGGCCAGCCTGCAGTCGAAGAAAGACAGTAAGAAGAAAGGAAAGAAAGGAAGGAAGGAAGGAAGGGGGGGAGGGTGGGCAGAAGGAAGGAAGGAAGAGGGAGGGAAGGAAAGAAGGAGAGAGGAAGGAAGAGGAGAAAAAGAGAAAGAAAGAAAGAAAGAAAAAGAGAGAGAGAAAGAAAGAAAGAAAGAAAAAGAGAGAGAGAAAGAAAGAAAGAAAGAAAGAAAGAAAGAAAGAAAGAAAGAAAGAAAGAAAGAAAGAGAGAGAGAAAGAAAGAAAGAAAAAGAAAACAAAAGAGATATTGCCAGGCATGGTGGCACATGCCTGTAATCCCAGTACACTCAGGGATGAGACAGGAGGATCCGCAAGTTTAAGGCCTGCCCTAGCTACATAGTGAGTTCAAGGCCAGCCTGAACTACATAGTGAGACTCTCATAAAAAAAATTTTTTTTCTAAATATGAAGTTACCAAAAATCATTGTTAGACAGACCAGCTTGCCTATAATCCCAGCTACTAAGGAAGCTGAGGCAGGAGGACCTCAAACTGAACGATAGCCTGGGAAACTCAGCAAAACTCTGTCTGAAAATGGAATGTAGTTCAATGGTAAAGTGTAGATCCTGGATACAATTCCAACCACTAAAAAATATAAATAAGAGCTGTATATGTTTTAGAATAAGCCCTTTTTTCCACTGGTCTTTTCCCTGAGTGCATTCCTAGTTGTGTCACTTTCCAAAGGAGAAGCATCCTAACATACTTATACATGTACATGTACCAACTCAACACAAGGAAATGTAAACATTATGCACGATGAACATGTACTAATAGAAAAACCACTTCTAACTCAAAATAGCCTACATACTCAGACCAATCTTCTTTCTGAGTTTCCTATACAAAATAAAGTATGCCACTCTAATGCGTCCACCTCAGCAATCCAGAAACTCTTTTTTAGCTTTTTTTTTTGGTTTTTCTCCGGTACCCGGAACCGAACCCACGACCTTGCGCTTGCCAGGCAGGCGCTTTGCCGCTGAGCTAAATCCCCAGCCCCTCGCAATCCAGAAACTTGAAAGTTCTTTTTTGACATCTCCCTTTCCCTCACTCAACCGAATCTATCACTATGTCTCATAGTTCCGTCTTCCTAAATTTTTCTCAACTTAGACCACTTTCTTCCATCACCACAATCACCTCTTTATTTTTAAGTTACCACTTTATCTCACTTGGGCTATTTACTGTGTAACAATCTCTTAAATGGTATCCCTGCATACACTCTCAGTGTCCCTCCAACCCATCTGTCTATTACAATGAGAATGATCTCTAAAAATGCAAACTGGATTATGTTATTCCCTTTGTTTAAAAGCATTCAATGCCTTCACACTGCATTTTGGTTGAAACAAAAATCTTTAATCGAAGTCCTAGGAGTTATATGTTCAGACCCTACCTATATCTTTAGTTGCATCTCAGTCTCCTGCATCACACTCCCTCCTCCTTCCATAGAACCTTTAACACATAGCACTTAACACTAATTAAGAATTCTATTATCTATCATATACTGGTTCCTTTTCAAAAAAGATTTCTTAGAAAATCTGTGAGTTGATGGTTACATTTTTTGAGGACTTACTTAGGTGGAGCTAAGGGGGGAAAAAAAAGTCACATTAACTAATTCTACACACAATATACAAAATATAACTCTACATCTAATATACTGTGTAACCATGGGAAAATTTTAATTGTCTGATTTTAGTTTTCTTATCTCTGAAATAGGGGAAATAAGAAGTAATTATGTCATGGAGGTTCTGTGAAGGTTAAATGAAATATATGTAAAGAAACATAGTATTTCATGTGAAACTTCTCACTTCTTTCAATTTCTGGTTATTATCTCCACTGACAAACTCCTCAACCCAATGTCTTCCAGGCACAATTAATTCTGTGTGTGTGTGTGTGCGCGCGCGCGCGCGCTCACACACTACTCCCATATGAATTCCTTATACTGCCAGGCAAGGTGGCGCACTCCTATAATCCCAGCACTTGGGAGGCTGAGGCAGAAGGATCACTGCAGGTTCAAGACCAGCCTGGGCTACAAAGTGAGCTCAAGGACAGCCTGAACTGCATAGCAAGACCCTGTCTCAAAAAGACAAAAAAAAAAAAAAGAATTGCTTATACTCAATTAACACCTACATGATCTCACTGTACTAAATTTTTTGTACATCTATCTTTCCTTATCACTGGATCAGAATAATAAAAGCTAACACAATTACTAAATTTAAGTAGGAAAATGTACAATATTAATGGTCACTCCAATACTAATTTCAAAGTTTTGAAAAGTCATGAAGTTATTCAGTTGAATATTACATCAAAGTTGATTATATCCCAAGACTACTGCTACACTGTATTCAATAATTTCTGGGCTGGACAGGGATACAGCTCAGTGGTGCAAGCACCTGCCTGGCAAGTGCGAAGGCAAGAGTTCAATTCCCGGTACCACAAAAAAAAACAGAAAACAAAAAAAGAAACAGTAGTTTCTGGGTAGGAGAAGCTAAGGATAATATACAACTATCTTTGAAGTATTTCCAACATGACAGTCTCCCTATCAGTGAACTAAATTGGAAGTTAAAAGGAGCAACAATTTAGAATATAATTTAGCCTGTACCACATCATACCAAACCTGAGTATAAGCAACAAAACGTATTTTTTTTTCAGTACTGAGGACTGAACCCAGGGCTTACACATACTAGACCAAGGGTTCGACCACTCAACTATATCCCTAACCCTAGACCACTTTAAATTATTCAAGAAAAGATATATCTGTTCTCACTTATCTCCATAATAAGTTCCACTACACACAGAAATCCAAGGGGCTGGGGATTCAGCTCAGCGGCACAGCGCCTGCCTGCCAAGCGCAAGATCGTGAGTTCAATTCCCAGTATGGGGGGTGGGGGGGAGCAGCACATAGAAATCGACTTTTAAACTGAACTGCTAAGCATTCTGCCCTCCCTATTGCCTCCAAAAGAAAACACAGAAGCTCCAAATATAGATGTTACATTTCTTCCTTTCAATTACTATACAATTGACTAGACCCCCTCATTAATAAATATTTGGAGGAGAAAAAAAGAAAACCAACCCTTTTTTTTGAGAGAGGACCTCCCTGTGTTGCCCAGACAGGCCCTAAACTCCTGGACTTAGACAATCATTATACCTCTGCTTCCCCAGAATTGGGATTATAGGCCCAACTTAAACCTTAAAATTATTGTACGTCAAATTAAAAAAAGAAAAAAAGATGACCAGTGTGGTAGCGCACACCTGTATTCCAGGCACTCTGGGAGGCTGAGGTAAAAGGATTGCAAGTTCAAATGAAGGCAAGAGAATGAAGCCCTGTGTCAAAATTGAAAAAAAAAATTATTTTAAGTGTTGGGAACAGAAATCAGTGAGTTCTGGGTTCAATCCTCTCTACTGTGGAGAACAATGATAAAAAGAAAAAAAAAATACAAACTCTTTTTTCTTTTTGGTTCAAATAGAAAAAAAGATTCCTAAGTTTTCTCAAAGCTCAATATATAGTTTTTCTTTTATATTCAAGTAAATTACAAAATAAAAACGAAATTTTTTCTTCCTGTCAACAAGACTTTGTATATTGATTAGATCTTAGCAACAATTTCTTTCAAAGTAAAAATAAGGGACATTGTGTGACAGATATAAATAAGCTCAAAACTTTAGAGATACATTAGATTTTGACATCTTTTAAATCAATACGTATGTTAAGGTCAAGAACCTAAAGTGCTGAGTGGTTTGTCTAAGGTCACAAAACTGGAACTGTATTACTAAGTGCAAGGTGGTATCCTGAATTAGATCCTTAAACAAAAAGAATATTAGCAGATGGTTTAACATTCTATCATTGTTAACTTCTTAGCTTTCACAAATATCCCATTTTTACTTAAATTGTTACCATTAGAAGAAGGTGGGTGAAAGATACGAGAACTGTGTACTAGCTTTACAATTTCTGAGTCTAAAATTATGAAGTAAACATGAAAGATTTATTTGAAAATTTTAAAATAAGTGATTTCAAATCCAAAATGCTTGTTTCCATACAAAATCCCAAATATAAAGGCATTAAGTTCTAAAACTAAGTATACACAGATAACAAAATATAGGATACCTCCTCTTATAACAGCCCTTGACCAAAAACAATTAAAAGAACTCTTCCCTATTTTTGCTTAGTAAGAAACAGAACATTCAATTTTTACTATATTCCAAACATTCTGCTCATTTAATTCTCGTAACTGTTTTAAAGTAATTATCAAGTCAAATTAGGCTCAATTTAAGTAACTTTCCCTGCTATGTAACAACTACATTTCCACTATACCTCATGGTTAATTTTCTCTATATTACACAGGCATGTTAGCATCCTTTATGTATGTAAAGGAAGAAGTATTTCTTACTAAATTTTATAGATTTAATATCCACAGTGTTTTTCACATCAAAACGTTCACTGCCAATCTCACTGTCACTGTTTTTGTTCAAGGCTCTGTTATCCCTTGTCTGAAATCCTCTCCAACAAGCATTTCAATCTTCAATCTTCTCCTTTAGTCTGTTCTGTATACCTGTAAAGAACAATTGTTTTTTGGCTTTTCAATATCTATTTCTAACTTTTGAATGGTACCAAATTGCTTATTTGGAAATTAATTCTTCTCTTCCTAGGTACTCCTCATAGGAATCAGTAGTTTTCAGAAATTCTGATTACTGAGCAAAATAACATGTATGGAAGCTGGCACCTGCCTGGCAAGCACAAGGTCCTGAGTTCCATTCCCAGAGCTAAAAAAAAAAAAGTATAGAAGAAAATGGTTGGTGCTCATTCATCCTAGTGATACCCTGATTAGACTGTCTGTTTACTCTTGATATTGAGATGGAAGCAGCTACCCTACAGTGGCTTAGGGTTGGTGAAGAACTTAATAGCCTTATGATAAATTCTTTTTTGCTTAAGACTGTATCACTTTTCTGCTTTCAAAGACCCTAATGAATATATCATCCCTGATCACATAAGATCTCTAAGGCATTTTTAAACCATTACTCCATATTCCCACTCACGGCTCGTAACATCCCAATTTTATAATCTTTTTCCAGTGTTAATTTTCAGAGTTCTCCTGATACAGATCCAACTTACATTGCTAAAACTCATTTTGCACTGATGGTATTATACAATATGTACAGATCAAGTACCCCTTATATGAAATCCTTAGGACCACAAGTGTTTTACATTTCAGATTCTTTTGAGATTCTGGAATATTAGCACATATACAATGAGATATTTTGGAGATGGAATCCAAGTTTTAACAACAAACTCATTTGTATCTCATATATACTTTAACAAGTTGTATAGGTAACATTTTGTTTGTTTGTTTGTTTGTTTGTTTTTTCTTCTGGTACCAGGAATCGAACTCACAACCTTGCGCTTGCCAGGCAGGCACTGTGCTGCTGAGCTAAATCCCCAGCCCCTGTATAGGTAACATGATACAATATTTTTAGTTCATCTGCATTTTGACTGCAATCCATCATATGAAGTCAGGTATGAATTTTCCACTTGCAGCATCATGTTGGTACTCAAAGTTTTAGATTTTGGAGGATTTCGGATTTCCAATTTTCAAACTGGGGATGCTTAAGTTTGATGTTATTCACTCACATTATACCCTATCACATTATACTATCCACAAAACCCTATCCTCAAAACCCTATTTTATCCATTCTATTTAATTGTTCCCTTGAATGTAAATTATTACTCGATTCCACTAACTGGGATACTGTGGGGGAAAAAATCCATTTTATCTATTTTACTACATATTCTGTATTCTTATTTCTATGAGTTACATTCCTTCACACTCCCAAAGGCAAAAGAGGGAGCGGGAAATGTGTCAAGTGAGGGGGAGAAGTAAGGTCATAAGCTCACATTAAAATATTTTCAAAGTCTAATATTTTACATTTGAAATCCAAGTGAACTTTGTACCCTAGAGCAGCACTATCCAGTAGAACTTTCTGCACTAGTGACAGTGTTCTAAATAAATCTTGTGCTTGAGTCCATATTAAGTGAAATAAATCAGACACACGTGTAAAATATCACCTTGTTTCTCTGATGTGAGAAACCAAAAGTGTAAATAAGGACCAAAATGTATAATACATATTGTGAAGTAGGAGGAAAATGTTCAAATGGGAAGGGGAACAAGTGAGAGGGAAATAGGAAAGAAAAGAAGGGAAAATTTTAAAAAATGAGAAAAGAAGGAAAACACGTAAACAAAGCTTTGTAAATGGGGAGGGGAGGAGAGAGGTTACAGGGAGGGCAGGAGAATTTGGGGAAAAAGTTATATCACGTACAGGTACAAATTCTCTATGATGAATGTGACTGTTATGTGTATCTAAAATGTACTAATAAAATCTAATTTAAAAATAAAGCCCCTGCCTGGCAAGCATAAGGTCCTGTGTTCAACTCCTAGTACCAAAAATAAATAAATAAATAAATAATTTGGGGGGGTGCTGGAAATCGAACGCAGGACCTTGTGCTTGCCAGGCAGGCGCTACACCACTGAGCTATACCCCCAGCCCCAATATAAATAAATTTTTAAAATAAACTAAAATAAATAAATCTTGTGCTGCCCAATATGATAGCCACTAGCCACATGTGGCTACTGAGTATTTGAAATGTAGGTGGTACAATCAAGGAACAGAATTTTATTTAATTTTTATTACGTTTAAATTAAGTTTATGGTAGGTAATGGCTATAATACTGGATGGCTCTGCTCTAGGATATAATTTATTTTTTGCTTAACTGTAAAATAATCCAGAAAAATATCAAGTTACTTAGGAACTTCCTTTATCTTACTAGGATGCCACACCAGAATAACTGATTGTGAAAATGAAATTTAAAATTCTTAACAGGGGCTGGGGATTTAGCTCAGTGGCAAAGTGCCTGTCTGGCAAGCGCAAGGTTGTTGAGTTCAATTCCTGGTACCAGAAGAAAAACAAAACAAAACAAAAAAAAATTCTTAACAACATATACAATTTTCCCTTCTATTAAGGGCCTCTTACTCTATTTAACCTCTGATGTAACTTGAAAAATGGACTGCCTCCACAGATATGCAGTTCCATAAGCACAAGACTTGGATAGCAGAGTACAAATTGAATTTCAGCACTAATTCATCTGTTTAGCCAGATGTCCTGGAGTTATAGCTACACATCTCCACTATATTACATCTTTCCTCTAGCCTTTTACTGTAGCTTAGAATGCCCCCTTTTCACCTCTGGCTCAGCAAATATTTCCTACATGTCCTTTTAGACTAATATATTTATTCTGCTTCCCAAACCCCAATATGTATTCAGAGTCCTTCCTCTCTTTCCGCAACTTAAGGATATCTGCATGCAACAAACTGGTTGTTTTTTTTTTTTAATAATTTATTTATTATTTATTTTTGTTAGTACTGGCGATTGACCAGGCCCATACACATGCTAGGTAAGTGCTCTACCACTGAGGTACATCCCTTGTCCTATCTATCTATCTATCTATCTATCTATCTATCTATCTATGTATCTATCTATCTATCTATTTTGAGACAGATTCTCACTAAGTAGCCCAAGTTGGTCTCAAACTTGTAACCCTTTTGCCTCATCCTCCAGTGTAGATGGGATTATAGTGTGTGCCATGGCACCCAACTCATACTGGTTTGTAATTGTTGCTTTTCTACACTGTTTCCCTGCTCAGGACAAATATACTTACACATACAGGTCACTTTTTCATCTTTATATTTTCACTTACTAGACAGTACTTAAACACAGCAGGTTTCACATTAATGTAACCACATATGACATTGATTCTTTCCTATGTAAAACACATTAACAGTAAACCAGGCTGGGGAGGTACAGTGCTTCCCTAGCATGCATAAGTCCCTCAGTTTGATTCCCAGCATACCAAATTAGATAAACAAACTTTAAATCAATATTAACAGAATCTTAATTTCACTTGGTTTTAGACTACAAGAACAATATTTTCAAATATAATTTTTAATTTGTTAATATCTCCCCTAAAGTAAAAATTTTAAAGTGAACCATAAACTGTGTAAGAATTCCTATATAAACCAAAGCCAGGGGGGGCTGGGGATTTAGCTCAGTGGCACAGCACCTGCCTGGCAAGCGCAAGGTCGTGAGTTCAATTCCTAGTACCAGAAAAAACCAAAACCAAAAAAAAAAATAAAATAAAATAAACCAAAGCCAGTAAGTACTTACTAAGAAATTAAATGATCTAACTTTTATTTATTTTATTTTTCAGTACCAGGAATTGAACTCAGGGCCTCACGCTTGCCAGGTACACGCTGTGCTGCTGAGCTATATTCCCCAGCCCTGATCTAACTTTTAAATAATTATACTGGGGGGAAAAAAAAAAAAAAAGAAAGGAAGGGGCTGGGAAAGCTCAGCGGCACAGCGCCTGCCTGGCAAGCGTGAGGTCGTGAGTTTGATTCCCAGTACTGGAAATAATTAATTAATTAATTAATTATACTGGTAACTACTACTTGCTTTTCATGGAGACAAACCAGTATATCTTAATAGTACATTAATCTTTAATACAGGAAAAGTAAAAATTATATAAATAATCTATGATGAAAAATTACAAGCACAATAAAACTTAAAATATTCAGGGTTGGGGACTGAGCTCAGTGACATATGTGCCTGCCTGGCAAGCACAATGTCCTGAGTTCGATTCCCAGTACCAAAAAAAAAAACACCAAAAAACTCTCAACCTACGCAAGTTGTTTCATACTTCAAACTTATTTTTTTTAAACAGTAAAAAGAGAAACTAAAGGTCAGCAGTCAATGAAGAAAACTTGTAGCCAAGCATGGTGGCACACATCTGTAATTCCAACATTCTAGAAGGCTGAGGCAGATGCATCACAAATTAAAGCCCAGTCTGGCCAATTTACCCATTTAACAAGACTGTCTCAACACAAAGAGTAAAAAGGATTGGGGATGCAACTCAGTGTGAAGGCCTTGGGTTCAGTCCCATTACAGCAGTTTTAAAAAAAAAAAAAAACTTTTTTTTTTTTTTAAGTCTTTTTGAGGCAGGGTCTCACTATGCAGTTCAGGCTGGCCTTACGTTCACTTTGTAGCCCACGTTGGTCTCGAACTAGCAACAATTCTCCTGCCTCAGCCTCCCAAGTGCTGGGATTACAGGTGTGCACCACCACTCCTGGCAAAACCAAAAACTTTGACAGGTAATCTCACACATGACATAAAATTAGACATTTCCTACTACTGTCCTTATTTTGTCCTTCAGAAAACAAAACTTCCAAAGAAACATATGTAGCCCAGCCAACACCTATACTGTAGGCAATCAAGGAGATCTATATGAGTTTATTTCTCTACCCAGTATAGTATTTCTCTCCTTTCCAGAACAAACATTACTGTGTCTCTACACAGATGAAGATTAAATAACACAGTGTGTGATTTGTAAGTTCTTACTTAGAAGCAAGTATGAGACTACATGCTTATTAATATGGTCCATAAAAGTTTTCTGTCTTCTAGAATTTTCTACAATATACAAATCACATAATGAAAAGTTTAAGGATTTTTAAGTGCCAGAAAGGAACACCAACAAGCCACTTAAGCCTCTGAATTGCAACTTTATCCAAGTATTTATATTTATTATAATAGTAATTATCCTTATAAAAATAGCTGTTTCCATGAAAGAATTACATGTAATTATTTCAAATAATGCTCTTTTACTAAAGTAAAGTGATGGCACCTCACTGAAGTACTGAATACACTGATATTTAATTTTATAGTGCTATATACTGATTATAAACTATCCTAATGGGTTCATTTATAAAAATTCCTATATTTGAGGTAAACTATTCTGTTAGTTAAACAGTAATTTCAAAGATATACTTCATTTATCTCAGGACACAAAAAGCTTAAATTTTGTTTTTTTTTTCTTCCGGTACCACTAATCAAACTCACGACCTTGTGCTTGCCAGGCAGGCGCTGTGCCACTGAGCTAAATCCCCAGCCCTCAAAAAACTTAAATTTTGTATTCACCAAAAAAAGTGTTAAAAGGGCACCAAGATGGCAGAGGGGTAAGCAGCAGAGAAAGAGCCTCTCTGAGTGTTGCTGTCCACACGCTAGAATACAGCAACGTAAAGACAAGAGGGAAGGAGATGGATACCCGGGACCCAGGAAGGAAATAAAGCATGAATTGAACCCCAGTAAATTAAAAAATGGACCAAAGATCTAAATAGTAAAACAGAAACATTAAATCTGCTGGAAAACAGAATAGGTAAAACTCTTGAAGACACTGGTGCAGGCGAAGACTTTATGAATAAAACCCCAACTGCACAGGAACTACCACAAAGAATCAACAACTGGAATCTCATCTTATTAAAAAGCTTTTGCATAGCAAGAGAAATCAAGAGTGAAGAGAGAATGCATATTGTAGGAAAAAATGTTTGCCAGCTATTCCTCAGACAAAGGATTACTATCAAGAACATACAAAAAACTCAAAAAAATCAGACCTCCCAAATTTAAAGACCCAATCAAAAGGGGCATCTGAAATGAACACACTTTTTAGGCAACAAAATACAAATGACAAGTAAATATATGAAAAAAGCTCAACATCCCTGGTTATTTGAGAGATGCAGGAACCAGGGATATAGCTCAGTGGCACAAGCACCTGCCTGGCAAGCGCAAGGTCCTGAGTTTGATTCCCAGTACCCAAAAACAAAAAAACAAACAAACAAAAAAAGAGATGCAAATTAAAACAACACTGAGATTCCATCTCAACCTGGAAAAAAATGGCTATTATCAGAAATCAACCAATATCAAATGCTAGAGGGGCTGTGGGGAAAAAGGAACCCTTCTTCACTGCTGGTGGGAGTATAGACTGGTACAGCCACTGTGGAGATCAGTGTGGAGATTTCTTTAAAAACTAGGATTGGAGGTCCCATTTGACTCAACTATTTCCCTGCTGAGTATATTCCCAGAGGAATTAAAAATCATACCAAAAAGATATAAGTGTACCCGTGTTTATAGCAGCACAATTTGTAATAGCTAGATCTTGGAAACAACCCAAATACCCATCAACTGAGGAATCGATAAAAAAGACGTGGTCTTTTTCTACAATGGAGTACTACACGAAGCCATAAAAAAGGATACACTGGAGGCTTTTATAGGTAAATGGATACAACTTGAGACTATACTCATAAGTGAAATAAACCAGACACACATTTGCAAACATCATACTGTCTCCTTAGTGTGAGAAACTGAAAGAGTAAATAAGATCCAGATACTGTAAAATGGGAAGAAACTTGAAAAGGAAAGAGAAACTGGGATGGGGTAAAGAAGAAAAGAAGGGAAAAGCAAAAAATATACATATATACATATATATACACACACACACACACAATATAAAGTTAAGTTATACTGCTAATTTCTCTTAGTTCATTGAAAAAAAAGGTTTGTGTGAATATTGTTTGGACAATTAAATGCCTGTATCTTGTACTCTGAGTATCTAAGTTAAAGATAACAATATAGGGCTGCAGATATAGCTCAGTGGTACAAATGCCTGCCTGGCAGGCGCAAGGTCCTGAGTTCAATTCCCGGTACCAAAAAAAAAAAAAAAAAAAAGATAACAATATACAATGTATTAACCATTGTTACCCTCTTGTAATCCTAGCACTCGGGAGGCTGAAGCAGGATGATCACCATGAGTTCGAAGCCAGCCTGGGCTACATAGTGAGACCTCTATCCAGACAGATCTGGAAGATATCTAAATTCTGACTCAATAGCCAGGTGTGGTGACATACACCTGTAATTCTAGCACTTGGGAGGCTGAGGCAGGAGTATTGCCATCAGTTTGAGGCCAGCCTGGGCTATATAATGATCTCAAGGCCAGCCTGAACTACATAGTGAGACCCTGTCTCAAAAAAAAAAAAAAAAGAAAAAGAAAAAGAAAAAGAAGTGTTACTGTTGTGTGCCATTATGATTCGACCAAAACTCTTGTCTCAGTATTGCTCATAATACTAAGACAAAATGTCTGGGCTACATAGCAAGACCCTGTCTCAAAAATCCAAAGTAGTAGTAGTAATAGTAATAGTAATAGTTTAAAATAAATAAAAATAAATTCTGACTCAACCACAATGGAGAGTCTTGTTAAAGATCTATAGCATTTAGTAGAGAACCCAAAAAGGGTTTATCTTAGTAGTAAGATTACATTAGCTCTAGAATAAAGACTCCTCTCCACACACCTTAAGGAAGCTTAAAAACAGCCTGATTAAAGTGCAGTTCAGGAGGCTGGGGATTTAGCTCAGCGGCACAGCGCCTGCCTGGCAAGTGCGATGTTGTGAGTTCAATTCCCAGTACCAAGAAAAAATAAAAAATAAAAATAAAGTGTAGCTCAGTGGTAGAATGCTTACTTAGTATGCACAATGCCCTGGTGTTGGATCTCCAATACAGCTAAAAAAGAAAAAAAGGAAGAAAGAAGCCAGTATGAAAAGGACCAAACTGACCCATACTAAATCAAAATAATAACTCTTTAAGACTAGAGTTATTAAAAAAAAAAGGCTAGAGTTATTATTTTACATTTTACAAAAATGTAAAACTGACAACATATTAACATACTATACCTGATAATAACTAAGACATGCAAACAAACTCTCTAAGAAACATTCCCCATAACCAATAGAAAAATAGCTCAACAAAAATAGGTCTTATAATGAAACAGAAATTCAGCTAGGCATACTGGTGCATACCTGAAAACCAACACTCTACGAGGCTGAGGCAGAAAGATCACAAATTTGAACCTAGTCTAGAAAACTTAGTGAGAGCCTGTCTCAAAATTTAAAGTGGCACGTGGTGGACATGTACCTCACTGCAAAGGACCTGGGTTCAATCCACAGTACTACATACAAACACATATATACATATACATACACATACATACACACACACACACACAGCAAAAGTATTAGCAAAGTCATTAATTATCATGAATACCTTCTACAATTTTCCTAAGTATACACAGTAATAAAAGAGAAAAAATAAAATGGAACTTTGAAACATGAAAAATACAAGCATCTGAAATGAAAATATGAGGCTAGGGATATAGCTCAGTGTGGCACAGTGCCTGCCTGGCAAGTGCGAGGTCCTGAGTTTGATTCCCGATACCAAAAAAAAAAAAAAAAGAAAGAAAGAAAGAAATGAAAACAGGCCTGACAGTATACACAACCAGTGCTGAAAGATCCATAAATCGGACAAAGATCTATTAATATTGCATGGAGAAATGGTAAAAGATAACCCAATAAAGGCGTAGACAAGCTTGGCGTGGCGGCGCACACCTGTAATACCAGCACTTGGGAGACTGAGGCAAGAGGGTCACAGTGAATTTGAGGCCAGCCTAGGCTACAAAGTGAGTTTAAGGCTGGTCTGAACTGCATAGTGAAACCCTGTCTCAAAACAGACAAAAACGCCAGGAGTGGTGGCACACACCTATAATCCCAGCACTCAGGAGACTGAGGCAGGAGGGTCGTTGCGAGTTTGAGATCAGTCTGGGCTACAAAGTGAGCTTAAGGCCAGCCTCAACTGCATAGTGAGACCTTCTCTCAAAAAGACCAAAGGGGGAAAAAAAAAAATCAAAAAGACAAAAAAAAACACAGACAAAATAAAATACAAATGTATAAAATCTCAGAGCAGAACAATATTAAGTATTCTATGTCTGTGGAATATCACATGGCAGAGTGAACTACAAAAGAAAGTACTAGGATAACCAAAATTTTCTCAATTTTGATGGAAATTATAAGCCAAATGATTCAAGCGGGTCAATAAATACCACCAGGGTAACTTCAAATCAATACCATGGCACACAATAATCAATTTCCTGAAAAATCAATGATAAAAAGCAAGTCTGGCCATTTAGCTCAGAGGTAGAGCGATTCATTAGCAAGTGTGAAGTCCTAGGTTCACTTTTTTGTGTGTGGGTGGCGGCAATCGAGAAGGCGGTGCCATGAAGGCCTCAAGCACACTCCAGGAGTACAAGGTGATGGGGCGCTGCCTGCCCACCCCAAAGTGCCACATGCCGCCTCTCTACCACATGCGGATCTTCACACCCAACCATGTCGTCGCCAAGTCCCACTTCTGGTACTTCGTGTCCCAGCTGAAGATGATGAAGAAATCCTCAGCAGAGATCCTCTAGTGCGGGCAGGTGTTGGAGAGGTCTCCACTGCGGGTGAAGAACTTCGGCATCTGGCTGCGCTACAACTCCCGCAGTGGCACCCACAACATGTACCCGGAGTACGGCGACCTGACCACGGCGGGTGCCGTCACCCAGTGCTACCGGGACATGGGCGCCCAGCACAGTGCCAGCGCCCACTCCATCCAGATCCTGAAGGTGGAGGAAATCGCGGCCAGCAAGTGCCTCCGGCCCACTGCCAAGCAGTTCCACGACTCGAAGATCAAGTTCTCGCTGCCCTACCAGGTCCTGGGTCGCCAGCACAAGCCCTGCTTCACCACCAAGAGGCCTAACACCTTCTTCTAGGGGCGGCCAGGGCTGTGCCAATAAACTCAGCGCCGTTCTTGAATTTAAAAAAAAAAAAAAAAAAGTCCTAGGTTCAATCCTCAGCATCTCTTTCTCTCTCTTGGGCTGGGGATACAAGCTCAGGGGCATAAGCGCCTGCCTGGCAAGCGTAAGGTCCTGAGTTCAATTCCTGGTACAAAAAAAACAAGGAAATTTCCCCCCCCTCCCCCTTTTGCTCCCCCTCTCCCTCTCCTTCTCCCTCTCTCTCTCACTCGCACACACACACATACACACACACACCAAAGTTTTAAATCATGAAATATTTAAAGCTCAATTGATCAAGCAATCAATTCTGGTGCTGGAACTGAAGCCCATCTCAGCCCTATTTAAGGATATGTCTAACATATGTATAAGTGATTTGTATGCTGACAGCTACAAAACACTGATGAAAGAAATCAAAGACTACCTGAATAATAGAGATACATGACAAGTCATAGGAGACTCAATATTGTCAATACTATCCACAATGATCCAGAGTTCAACAAAGTCCCATAAGACCAGCAGCCTTTTTGTAGAAATGGATAAACCAATACTAAAATGGGTATTTTTTTAAAAAAAGCAAAGTACCTAAAACAGTCAAAATAATTCTGAACAGAGAATAAACTTGGAAGACTTGTCTGATTTCAAACTTACTACAAAACTATAATAATCAAGATACTGTGTGGCAGGGTCCACTGGCCTTGCAAAAAGAAGAAAAAAGATACTGTGGCACTGGTATTAAGGATAGAAACTGAAATAAATAGGAAACAACAGAGTTGTAGAAGTAGATTTACGCATATATGGTCAGTTAATTTTTGAAAAAGGTACACAGAAAATTCAATGGGACAAGGATTGTCTTTTCAACAAATAGTATGAAATATGATTCTGTCTAAAACTCTCATCTCGGGGCTGGGGATTTAGCTCAGCGGCACAGTGCCTGCCTGGCAAGCGCAAGGTCGTGAGTTCTATTCCCGGTACGGGAAAAAAACCAAAACATAAAGTAAAACTCTTATCTCACCCTTGAACAAAATTTACTCAAAACAAATACCTAAATGTAAAATCTAAAATTAAATCTGTGTAAAAGAGCATAGGAAAAGCTAAGCATAATGGTGCTTGCCTGTAATCCCAGCTCCCTGGGAGGCTAAGGCAAGACAATCAAGTTTGAGGCCAGTCTAGGTAATTTAACAAGACTATTGCATGAAAATAAAAACGCCTGGCATGTAGTTCAGTGGTAGAGAGCCCCCTATGCCTCAAAAAATACAGGACTTTTTTTCTATTTTGATTTACATATATTTTAGGCAATAGTGGGGATCAAACCCAGTAGTGCTACACTCCCCATCCCTTTTTATTTTGTGAGTTTCACTAAATTGCCTAAACTGGTCTTGAACTTGTGATTCTTCTGCCTCAGTCTCCTGAGTAGCTGGGATTATAGGCATGTGCTGCTGCCACCATACCTGGCTGCAAAATAATTCTTTGATAAAAGTCAAAAGCAGAGCTGGGGCTGTGACTCAGTGATGGTGCACTTGGCTAGCATGCATAAAGCTATGGATTTGATTTCAACTCTATTAAAAAAAATCAAAAGTACAACTCAATAGAAAGAAACTGACAATTAATTTAGACTTCATCAAAACTGAAAATGTTTTTCTTTTGAAAGTTAAAAAATTTTTACAAAGCCATAGACTGAGACATGTTTGCAAAATGTATCTAAAAGAGGTTTATATCTTAAATAATGAATTACCAACAAAATAATAGGAAAACAAACATCCTACTTCAAAAATAGATGAGGGGGCTGGGGATGTAGGTCAGTGTTTCAGCACTTGCCTAGAATGCCTAAGGCCCTGGATATTTATTAATTACAAAGAGAAAAACAATAACTTTACAATGGAGAAATGCAGCAGATACCACCTTAAACAAATAAGATTAATATCAACAGTACCATGACACATTGAGATAACATATCATACTTCTGATATAATGCACTGAGAAGGGTACAGAATAATTGTGAAGTATTCTTGACAAAAATATATATCCTCAATCTAATCATTAGAACATGCCAAATAAACTCAAACTGAGATTTTTACTTTATCTTATTTTTTGTGGGTTGAGGATTGAATTTAGGCCTCCTGGAATGCTATGGAAGCTCTACCACTAAGGCATTTCACAGCCTTTGAATTGAGAAACATTTTTAAAATTAAAATAAAAAATATTTATTATTTAAAATAGTAAATTACAGGCACACACCTGTAATCCCAGCATTCAGGGTATGTGGCAGGAGGATCACCATGAGTTTGAGGCCAATCTGAACTACACAGTGAGATCCCGTCTCAAGGCTGAGGCCTACACAGTGAGTTCAAGGTTAGCCTAACACCCTTTCTCAAAAAAAAAGGCAGATGCTAAGTTCATGCACTGAACTAAAATTGATTTTCTTAGCTTGATAATTATTCTATGGTTATATAAGATTAAGAGGATCTAAGTGAAGAGCATACTTGCATACTTTGTACTAATTTTTTTTTTTTGGTCTTTTTTGTCTTTCTTGAGACAGGGTCTTACTATGCAGTTCAGGCCGGCCTTGAGCTCACCTTTGTAGCCCAGTCTGGTCTTTCTTTTTTGGCCTTTTTGAGACAGGGTCTCACTATGCAGCTCAGGCTGGCCTTGAGCTCACTTTGTAGCCCAGGCTGGTCTCGAACTCTCAACGATCCTCCTCCCTCAGTTTCCCAAGTGCTGGGATTACAGGTGTGTGCCACCACACCCAGCTATACTAATTTGTAAACTTATGCAAAATTTAGAAGTACTAAAAAAAGAATGCCTGACTTTTATTAGTAAAATATTCAGTTATAATCCCCTGAGAGCTATGTATTAAAATATTCTAGGATTGGGCCGGGGATATAGCTCAGTGGCACAAGCACCTGCCTGGCAAGCACGAGGTTGTGAGTCTGATTCCAGGTAACAAAAAATAAAATAAAATAAAATAAAATAAAATAAAATAAAATATTCTAGGATTTACTTGGATTTCTATAATTAATCCCATCAAATAATTTTTATAATGCTAATTCCTCTGTACTTAATTTTTATAGTATAATAGAATATTAGCAATTGCATAGATGTATTTTATTCTAAGCAATTATTGTAATATTTCTTTAAGGGATCAGAGAGACTGAGACAGAGTTGGGACAGACAGAAAAGTAAATTATCCTTCAAAAAATGATAAAGGACTGAGGATGTAGTAGAGTACAAACTTTATAATGTATACCAAGGCCATCAGCTTAATCTCCAGCACCAAAACAAAATTTGTATTTCCCTTTTCTTTTTATGTATCTATTTTAAAATTATTTGCAGTGGGGCTGGGGATTTAGCTCAGCAGCACAGCACCTGCCTGGCAAGCGTAAGGTTGTGAGTTCAATTCCTGGTACCGGAAGAAAAACAAACAAAAAATAAATAAATAAAATTGTTTGCAGCGTAGGGGAGCAACCAAGAGATTTTCACATGCTAAGTAAGCATTCCTCTACTGAACTACACCTCCATCCCCAGAAGTATCAATTTTGACCATATGTTATAAGATACAAGTCATTAATATTAAGATTTTATAATGATCCATATTCCACTATCCAAATACATACAGTAATTCATTGGGGGGGGGGCAACAAAATTAACCATTTTTATTTCTGTCAAGCTTAATTCAATTTGCTTTTACTGGACATAATTAGACAATTATCAAATCCAACTGGTAAGCCAAAATAATAATTCATCCAGTATTTACTATACTTTACAATGTGCTAGATGCTGAAGAGTCAAAAATAGGAGAGACCAATATAGGAAAACTGTGATTTCATTTAACAAATATTTATTAAATAATAAAGATATAAATGTTGACTAGTATAATCCTTACATTGAGGTTACCTTTTTGAGGAAATTTACCTCTTTATAGTAGCAAACAGGACACTGAATGTTAACTCCAAAGAGGGAACCTAATTCAGTTTAATAAATTTTGCCAGGCATGGTGGCGCACGCCTGTAATCCCAGCATGTGGGAGGCTAAGACAGGAGGATCCTTGAGAGTTCGAGACCAGCCCGGGCTACAAAGTAAGCTCAAGGCCAGCCTGAACTGCACCAGCGAGACCCTGTCTCAAAAAGACAAAAAAAAAAAAACTTTACTCAACATAATTTTAAAATTAAACAAGGTTAAAAGACATAAGCCATTTAGTATATTCTATTACTTGTTGGATTAATTTCTAATATATAACTGCCCCTTTTCTGACAATCCAAATAATTTCTGTAAGACATCTCTGTAAATAAATGCTATTTTCCATAAAAGCTGATAGTTTTTTTGTTTTTTTTTTTTTTTGGTTTTTCTCCGGTACCGGGAACCGAACTCACGACCTTGTGCTTGCCAGGCAGGCGCTTCTGCCGCTGAGCTAAATCCCCAGCGCCTACGCTGATAGTTATTTTTAAAGGTCTTAGTTTTAAAAGCCTTCAATGTGACTACTTTCTTCTACACTTTGAAGAAGGGAAGAATAGGGCCAGGGATATAGCTCAGCAGTGTGGTGCCTACCTGGCAAGCAGATGGTCATGAGTTCAACTCCCTGTACCAAAAAAAATTTTTTAAAGGGAAAAACAGACAAACTATACCCTTCTCTCAACAGTAACTATCCTAGATACTTTCAGAGTATTTTATCAGAGGACTTATCTTTTTATCCTATTTATTTTCACCTGCTTATTTTTATTGTTTCTGTAATATATCATGTATTTTTATGGTTTTCCATCTGAAATTAAAGAATCAAGTATCTGTGACTTCAAATTTGTGCTCTTTATGTAGAAAATTGAAAAGGTATCTTCAATACCTACTCAAAAGACAATATTCAAATACTTGAAGGTAGAAAAGCCCCTAAATTACTTTATTAAAGTTTGCAGTTGTACATGATGTTAGAAGGTCTTAAATATTTTCTTTCAGACAAAAGGTAAGCCAGTTTCACCGTATCTTCTCTTTGTAATTACTCATAGTACTTTTATGTTTGCCAAATACTTCAGATCTTAAAAGATTTTTCTTGTTAAGTGAAGCATCTCTCTGCAAATCAAAGGTTTATTTTATGTATTTTCACAGAATATATACAAATAGCTAAAAAACACAGGAAACCGGGTCATCATTGTTAGTCACTATAGAAATGCAAATCAAACTCACAAAGAGTTACCACTTCACATCTAATAGAATGGCTATAAAAATACAGAGACTGTGGAGAAACTTGAACCTTTTTACATTTCTGGTAGCAATGTAAAATAGTTCAGTTCATGTGGGAAACAGTTGGCAGTTCCTTAAAAAGTTAATCACAAATTACCATATGTCCCCACTATTTCATTTCTAGGGATACACTCAAAGACTGAAAACAGGTACCCAAGTAAGTACATGCACAGACATGTTCACAGCAGCACTATTCAGAACAGCCAACAGGTAAAAAAACTGCCTAAATATACATCAACAGATGCACTGAAAAACAAAGTACAGTATATACATACAATGGAATATTACCCATAAAAAGGAATAAAATACTGACATGCTACAACATAAATGAGGCTCCAAAACATGCTAAAAAGCTAAACAAAAAGCACTGCCTACTGTATAATTCCATTTATATGAAGCATCCAGAATAGGTAAATCCATAGACACAGAACGAAGACTGATGACTACCAGATGCAGAGGAGCGGGGACATTAGGAAACGTCTGCTAAGTAGACACAGGGTTTGCTTTTGTGGTAAGGAAAACGCTTTCAATAGATAGGGTGGCTACACCAACACTGTGAATGAACTATATGCCATTGTATCATTGCTCACCTTAAAATGTTTAATTTTATGTTATATGAACCTCATCTCAATTTTTTTTGTTTTTTGAGACAAGGACCTCACTAACACCCAACCTGGCCTAGCACTCTCGATCCTTCCACCTCAGCATCTCAAATAACGGGCTTTAGGTACATGCTACCACACCCAACTCATCAGTTTAACTGTTTGGGAGAGAACACTTCATTAATGTAATGGATACATAATAGACACATTCAAACAATCTTATTTCCCTTTTATAAGCCAAAGCACAACTAAACCTAATTAATATTTTTTTGTTAACTCAGGATCATCATGATGAATAACAATGACTGAGAATGCCATCCTTTATGTGTCTTAATTATGTCTGAGCCTCAGCTGTCTCATCTGTAAAATGTCATTTTCTGCTCGATCATAAGATCTTAATATTTTCTGAGCCACAAACACCTTTGAATATTTAATGAAGTTACAGGATATTACCCCAGAAAAATGCACATGTGTACATACACAGTAAATTGCTACAATCTAAAGAAGTTCATAGGACTAATGTAACCCACACAAGCAATTCCCATAGGTTCAGCATTGAAAGAGGGGAGTGTATCAAACAATATTATCTCTATGTTCCTTTCCAATTCTAAATCTCTTGATTCTACTGCAGACTAATACAGTTGGAGAGCCTCAGGATTTACACAGGTTCATAGAGTTGTGCCATGCTTTTTACTTCTGGTAGTTTTAAAAAGTTGTCCTAGTTCATAGTCAAATTCTCTGATTGCTAGTTGCTGTCCAACATTTAAGAGTACTTAAATTTTAAAAATTCAATTAGATTCTATTCAACAATTAGTACTATCTGCCCTCTGATAGGCACTAAAAAGGAGGGGTACAAAATAATAACAGTTCTGGTAAAATCTAAGACAATTAAGTAATTACAAAAAAAGGAAAATATCTCATTAAGTACTAAACTGGAACACTGATAATGAGCCAGGGAAGAACAAGAACAGTGTAAGCTGGGACACTGGGGACAATTTCACAGAAAAATTGAATGGACAGGGGTGAAGGATAGATGAGATCAAAAGGACAATAAACAAACATTATGAACATAGGCAGAGAAGTTGTAATAAGGACTGTGTGCAGAGTGTGAAATAAGGCTGTAACAGATGTAGAAGGATCAATCACAGATTCTCTTAAAAACTAAAGAAAATTGGGGTATAGTGGTACACACCTGTAATCCCAGCTACTCAGGAAGCTAAGGCAAGAGGATCACAAGTTTACAGCCTAGCCAACTTAATGACATGCTATCTCAAAAAATAAAAAGGGCTGGGCTAGCATGCATGAGGCCCTGGGTTCAATCCAAAGACTGGAAGAAAAAGGAAAAAAAAAAGGATTTACTAATAAAAATAATCTATGGTAAAGAACAGATGTGGAGAAGTAGTTATTGAGGAAGGAGGGATAAGAGGGAGCCTGTTGGCATGCTAGAAAATTTCAGAAAAATCTTTTGCCTGTTCTTTTCTAAAGAGAGAGAGAGCAAGAGAGAGAGAGAGAAAGATCAGAAGGACATTTGTGAACTTTCATACACTTTATTATTTGTATACAATACTATAATTAAAACAGACAAATAAGGTATTTGTGTAGGATAATACAATAAATGCCTTTGAGGTTTGAACAAGTAAAAGGGGAGGTTGTCTGGGGATGTAGTTTAGTGGTGGAGTGCTTGCCTAGCATGTATGAGACATTAGGTTTCATCCACAGCACCACCAAAGAAAAAAGTGCTATATTATGACATAAGTCTTATAGTAATCCACAGAAGGATCTAAGGATCCAAACTGGAAGAGGATGAGTCCATTTTAAGTAATAAAGAATTAAGATAAGGCCAACTAACACCAGATAACAATATGTCAGATGCCGTTCTAAGATCTGTACATATAATACATCTAATCTTAAAAATGGTATGTGATGGGCCAGGGATGTAGCTCATCAGCACAGCACCTGCCTGGCAAGTGCAAGGCCCTGAGTTTGATTCCTGATACCAAAAAAAAAAAAAGAAAGGTATGTGAAAAGTATTATTATTATTATTATTCTCATTATACAGATGATAAAACGGGCTGGGGATTTAGCTCAGCGGCAAAGCGCCTGCCTGGCAAGCGCAAGGTCGTGAGTTCGGTTCCCGGTACCTGAGAAAACAAACAAACAAACAAACAAACAAAAAAAAAAACAGATGATAAAACTGAGGCCCAGAGAGATTGATTTGCCCAAATTCACATACAGTAAGACTATCCATGACAAGCCAGGCATGGCAGCATACATTTGTAACCCCAGCAACTTTGGGAGGCTGACACACAAAGATATGAAGTTTGAGCCCAACCTGGGTAACTTAAGAGACTTAGAAAGACCCTGTTTCAAAATAATAAAAAGGGGCTAAAGATGTACCTCAGTACAAAGGCCCTCATTACTGTGGGAAAAAAACCCAATGCAACAAACTTCTTTACCACACTATATCACATACATGCTCCTAAATACACAACAAAACAAAAACAAGACTGCTAACAAAAACGGGGAACAAAATGGCTATCACATGGATATAGTGCACCCAGCATGACCAGCCCTTGTTCTTACCTTATGTGAATGTCAACGCCATCCTCTTACCAGTTGCCAACTATAAACCTCACTCAGCACTTAGAACATCAGCATCATCACTCTTACATTCCCTACTCCTAAAAGAAAGTTTCAACTAGTTTCCCACAACAATGTTACAGATTCTAGGAAAAAAAAACAAAAACCCACAAACATTTCAAAAGAAGAAATACCATGACTTCATAATTTACTGTATGAATATAGACAGAGACAGAGAATAAAAAACAATCCCGAAGTTTCTTACTTGGAAGACTGTAGAAATGCCAGTAACAGAAATGAAAATGTGTCCGTAAAAATATCAGTACACAAATGTACAATAAAGTTATATTCATAAGAGCCAAAACCCGGGCGTGGTGGCGCATGCCTGTAATCCCCGCACTCGGGAGGCTGAGGCAGGAGGATCGTTGCTAGTTCGAGACCAGCCTGGGCTACAAAGTGAGCTCAAGGCCAGCCTGAGCTGCACATTGAGACCCTGTCTCAAAAAAAAGACAAAAAACAAACAAACAAAAAAAAAAACATAAGAGCCAAAACCCAGAAATGATTCAATATCAGTAACAGGTGAGAGGATAAACCAATTGTAGTATATCCGAACACTGAACTACTACTAAGCATAAAAAGAAATGAACTACTGATACATGCAATGACATGGAAAAATAACACAGACATTATGTCAAGAGAAAGAGGCCAAACAACCAGTCATGGTAATACACACCTATAATCTTAGCACTCTTTTTTTTGTTGTTTTTTTTTTCAGGTACCGGGAATCAAACTGACGACCTTGTGCTTGCCAGGCAGGCACTGTGCCGCTGAGCTAAATCCCCAACCCCAATCCTAGCACTCTTAAAAGCTGAGGCAGGAGAATCCTAAATTCTACTCCAACTGGGCAATGAATGCAGCAGTTTAGAAAGTTCTTGTCTCAAAACAAACAAACAAAAATCAGGCACCATAGCTGTAGCATAGTATGAAGACCCTGGGTTCAATCCCCAGTGCTGTAATACAAATAAGTAAATATTTTTCAGAAAAAAATTGGAGATGTAGCTCAGCATGTAAGCTCAGGGTGTATAGGGTTCAATTGCCATTACTGCAAAAACAAACAAACAAAACTCCCTTTTTTTGAGACAAGGTCTCATTATGTAGTTTGGGACAGTCTTCAACTCACTATCCAGCCCAGGCTGGCCTCAGACTCACAGAAATCCTCTTGCTCAGCCCCCCAAGTACTGGAGTCATAGGCATACAGCCCCCATGACCAGCAAGATTTTATATCATGGTTATTTTGTGTGTTTTAACAGGTATTTCATATATTGGCAATAAAACCATTTTATTGTTAATGACTAAATTTTCTACCTCAACAGTAGTCACAAAACATTTTAAATGTTTGCTTACTGTATCTACTGTGCCATTTGTATCTGGATATATTCCATCCCATTATCTAAAAGGCCAAATGAAAATCTGTATTTACAAGGCTCTTAAATTAACCAGATCCTTGATGAATCTACTTGTCTAGAACAAATGTAGTAGCCGGGCATGGTGGCACACGCCTGTAATCCCAGCACTTGGGAGGCTGAGGCAGGAGGATCATTGTGAGTTTGAGGCCAGCCTGGGGTACAAAGTGAGCTCAAGGCCAGCCTGAACTACATAGCAACACCACCTCAAAAAGACCAGAAAAAAAAAAAATAATAATAATAATAATATATATAAAACAAATGTGATATAAAATATTGTGAGACTAACTCTCCAATTTCAGGTGACCTTTTGAAAGCATATATTTGTACTTAAAAATCTACATTCCAAAATAAATAAATAAAATTTTTTGAAAAATCTACATTCCAGCGCCAGGGATATAGCCCAACGGCACAGTGCCTGCCTGGCAAGCTTGAAGTTGTGAGTGAGATTAACCGGTACCAAAAAGAAAAAAAAAAAAACACTACACTCCAAATCTGAATAACAATGACAGTTATCTAATTATTAAAGTTCCCAAATGCGTGATAATTTCACAAATTGTATTTGTCTCGGCTAATGGGAAAAAATCCAACCTAATTTCAATATTAGGACACTAAAGCTGGGCATTGTGGTGCACGCCTGTAATCCCAGCACTCGGGAGGCTGAGGCAGGAGGATTGTCGTGAGTTCGAGACCAGCCTGGGCTACAAAGTGAGCTCAAGGCCAGCCTGAACTGCATAGGGAGACACTGTCTCAAAAAAGGCAAAAAAATTTCAAAAAAATTCAAAAAATAAAACCACTAAATAAAAAAAAAAAAAAACAAGGAAAACCATAACTCGTACTATACAACTCAATATTAAATAATAAACAACATCTACCTTGTATATATTCAACCAGAGAAAGAAAAATTTCATTTGGCAATAATCCATTATTCAGGGGTTTGGTATAACATCTTTTACAACAGCAATAAACCTCTATGAAACTTAGAACCTTTCTAACTACCTAATACATATTACAATAACAAACTCATTTGCTTCTAAAACTATGCTACTCTTGGAACACAATGGCTATGGCCAATCATTTTATTATACATTTGTATGCATAATCAGTTTAATAAAAAAATTCATGTAAGCAGGGAAACACCCAAATCTATACTTCCTGTTCCTGGCAATCAAGTTTCTCTACTAAAGGATACTTCTAAATAAAAATATTGGACTGGGGATATATCTCAGCAGCACAAGCACCTGCTTGGCAAGCACAAGGTCCTGAGTTCAGTTTCTGGTACAAATAAATACATACATACATGCATACATTTTCACATCTTTTAACACTTACAATGTTTTTACTGTCCCTACCACCACCACCAAAACTAGAGACTGAACCCAGGGTCTCAAGCATGCTAGGCAAGAGCTCCACCACTGAGTTACTTCCCAGGCTTTTTTATTTTTTTTTTATTTTAATTTTTTTCATTTTTTATTTTAAAGAGTAAAAGAAGGATAACATAATAATGAGGGGGCTTACAAAATTACAGATGAAGTGGTAGGAAATTATCAATGGTTACTGTTTTACATATTGTTATCTACAAGGTAGTTTCTCAGGAAAACAAATAGACAAATAGTGAGTTACAGACAAAAGGGGTAGGAGATTATCAATAGCTGTTGTACTATACTTCGATGTGGCTTCTAAAGAAAATAAATAGAGCTATACAAGAGTGACCAATTGAATAATCATTAACCATTCTCAACGGTTGTTGTAGGAAACACATAGTAATAAACACACATCCATTTACAAAATAGGATAGGGACAATACAAACATTACAAAGTTATGGAGAAGATATCAATGGCTGCTGTAATACATGGCGGTATCTTCAAAGTGGTTTCTCAGGAAGACAGAGATACGCAAGAAGGATCTAACAAGTGGTTGCAGCCTAAGGGTTGTGAAAAATAGCGTATTACCTCCTCACCAGTGACTCCTTTCACTGAGGTGTGACAGATGGAAGGAAGGCCAGGACTGAAAAGAAGGACCGAGAGATTTGCACCTGTGTTTAGCAACAGGCTGTTTTCTTGTTCCTCCATAATCATGATTACCCAGGGCTCCTCCATGGAGATGACAGTCTGGCCAGAGGGAGAAGGCAGAGTATGCCCTGGGCCCCCTCATTCTTATTGGGCTAACTGGTAGGATGGGTCTGAGCTCTGGGGCCTCCACTTCAGAGGGCAGACCGATCTCCAGTGGTCACCTTTGCATTCAGGGGGCTTCTTTATTTTTTTAGACATAGATCTCACTAAATCACCAAGCCTGGTCTTCAACTTGCAATACTGCCTCAGCCTCCCAAGTAGCTGGCATTACAGGTGTGCATCATCCCCCCCAGCTAACATTTTTTTTCCCTATGATATTCTCTACTTTACTAGTAGCAAAATAGGCCTAGATGGCAGAGAAGAGGTTGAGACAACCCTTTCATTTTTCATTAAAGTTCTGTGACAGGGCTGGGGATTTAGCTCAGTGGCACAGCACCTGCCTGGCAAGCGCAAGGTCATGAGTTTGACTCCCAGTACTGGAAAAAAAAAAAAAAAAAAAGTTTTGTGACAATATATAAGCACTCATATATAAAACACAAAAATACTATGTCACTGCTAAACTGAAGTTTAAAAGCTTTGTTTTTGTTTTGTGCTACTGGGGATTTAACCCAAGCCTTGCATACGCCAGGTACGTGCTCTACCACTGATCTACATCCCAAGCTCACTTATTTTGCGACAGATTCTTACTAAACTGCCCAAGCTGGCCTTGAACTTGAGTTTCTCCTGCTTCACCCTTTGAATAGCTGGGATTACAAGCATGCACTACCATGCCAAGCAAAAGACCTTTTAATTACCCCCATTTTCAAATTATTTGTTCTTTTCTAAAGAATGGAAAAATTATTACTATTAACAACTATATGTCAAAGTAAACAATCTGAAAGGTAGCACATTATCACACTGTCTCTTCTGGGACTCAGAACCCTTAAATTCTAAAAAACAAAGCCAACTGTAATAACACCTCCTATAATGTGATAGTCTCTATAAAAAAAACACAATCACCTACTGTTTACACAGCATAAGATTAAACACTACAGGCTGGGGATTTAGCTCAGCGGCAAAAGCGCCTGCCTGGCAAGCGCAAGGTCGTGAGTTCGGTTCCCGGTACCGGAGAAAAACCAAAAAAAAAAGATTAAACACTACATATTAAATATTATACTATACAGAGTTTCTGGGCAACAATGAGAAGTTTGCTTAAGTACAATTATAAGCTAGTAAGTAATTTTGTTTTGCAATACTGCCTCAGCCTCCCAAGTAGCTGGCATTATAGGTGTGCACCACCCCACCCAGCTAATATTTTAAAATATTTCAAAATAAAAATATGTCAGATAGGAATATGGATGCTTTTGGCAAAGACACAGACCTTTTCCAATTTTCAGTAACAAGGGGCTGGGGATTTAGCTCAGAGTCAGAGCGCCTGCCTGGCAAGCGCGAGGTCGTGAGTTCGATTCCTGGTACGGGGGGAGGGGGGACAATTTTTAGTAACACTAAATTCCTATGTCTAAAAAAGAAAAAGCCAGGACTTCATTTGGTAATACTATTCACCAACTTTTTCTGAAACCACCTTCTCAGTCTCACTGGGAATAAATTTGTAGAAATCAATCGAAAATACAAATTAGAAACTAAAAAATACTACCATGAACTAAGCCAGGGATGGTAGTGTATACCCACAACCCCAGCACTCTGGGTTATGGTTAGCGTTATTTAGCAATATTAGTCACATAGTAAATTTTAATAAACTATATATTGTAATTAATATTTTTAAATTAACTCTATTCCTTGAAATAAAAAGAAAAAATACAATAAATAAATGAAAGATAGGTTTAATCTGCTCTAAATAAAAAGTTTTCTGGGCTGGGGATTTAGCTCAGGGGCACAGCACCTGCCTGGCAAGTGCAAGGTCGTGAGTTCGATTCCCAGTACCGGAGAAAAATAAATAAATAAATAAAATAAAAAAATAAAAATAAAAATTTTTCTTACCCAAGTGTGGTGACGCATACCTAATGTCCTAGCACTCTAGGAAGTTGAGGTAAGATCACAAATTGGAGCCTGGCCTAAAAAACTTAGTCATTTAGCTCACTTGCAATCCTGCCTAATTGAGACACTGAGGCAGGAGGACCACCTGAGCCTAGCAAAACTCTCTCTCAATTAATGAGAAACTGAACTCACACATAAGGTATGACACATATTTCCTAATATAAAAACCTCAGAAATTATCATCATTCTCACAACTGCTGGTACCCCACCAGAATCTTTCGGACAAAAATCCTTAGTACTCTCCAATTCTGCGACCTAGTAAATAGGATACATAAATAGGCCCAATATGACTACCAAACAGAGTAGAGATGTTATCAGTAAAGCCTGAAAGCAGAGTTGTTGAAAGAAAAAGGAAAAAAAATACAAGCATACTTTAGAGATTTAGACTAGAATTAAAAGGGGCTAGAGGCATAATAACATAGCGGCAGTGCATTTGCCTAGTATGCATGAAACACTAGGTTAGATAGCCAACACAGGGAAGAAAAAAAAAGTGAAAAGAATGAGAAAAAAATGAAATTTCAAAATAAAGTTAACTTTGCTACCCAGAATACCAAAAACTATGGTAAACAAAAATTTCCCATAATAATGCTTACCATTACTTACACACCACACTGTTGACATTTACCATCATTTTTTAAACTGTTACTGTGATTCACTAAATTGAATTCACAAACCATTAGTGGGTCACAATCTAAAAGGAACTGACAGTCACAGGAAAAGCCTTGCTTTCCTCTGAATATCTATGAGGGCAGGGACAGTGTTCTTTTTTTTTTTTTTTTTTTTTTTTTT
>NW_004955481.1:3829412-3842153 GCF_000276665.1 Chinchilla lanigera
TGAGCTCATTTTGTAGCCCAGGCTGGTCTCAAACTCCTAACGATCCTCTTGCCTCAGCCTCCCCAGTGCTGGGATTACAGGCGTGCACCACCATGCCCAGCAGGGACAGTGTCTTAATACACATAATAATCAGTTTGTTGAATGAATAAATTTTGAATTATAAAGCACTCTCAAGGTGAAGACAGACCTATAAAGATCATCTAAATAAAAAGCTTTTAAAAAATGAGTATTCTGGATGTCTTCAAAGTCACACATGAGAAAAAGTTCTAGAGGCAGTAATGTGATAAATGTTTTTCTTAAATTAATGAAATACCAAGGGGGAGGGATGATTCATATTAGGAACCAGGAATACAGCTCAGTGGTGGCAAAGTACATGCATGCACAAAGCCTTTGGTTCAATCTCCAGTACCCCTCAAACAACAATGAATACAACTCACATTAGTATTAAGTAATATATAGTAATTCACTATTAAGTACAAAAAGTAAGATACCCTTATAATCTAATCATTTCTCTAAAAATGTCAGATTCTGGACTAGTGGTATAGCTCAGTGGGGTAATGACTAGCATGCACCAGGCACTGGGTTCAATCTCCAGAACTGCAAATGTCAGATTCCAAAATGTATAAATCAATTTTAACTCAAATTATAGACTGCAGGTCAGATGTGATGGCACACACCTATAATCCTTACAACAACAGCCCGAAGCGGGAGGACTGCAAATTTGAAGGCTACAAAGCCAATTTAGTGAGACCCTGTCTCTAAATAAAAAGGGCCTGAGGATGTAACTCTGTAGAAGTGTTCAATCCCAAGTACTGGGGGGAAAAACACACATACACACAAAAATAAATTCTGTGTATGTGTGCTAGGGATCAAAGCCAGGCTTCATACATGGCAGGCAAGCACTCTACCACTTAGCCACATTCCCAACTCCTCCGTGACATTCTTGGCTTGTTGTATTTTTTTGAGTTTGTTTGTTTGTTTTGAGACAGGAACTTGCTAAGTAGCTTAGGCCGGTCTCAAACTCATGATTTTCCTATCTCAGCCTCTCAGAGTGCTGGGATTACAGGCATGTAATACCACACCTTACTTCATTCTTAAATATTAGACTTCCTATATTCACTCATAAACATGTATTAAGCAGCAAGTGCATGACTGCCAGCAAGTTTTTAAGTGCTTATTATCAGGCAGTATGTTATGCACTTAAGGATTACCCTATTTTAACAGCTCAGTAAAGATACTGTTCTCATATTATCTATAGAAAAATAAAGCTTAAAAAGTTAAAGTAACAGCCAGGTGTAGTGTCGCATGTTTGTAATCCCAGCACTCTGGAGGCTGAGACAGAAGGATTGCTGTGAGTTCGAGGCTAGCCTGGGCTACATAGTAAATTTAAGACCAGCCTGAATTACAAAGCAAGACCCTGTCTCAAAAAAGAAAAAAAAAGTTAAAGTAACACATCTAATAAATGCTAACATTAAGATAATACTCGCCAGGTGTGGTGGCGCATGCCTATAATCCCAGCACTTGGGAGGCTGAGGTAGGAGGATCGTTGCGAGTTTGAGACCAGCCTGGGCTACAAAGTGAGCTCAGGGCCAGCCTGAACTGCAGAGCGAGACCCTGTCTCAAAAAGACCAAAAAAAAAAAAGAAAAAGATAATACTAAGTGCCAGAAAGTCTTGTTCCATTTTATTATAATTTTTTTCTCAGAAACTAAATTTTGCCTGTCTTTCAAAATGTTGCTGCCTGGCAAGCATAAAGTCCTGAGTTCAATTTCCGATACCAATAATAATAATGTTGCAGTAATTCACCTACATCCCAACTTGTATAAAATTATTTGATCAAATAATTTATTAAGAGGAAAAAACGGAGCCAGGCATGGTGGTGCAGCCTGTAATCCCAGCTCTTGGGAGGCTGAGGCAATAGGATCACCATGAGGCCAGCCTGGGCTACATAGTTCAAGGCCAGTCTGAACTACATAGTGAGACCTTGTCTCAAAACAAACAAAAAAACAAATAAACAAAAAGTTAAAAACTGGCCCAAACTGGCCGCTTTTTAGCTTAAAGGTAAATCAGAGGGCAGTTAAATGTAGTTACATTGACTTCTTTTTTTTTTTTTTGAGATAAAGCCTCAAGAGATACTCCTGGCTCATTAACATTTTTACTAGGGTGTGATATATCAGTGTGCAAGGTACTTAGTAACCTGTACTTTTACTTATAGGCCAGATACTTACATTCTGAGCACTCTTCTACCTTTTATGGACCACTTAACTTTTTCACTAAGTAAGAAGATACAAGGGCCAGATGTGGTGGCGCATGCCTGTAATCTCAGCACTCAGGAGGCTGAGGCAGGAGGATCGCTGCGAATTCGAGACCAGCCTGGGCTACATAGTGAGCTCAAGGCCAGCCTGAACTGCATAGTGAGACCCTGTCTCAAAAAGACAAAAAAAGAAAAAAAAGGCCAGGGATATACCTCAGTGGCACAAGCGCCTACCTGGCAAGTGCAAGGTCCCGAGTTCGATTCCCGGTGCCAAAAAAAAAAAAAAGAAGAAGATACAGCCTTCTGGGCATGGTGGCATACACCTGTAATCCCAAAACTCAGGAAGTTGAGGGGCAGGAGAATCATGCAGCATTCAAGGCCAAAATTATATACATCGAGACCCTGTCTCAAAAAAAAAGAAGGCACGCCTTACACTAAATTTCAGAACAAAAAAGTCTGCTTCCAGCACAAATGTACGGGTCTGATAGAGAAACAGAAATAATCTTTACTATATGACAGAATAGCTTAACTTTTTAAATGCTTGTAGACCCTCCATACAATGTTTTAATTCACTGTTTTTTAGAAGACATGAGACTTCCTTAATGAAATTAAGTATCAACTTTCATAAAACAACTTCAAACACTTCAACCTAACAACAGAATATAATAGAATGGAACACTACAGGTTGTCTCTTACCTCCCAACCCTGCTCCTCCTACTTTTCCTACTCCCCATCCTGCCCCATACAGAAGACTGAACTCAGGACCTTTGCGCTGAGCTACATCCTCAGCCCTATTTCTATTTTTTAAATTGAGATAGGTTCTGGCTAAGCTGCTAAATTGTCCAGGTTGCCTTGGTGTTCCAGAGTGCAGGGATCACAGGTATGTACCATCATGCCCAGCTCTCACATTTTATAATAGAAATCTTGAAAAATATAAAAAATAATCCTTCCATGACTAGGTTCAGAAACCTAGTTGGCACTCTGTTTAAAGGAACAGTGTCGGGCTGGGGATATAGCTCAGCAGCACAAGTGCCTACCTGGCCAGCGCAAGGTACCGAGTTTGATTCCCAGTACCAAAAGATAAATTAAAAAAAATTAAAAAGGAACAGGGTCAATTTTATATAAGACTTGCCTGCGGAAATCACACTTTTTACAAAGAGTTTCACTCATACACGATCCTGAACTGATTAGCAACCCTTAACCAATATGTACCCAAAAAAATCCCAATTTCTGAAAAGTTATATTAGTACAACTGCAATTAATTAATACACACAGCCAGACCCAGTGCTGGTTCATACATACAATCCCAGCTACTCCAAGGCTCCAGTTCCAGGCCAACCTGAAAAACGTGGGGAGACCCTGTTTCAAAAAGATCTGGGGATGTAACTCAGAAGTAAAGTGTCCCCACGTTTGATCCAAAGTACCATACACACACACAGAAGACATTCTTGATAACCAAAAAGAGATGTAAAATACTTGGTTATTTTAATATACAAATCAGCCACATGCAAAAGACAACTTACTTCCAGGTAATATGAAGAACAGATTAATCTTTCTCTAATCTCAACTCAACAGTTGGCCCTTAGATAACTTCTGGACTTACTAAGTATCCAAGTCTGTTAATAACCAGCAAATTATTAAATTATTTGTATCCAGTCTTTCTGGTATCCTATAATTAATCCATTTCTTTCTTATTTGTGGAATGACATCCTAACATCAGACCAAATACCACATACACATCTTGATAGAAATCTTATTTTTTATTAACATATTCAGTTGGTTGCCACGTCTACAGCTGTCAAAAAAATCCATATGATAGAAAATACAACAGTCATTTTCTACTTAATTCAACCCTGTTTTGGGTCTGTACACTGCTGCCTCTCTTAAGTCCTTTCAGAGGCCTGGGGATGTAGCTCAGTGGAAGAGTATTTGCCTTGCATGCAGAAGGCCCTGGGTCTGATCTCCAGCACAGCAAGGAAAAACAAAAATTCTCAGATTTTAAATTTATTTGAAATACTATCCTTTAGTTTGGAAGCAATGTTTTTTTTACTATCACGATAATCTCAGCCTATTAAAAGCCTCCAAACAAGTGATTCTTACAAATTCTTCCACGTATAAAACATAAGAATTATAACAAAATTAACAAATCAGATATCAGAATGCCAAAAATTAAGTCATTAAAAGAGAATCCAGAGAAAGAGCCAGTTGTGAAAGAACAGGAAGTGATGTACAATGTCATTTTCTAGATGAACTATTTAGAAACATAAGAAGTGCCATACTCATCTGGAATTAACCCAGACTAATCGCTCTCAGTATTCTCTTTCTGACAATGCCATCAGAGATCATCTGAAATAACCCTCAGGCAGCTTTTCTTTAATAATAAATTTATCAAATTGATCATGCACACAATTTTAACACTTTTAGGCAATTCCTACTAGTTATGGAAAACAAAGTTTCTTTTTTGGTTATCCTGAAGAGTTGTACCTCTGAGTTCTAGTATGCTAGCATATATCAAATTGTTAACCTATACGGTATAAACATTCTGAAAGCTTGTAGTCTTAATTGATAAATTCTAGACAAAAAAAAAAAAAAAAAAAACAACGAAGAAAATGTCGGGCGTGGTGGCACACCATAATCCCAGCACTCGGGAGGCTGAGGCAGGAGGATCACTGCAAGCTCAAGACCAGCCTGGGCTACAAAGTGAGCTCAAGGCCAACCTGAACTACATAGTGAGACCCTGTCTCAAAAAGACAAAAAAACAAAACAAAACAAAACAACACATACCACTTGTTAGTAAAATAAGACAACTCATCTACAACATATTTTAGTCATTTCCATCACTTTGTGAAAAATTATTTAATGCTACCAATATTTACATGTGGAACATTTTTAAACCACTAGTATATCTAAACACTTGAAGGAAGAAAAGGTACTGGCGGCACATCTTAAGTCCTTTAAGACTTAACGACTTCTTTTTGTGCACAAAAGGCACTTAATAATTGTATTTATTTCCACTCTGAGGGCAAAACCAACAAGTACTACTGCAAATCAGATTATTTAAAAAAAATATATGACAGGAGGCAAAAGTGAAAAGTATGGCTACAGAACACAGACCCATTATAGTATAATTAAGCAGATTAGTTTACTATCCTGCATTTCCTTAAGAAACAGAGCACTGGCAACAGAAACGATTGTAACCTGATCACTTTCAAAAAATTCCAATTTCAATATTCCACAAAGTAGTATTAACCTTAAAAATTCAGAGCCTAGGGGCAAATGTCCATCAGACTGCCTCTCTGTATGTAATATTCTTCAATAATTTCTTCAAGAACTATAAAAGCGCCAGGAAGAAAAAAAGGGAAACTGAGAGGATACAAATTATTTTATTTGAATTCTAACGAAAATTCAAGCTGCTCAAAAAATGTCAATCCAGATATTTCTCTCTCTCAAAAGGAGGGAGCAAGACATCAAGTGTTCTAACAGGAGAAGGGTCCCCTCGAGAGGCCATGTCCCCCAATAATAACAACAGGAGCAGATACACTTCCCATGGACAGTTCAAGGGAAAAGTATTAACGGAACTGTTATCAATTTAAAATCAAAGGAAAAAGAGTAACCTTTCCAAGGGAAGCGCCATTACACTTCCCTCTCCTGCTCTCCATCCCTCCGGTGTATACATGGGTCTGTGTGAGAAGAAACTGCCTCGGACTTCTGCAGCACTGCAGTAGACTAGAGGTTGAGGAAGGGGGAAGGGAAGGGGGAGAGAACGGCTTCCATCACCCCCACAGAAGAGGGATACAGACTTCCTGCGGGGGAGGGGGTGGGAGCGCCCCGGCTACCTACTCCCTTCCCAAGTCTCCTTCCCCAAGAACACAGTACACAGACACTACAAAGGAGGAGCGAGTGGAGGGACCGGACGAAAGGGACCTCGCGCTTTCACATCGGGGTGCACCTCAACCCAGGCTCGCAAGGAGGGCCACACCTTCCTTGAAACATACCCTTCCACCACCCCTTCCGGTGACCCTCAGGAAAAAGGAATGTAATTGCTCCCGCTCCTCAAAACACAGGGCACCCAGCTCACCGGCTTCTCCACCCCACCCACAGACCCACAGACCCTCCTGCGTGCTTCCCCCACCCTGCCCTCACATCCCTTCTTTCACACAGAGGCCTCGGGGGGCCGGGTTTCCCCGCCCCCCTCCATGCCTCCCTCTCCCAAAGCAGAGGTGCCCTTACCCTTTCGCCGACAGGTCTGGGGCGGAGCAGGCAGCCCCCCGCAGAGCTCCGACGGCCGTTACGCTGGAGCGCGAGGAGTGAGGAGGAGGGGGCCCGGAGACACACCGTCCCCCCCCCAGCCCCTGCGAGCCGCCCAGCCCAAGCTCTGCGACAAGGGGCGGGGGGGGGGGGATAAGGGGACGACGGGGGTCGAGGAGGCGCCCTTAGAGCTCGGGCTCAGCTAAGATGGCGCGGGGAAGTGTCGGGAGCAGCCGCCGCCGCCGCTGCCGCCGCCGCCGCCGCCTCGGGGGAACCGGCCTGGGCCTCGGCCGCTTCCCGTCTTCACACAGCCGAGGCCCTCTCGGTCCCCCGCCGCGGCCCCTCGGCGGGCGGGCCCACGCGCAGCCCTCCGCCACCACCACCACCCCTGGGAAGGGGGCGCTCACAAAGGGAAGAGAGGCCGCGGGCCGGCCGGCGGGCGGCGGGGCGGGGTCCCCAGGGGCCGGGAGGCCTCCAAGGTTCTAGGGTGCTTAGCGCTCTCGGCCCGCGAAGGGCGCAGGACGAGCGGGACCCCTCCTCTCTCCTCAAGCAGGCAGCGACACCGACTCACTCTCTTTGCCACCCTCCCTCTCTCCCTCCGAGCCCTGAAGCCACAGAGCCCGGCCGCTGCCCAGGTTCCCCCCCTTCCCCAACACCACTCCCCTCCTCCCGACAGTCATCCCAGTCTCCGATCTCGCGAGGTTTCCTGCCTGACAGGCCCGACCCTGCGCGAGACACGACTGCGTGCCCGCGCGTCCTCACAAGAACGCGCAGATCCTTTCTGTGGGCGGAGTAGCTCGGGTGGGCGGAGTAGCTCGGGTGGCCGGAGTCCTACGCTCCGTCCAGCCCCGCCTCACTCCAGCTCGGCGAGCTCCTACGCCACGCGGGCGTCAGGTGCATTCATTTCGCCTGTGAAATAAGACGAGCTTATCTGCACTTCCCCAGTTTCCCACTTGTAAGGCGTCAGCCCCTCACAATCCTATGGATGTAAAAGTTTACCCTAAAATGTGCAAGGTCGCATTCCTACACACCACTTAGTGGAACTCAGAGGTAAACTGGGTTTGCGAGATTCTAACCGTTAATAGTAAATTTTTGGAACAACTGGGAAATTACAGATCTAAGCTGCCCTGTATATTGGTGGTGGTAGGATGAGGGGGCCCGGAGACACACCGTCCCCCCGCAGCCCCTGCGAGCCGCCCAGCCCAAGCTCCTGCTCTCCATCCCTCCAGTGTATACATGGGTCTGTGTGAGAATGATGAGAACATTTGGAACAAGAGCAACAAAGTAAAGACTTCAAGGATCTAATACAAAGAAGTAGAACTTTTCTTTTTGTAGGTGAAAAAAGGTTATGAGGGAAAGTCCCTTTAATGTTTCTTTCCTTCTTCTTCCTTTTTTTTTTTTTTTTTTTTTGTTTTTTTTGAGACAGGGTCTCCCTGTGCAGTTCAGGCTGGCCTTGTGCTCACTTCGTAGCCCAGGTTGGTCTCCAACTCACAACAATCCGCCTGCCTCAGCCTCCCAAGTGCTGGGATTACAGGTATGTGCCACCACGCCCGGCCCTTTAATGGTTCCTACTCATGGAATCTTCAAATGTGCCCAAAGCGGAAACATAAAAAATCGTGGGTCTTGCTAGGTAGGGTGGTTCACGCCTATAATCCCAGAGACCTGAGAGAATGAAGCAGAAAATGCAAATTAGAGGCCTCCCTGGGTAACTTTGTAAGACTTTGTCTCAAAATTAATAATAATAATGGCTAACGATGTATCTCAGTTGTAGAGAGTCCTTGGGTTCAATCCCTTGTACCAATATAAATAAATAAACAAATAATCGTGGCTCTTTAGCCAACATAACTGACATAAATCTATTTTGTGAGTTTTATGAGCAAAATTTACTTTGAAGAAACAGTTTGCTTTGGAGCAGTGATCTGAAATTTCAGAGTCAGGCGTGGTGGGGCACCCCCGTAATCCCAGTGCACGCCTGTAATCCCAGCACTCGGGAGACTGAGGTAGGAGGATTGTTGTGAGTTCAAGACCAGCCTGGGCTACAAAGTGAGCCCAAGACCAGTTTGAACTGCATAGCGAGACCCTGTCTCAAAAAGACAAAAATAAATAAATAAATAAATAAATAAATAAATAAATAAGCTCTGTGCTCCAGGGAGATGTACACATTTGTTCTCAACACTCTTTCTTGTAATAACACTCTGACTCTGTGAGTCAGTTGGTCCTCTTTTTGCCTATATTGTTCATCGTTTGCCATTGGTAATGGTCCCTCAGCACACAAAAACATGCCCTAGTTGTTCCTTGGAGAGGAGAGATGGGTTACTGTCTTCAACTCTCTTTCCCTTTACAGCCAAGCATCTTGGAAGAGTCGTGGGTCTTCTCATCTCCACTGCAACTGATCTTGCAAAGATCAAAAGTGACCTTGTTTGCTACAGCTAGTGATGTCATTTAATCCTTTTCTTCCTGTCATCTGCAATATGTTAAAACTTCCATTTTGAAACTGGCTTTTCACCACCACTCAAAACCGATTTTCATTCCTTCTTGCCTGGCAGACCCCTCTTTTCTACCCAACACTCAAAAAACACTTTTTTCTACCCCCTCCAATTCTGATCTGTCCAGTGAGAAATTGTTACAGCAAAATGTTCTCTTTTAAGGGTTGGGGAGGGTGGCATATGTGCTAAGCATGTAGAAAGCCCTGAGTTCAATCTGCAGCACCACATCCAATCCCTCAAAAAAGAATGTTCTTGGGCCGGGGATATAGCTCAGCAGCACAAGCACCTGCCTGGCAAGCGTAAGGTCCTGAGTTCAATTCCTGTACCAAAAAAAAAAGACTGTTCTCCTATGTCTAGTTATTTCACACATTGTAGAGTGGAAAGAGATTCAGCTTTCCCATAACATTTTCACACATTGTGAGTAGAAAGAGATTCAGCTTTCCCGTAACATTTTTATAGAAATTTTCAAAAATATACAAAAGGACTTTACCAGTTTTATTTCACCTCTTTCCCAAAAATTTTCCCCACCATCCTCTCAGAGTATTTTTAAGTAAACTTCTTATAAACCACCATAATATTTTATTTGTACAGTGGTACCTCGATACTCATCACTAATGGGTTCTGAGAGGCCCCAAGAGTTCCAAATAATTCTTTTAGCTCGAAACAGTAGCAAGGCACAAGGCAATGGAAACTGGCAAGTTCTACTTTGTGGGTCAAGTACCAAACAAATAAACAAGTACCAGGACAAAATGTTCATGTCAAAATGTGTTGAGTTCTTGGGCTATGGATACAGCTCAGTGGTACAAGTGCCTGCCTGGTGCGCACAAAGGTCCTGAGTTCGATTCCCGGTACCAAAAACAAAATGTGTTGAGTTCCAAATTCGACAACTTTCAAAGCAGTCAAGTACCAAGTTATGACTGTAGGTACTTCAATATGTATTTCTAACAAAGTCTTCCATTATAACACCTTTACAAAAAATTGTAAATTCCTTAATATTATTTAATACCCAATCTATAGTCAGTTTTTCCTGGTAACTTCCAAAATGCCTTTTACAGTTCATTTACCTGAATCAGGTATTTCACATTTGTTTCAATGCTCATATTTCCTGTAAACTCCTAGTAAGTCTAAGGTTTTGAATGTATTTAGAGCTAACTTGTTTTTGCAAGAATCTTGTATGAGTTATGTTTTTATATCTGCTACCACCCTGTTCTTTCTTTCTTTCTTTCTTTTTTAGGCAGTACTAGGGATTAAACACAGGGCCTTTGCACTGAATTAAATCCCAGTTCATTTTTTATTTATTTTTAAATAGTGTGTTGAGCTGGGCATGGTGGCGCACGCCTGCAATCCCAGCACTTGGGAGGCTGAGGCAGGAGAATCGTTGCAAGTTTAAGGTCAGCTTGGGCTACAAAGTGAGCTCAAGACCAGCCTGAACTGCATAGCAAGACCCTGTCTCCAAAAGGTTAAAAAAAAAAAAAAGATAGGGTGCTGCTATATTGCTAAGTTAAGCAGGGTGGTCTCAAATTTGTTATCCTCCTGCCTCTGCCTCCCAGAGTGCTGGAATTTCAGCTTTGAGCCATCAAGCTAGGGCCTGCACCATTCTTTAACTTACCTCCACCTTTCCCATAAATATTAGTTCCATTCCTCCCTATTTCCCCAGCACAAAAAGAATTTTTTTTCAAAGCTGGAGATAAAACCCAGGACTTTGCAGATTCTAGAAAAGTGCTCCATTCCTGAGCTACATCCACATCCCTAAAGAGAATCTGAAGGGACCCTGACTGGCTGGCTTTCTTTCTTTCTTTTATTTAATTCTGAATTTGTGCCTGTGCTCTGGTGCTGATAGGACTCCCTTCTCTCTCTCTCTTTTTTTTTTTTCTTTTTTTTTTTTTGATACCGGGAATCAAACTCACAACCTTGTGCTTGCCAGGCAGGTGCTGTGCCACTGAGCTAAATCCCCAGCCAGTCCCTTCTCAGATCTCAAATTCTTCAGATTTCTCTTCCTCCTCTTTCCCTCTCTCGCTCTCTCTTTCCCTCTCTCTCTTTCCTTCTGCCTCTCCCTCTCTGCCTCTCTTACACTCCCAGATACACACACACACACACAGAGCTTATCCTAACAAGTTTATTCAATAAAACACCACTAGTAAATACTGCAAAACTTATTAGTAATTTCAGTTAAAAATTTATCCAAAAGAAAAAAATAGCATTCATTGGTATACAGAAAATAGTTAATGCTTAGAACTGTTGCAGATATTGAGTTTCTGTGGATTTAACTCCCAAACATTTCTTTTTGTCCCTGTCTTGACTCCCACTGCCTCTGCTGCGGTGGTTCAAACCTCATGATTTCTCATCTGCCTACTAACTATTCTCCTTGTCCCCTCAGCACACCCAAATCTCTATACTAACATGAATAGTTTTAATGTTCTTAAATGTGTCATGTCTCTGCAAAAAACTCTTCAGTGGCTCCACTTAAAACTCTTCTATGGCCTTATTTAGACTATTTCTGCCATTCTTAACCATTATTCACTATTCTGCTAACTGCTAACATGGTGTCTCCAAGACATACACCACATTTCTCTGGTTGAAATGCCTTCTGTAGTCCACTCAGATCCTTCAATACTCAGCTCATGTGTCACTTCCCCTGATAGGCTTTCTCATCTCCCAGTCAGGTATCCTTTGAGCCTCCAAACTGGGGTCAGAAAGATGTGAGGAGAACAATGGATACCAATCATCTTTTGACCTCAATAGAAAAGTTACATAAGCAATGGCAAAACCAGTAAACTATTTCCATACATTCTTATTTAATCTTCACAACAGACCTGTGAGGTAAATACAATTACCTCCATTTTATGAATAAAGAAACCACAGTTCCAAGAGCTTATATCATTGCCCTGAATCACACAACTGATAGATAGGAAGGAAAGCTAGAATTGAACCCAGAGGTGTGAATGAATCCAAAGTACATTCTTTCAAACTGGACATGGTGGCGCATGCCTGTAACCCCAGCACTCGGGAGGCTGAGGCAGGAGGATCGTTAAGAGTTTTGAGACCAGCCTTGGCTACACAGTGAGCTCAAGGACAGCCTGAACTGCATAGAGGCCCTGTCTCAAAAAGACCAAACAACAACAACAACAAAAAAGTACATTCTTTCTACCATATTGTGTTACTGGCACCACCAAGCAAGGGCGTGTGTGTGTGTGTGTGTGTGTGTGTGTGTGTGTGAAAGAGAGAGAGAGATACAGAGACAGAGACAGAGACAGGGACTGAAAAACATGCTGAGGATTATATATTGAACTACATCTCCAGTTCCTCTCCTTTGTTATTTTTTTTTCCTTTGTTATTTTGAGATAGGGCTTTGGTAAATCACTAAATTGCCCATGCTGTGCTTGAACTTGAAATCCTCCAACCTCATCCTCCTAGAGTGCTGAGATTACAGGTATGCACCACCACACCCGACTTCCAAGGGCTCTTTGATGCCATTTTTCTAGTATGTGAAAGAGATGCCTGAGCATATTTGCTGTTACATATGTAGCTATATGTGAAAACATAACTATTTACTATGTCTTTGGGTGCACTGACTGATATGAATATCTGTCCAGTTAAACTCTTCTCTTTTTTGTTGTTGTTTGTTTGTTTGTTTGTGACAGGGCCTAGCTATGTAGTTCAGGCTGACCTTTAACTTGATACTTAGCCCAGACTGGCCTCAGTAAGGATTAAATCATTTTTTTTTTTTTTTTTTTTTTTTTTTTTTTTTTTTTTTT
>NW_004955481.1:3842774-3850585 GCF_000276665.1 Chinchilla lanigera
TTTTGTCTTTTTGAGACAGAGTCTCCCTATGCAGTTCAGGTTGACCTTGAGCTCACTTTGTAGCCCAGGCTGTTCTCAAATTTGCAACAATCCTCCTGCCTCAGCCTCCCAAGTGCTGGGATTACAGGCATGTGCCATCCACTACTTTCAAGTGTCTTTCCCCAAGCCTCTCTCCTATCCCACCCTCAGGATATCAAATCCTTTTAAAAAGGACAGGCCGGGCATGGTGGTGCATGTCTGTAATCCCAGCATTTGGGAGGCTGAAGCAGGAGGATCGCTTTGAGTTTCAGGCCAGCCTGGGCTACAAAGTGAGTTCAAGGCCAACCTGAACTGCATAGTGAAACCCTGTCTCAAAAAAGACAAAAAAAAAAAAAAAAAAAATCTTATTATAGAGATAAGATCTGCATCTACAAAACATTTAGATAATAATGTAAAACAACCTAGGGACAAAAAATGTTCTAAACCAGGTCTTTTAATGTTCTGGATTATAATTTTCTATCTAATGACAATAGACTAAAATGATCTCTAGAGTGCCTTTTAATTCAAAAATCTATAATTAGAGGAGTGATGCAAGTAATACAGGCAGATCTTGAATTCTGAAATGTGTGTGTGAATTGTTTTCAAAACAGCTCTTGCTATATTGCTCAGATTTCCTTGCCTCAGCCTCCCAAATAAATGGAACTACAGGCATAGGCCACTTGCAGAGCTGGTGTGCAAATATTCATAAACAGGAAAAGAAAACTCTTCTTTGAGTATTCTAGTATACTCAAGTTTGCATACTCAATGTCCAATTTGTGTATTAAAATTTGCGAAGAAATTCATTGCTTATAATGATGTCTCCAACCAGCATTAGCTAGTGTGTACATTTTTTGCAGTTACATTGGCATTCAGTATGGAAATCTGTTTCCTCATGGTAGAAGGCAAAAACAAATCTGTATCAGAGAATATTTGGTGAGAATGAAGTGTCTCAGGATTACCAGTTTAGAGCTAGAAGCTGTACTCCCAGCTACTTGACAGGCTGAGGCAGGAAGAGTCCAAGTTTGGAGCCTTACTGAAACCCTATCTCAAAATAAAAAATAAAAAGGGCTGGGGATGCAGCTCACTGGCGGAGTGCTTGCCTAGTATATATAAGGCCCTAAATTCAATCTCCAGTACAAAAAAAGTTTGGGAAACTAGTGATGAGGCACTATTTATGGAACTGATAATCAAAACTAAAAAGATAAATACATTACTATATGTTATTTGGTATATCCTAGAATGTTGTATCAGTACATTCATAGATTGTATGTCTTTAAGTGATGGGAATGATCTACAGAAGAGTGCTTGGTATAAACAGGATTTCACAGGCTAGAAAATAAAACTTATCATATACAGAATTGCTTCTTTTTTGGTCTTTTTGAGACAGGGTCTTGCTATGCAGTTCAGGCTGGCCTTGAGCTCACTTTGTAGCCCAGGCTGGCCTCAAACTCACAACGATCCTCCTGCCTCAGCCTCCCGAGTGCTAGGATTACTGGCATGCACCACTACGCCTGGCACCAAAATTGCTTCTTGAGCTCTAAATTTTTATATAATGGGACCCACTTTGTGATTATCTTTATAAAATGCAAATCTAATGCATAAGTTGCTGCCCATCAATTTATCCTTGGCTTTGATCCCCAGCACTGAAAAAAAAAGTCTTTTTCAAATGAACTGTATGTGCCGGGCGTGGTGGCGCACACCTGTAATCCCAGCACTAGGGAGGCTGAGGCAGGAGGATCGTTGCAAGTTCGAGACCAGCCTGGGCTACAAAGTGAGCTTACGGCCAGCCTTAACTGCATAGCAAGACCCTGTCTCAAAAAGGCAAAAAATTTAAAAAAAAATTAAAAAACCTGTGTGTGAAAACAGCAAATTCTTCATTTTAACTAACAACAGTAAAATGCTAGTCCAGGGTACCAAAGTATGGTAGAATGCATTTTGATCTAACAAAGTCATGACCTACAAACCTTTCAGGCTCAAGTATCAGATCAGCTTCTGGAGCAAATCATGAATAAGTTAACACAGTCACTCCAGAGTCTAAAAGAAATCCATCCCTGAAGAAATTAAGCAGTAGGTGGAAAAGAAGCATATCAATAGTTTAAAACATTGAATGTACAGTCCTGCCTTCCCCACCTGCTAATATCAGTGACCACCTTATTTTGTATCATATATATAGCCATGTTAAGTGCGGGTTTCTTCAACTGTAAAATAAGGTTGTGCAAGGATTAAATAAGATAACATGTAAAGTGCTTAGCTCAGCTCAGCGCCCAGGCCTTGGAAAAAGTGTTAAGTAGTTAGCTATTATAGTGTATGTGTAAGGAGGTAAATATTCATCCCACTGCTCTGACACTACCCTCTGGCAGGCATCCCATGACCAGTGAGTGCATCATGTCTGTGATTGGGACATCTGTGACAGTGGGAGGGCAGGGCAGCATGTTTGTGGACTGAGAGGTTTTTTTTGGAATGCATCTTCAGGACCAATTGGTGATTTTGTCATGCCCTTTTCTTTGGCTGACATCTGCTAAGATTAAGAAAAAATATATATGTGAATTCCTATCAGATTTGTGCCACATAGACTATTAAATGGAAACAGCTGTCAATCAAAACGTAAAATAAGTTGACATGTTGTTCCCCTGGGAGTGGCTTTTGTGCCTCTTCTTTCAACTTGTTTTCACTAGGTAGTAGTAGGTAGTAGTTACTGTACTAGTAAGAAATTTTTTGGTTTTGGCTAAAAGTGACAATTCAAGTCAGCATAAGGGGAAGGTCTTTATTACACCTCATAACTAAAAATTCAGTGTCTCAGAAACTAAAAGAACTTTATAATGGCCAGGGGCATAGCTCAGTGGTAGAGTACTTGTCTACCATGTGTGATGCCCTGGATTTGGTCCTCGGCACCGACAAAAAAAAAAAAAAAAAAAAAAAAAAAATTTGTATCTGGGAAATATGGCACATGCCTATAATCCAGCACTTTGGGAAGCTGAGGCAGAAGGGTCACAAATTCAAACTCAGCCTAGCCAATTTAGGAAGACTCTGTCTCAAAAAAAAGAAAAGTTCAGTTAGGTGTTTCTGTCTTTCCACAAACAACCATTCTCAATGCCTGGATATATTCCTATATAACATATTGTATTTTTTATGAAGTTATTTTATCTTTTTTTTTTTTTATCTTTTTTGAGACAGGATCTCTCTATGCAGTTCAGGCTGGCCTTGAGCTCACTTTGTAGCCCAGGCTGGTCTCAGACTTGCAACGATCCTCCTGCCTCAGCCTCCCAAGTGCTGGGATTACAGGTGTGCACCACCATGCTCGGCTCTATTATGAAGTTATATGTGTCCATTTTAGGGAAGAGGTAGAGTTGGTTAAATCTGGGGTCTCCCTCTGTTGCCACCTAGTTTAAGGTATCTCAACACTGAATGCTGCCACTGATACTGTCTACATACAGGATGTGAATCAGGAAGATTTCTGATATTTGTTTTAACCATATGCTTCTTTTAGCCAGGCATGGTGGTACATATCTCTAATCTTAACCTCTAGGAGGCTGAGGCAGGATGATCACTGCTTTGACCCTACCCTGGGCAATTTAGAGACTAAGGAAGACCCTATTTCAAAATTTAAAAAAATGAAACTAATAAAAGGGCTGGGGATATAGCTGCATGCAAAGGCCCTGGGTTCAAATCCTAGTATTTTAATTAATTAATTAATTAATTAATTAATAAAAAAATCCTGAACTTTGAAACAGGCACCTCTGACTGAGTATAATATACATATCAGCAAAGAAGGGAAACTGTTTTTTAGTACAAGTGTGTGAACCCAGTATCTTTCTCTTTTTAACCTTTTCAGACAGGGTCTCGCTATGTAGTTCAGGCTGGCCTTGAGCTCACTTTGTAGCCCAGGGTGGCCTCGTACTCGAAGCAATCCTCCTGCCTCAGCCTCCTGAGTGCTAGGATTACAGGTGTGCGCCACCACATCCGGCTGAACCTGGGATCTTTAAGTGGAGCTACATCACCAGCCCTTTTTTGACATTTTGAGATAGTGTTTCCCTAAGTTGCTAAATTGCCCAGGCTGGGCTTCAACTTGGGATCCTCTTGCTCCAGCCTCCCAAAGTGCTGGGATTACAGATGTATGCCACTGTGCCTAGCTAATGTTCAGATTTTATACAACTTTTAGGCTTGCCTGCTGTGTGACCTTTTCTTTATAACTTGCTCTCTCATTCACTGCCCCAAAACTTCTGAACAGGGCACCAAAATCTGATGTAGTTATCAAATGGCACCATATAAATGATTTCCATAAAATCCATCCTTTATTTCTCCTGTTCATAGATCTTCACAACACATAATGTCAGAATATAAATGTAGATTCTGAAGGCATTGGAGACTTTGTGAAAATGAGTAGAACAGAATGAAGGGCTTATGAATTACAGCTATACTTCCATAAAAGGCATCACACAGATCACACTGAGGGAAAATTGCATCTTAGTAGTCTATTTCATGTACCACATGTAACAGAGGGATGCTGGACCAAGGATAGAGGGTGAGCGGAGTCAGCAGAAAGGTCACAGAAGGTCCATTCCAGTTTAGTGACTCTAAAGGCAAAGAGAAGCTTCTTAACACTGGCATAACAGTGTATACAGTGCAAATCGTCAGCTCTAAAAATCCCAGCTTGGGCCGTACCCTATACATTCCAGATGCCTTGCCTTAGGCCAGTTGTTTCACAAAGAAGTGAACTTTTTTGTATGTGAGCGGCGCTGGGAATTGAACACATGGCCTCACACTCTGCCACTGAGCTATATCCTTGCCCCATTTATTTATTTATTTATTTATTTTCATTATAGTACTGAGGATTGAACCCAAGGACTTCATGTTGAGTTACATCCTCAGTGGATTTTTTCTTTTCTTTTGTTTTGTTTTTGGTTTGTTTTTTTTTGGTTTTTTTTGTCTTTTTGAGACAGGGTCTCCCTATGTGGTTCAAGCTGGCTTTGAGCTCACTTTGTAGCCCAGGCTGATCTTGAACTCACAACGATCCTCCTGCCTCCGCCTCCTTAACGCTGGGATTACAGGCGTGCCTGACCACGCGTGGTGCTCTCCCTTGCTTTTAACACACTATCCCATTGTTCTTGACACTTTCTGAAGCAGTTCTGGAAGTTCTCTCTCATGGGTATCTTTAGTTGCATTGTCATGGCTGCCTCAGTAACTCGAATCAACTCAAAAGGTTGGGCCTCTTAACCTTAATCGCGTTCCTCTGCATAGAACACACCAGAAAGTTGTCATTGTCACTTCCACAAAAATTGATATCAACAACGAAAAAATCCCCAAACACCTCACTGGTGCTTACTGCAAGGAGAAGAAGCTGTGGAAGCCCAGGCACCAGGACGGGGAGATCTTCAACACTGAGAAAGCGATACCAGATTTCAGAGCAGCGCAAGCTCGACCAGAGCAGTGGACTGGCAGATTTTACCAAAAATCAAAGCCGTTCCTCAGCTCGGGGACTACTTGCGATCCATTTTTGCTCTGACTAATGGAATTTACCCTCATAAATTAGTGTTCTAAATTTCTTACTAAGAACCTAATTAAATAACTGATACATTAAAAAAAAAAAAAAACTCGGGGGCTGGGGATTTAGCTCAGCGGCAAAAGCGCCTGCCTGGCAAGCGCAAGGTCGAGAGTTCGGTTCCCGGTACCGGAGAAAAACCAAAAAAAAAAAAAACTCAAAAGGTTTATCTTCACGGTCATTTTGACTTTGAGCAAGAACAAAAAAAATCAAATAGTGCCAGATCGAGTGAATGAGTACATGAAGACACACCATGATGTTTTTACGAACCTCATTTTCATTGAATGGCCCTTAGCAGCAGCATTTACTATTTTCTTTTCTTTTTTGGTAGGGAGGGCGGGGGGGGGGGGGTTTCCGGTACCAGGAATCGAATTCATAACGTTGCGCTTGCCAGGCAGGCGCTGTGCCGCTGAGCTAAATTCCCAGCCCCCTATTTTTTTTTACCATATCTCACAAAGACACTCACAAAAGAAAACTTTCAGAAATGCTTCAGAAAGTGACAATAAGAGGGTAGGGATTTAGCACAGCGGCACAGCGCCTGCCTGGCAAGCTCATGGTTGTGAGTTCAATTCCTGGTACTGGAAAAAAAACAAAGAAAGAAAGTGGTAATAATGTTGGGATAAGTGTGCTCAAAGCAAAGGGGAATATTTTGAGGTGGATTAACGGCAATGTATCCTCTGTTGTATGTAATACATTTTCTGAATATAAACATTCACCATATATCTTAATCATACCTCATATTTTGATTGTACAGGCTGTGATTGTATGCCCAACCTGTAGCAAGAGGCTCACAGTAACACTCCAAAAAGCACACAGAATGATGGAGAGGAGATTCTCAAAAGGAATGTATGATACTTTTTGTCAGAAGAAGAGGGAGAAATTCTGGACAGACAAAAACACTTGTTCACTACAAGTAGAACAGAATTAGCCGGGCGTGGTGGCGCACGCCTGTAATCCCAGCACTTGGGGGGCTGAGGCAGGAGGATCATTTGAGTTTGAGACCAGCCTGGGCTACAAAGTGAGCTCAAGTCCAGCCTGAACTGCATAGTGAGACCCTGTCTCAAGACAGATTAAAATAAAATGAAAGAAAAGAACAGAATTGCTGGTGAGGCCAAATGATGTGGCATGGTGAGGATGCTAGCTAGAACAGAATACACTGACACTTATTTGTGGTCAGGTGAAAGAAAGCAACTATCACTTGGATACAGCAGAACTTTCTCACATGTGACCTCTTTTGATCTTCACCACAACTCTGAGAAGGGGGAGGGCATATTCAGTTTAAAGGATATACTTTTGAGACTCAAGTGGCACAGAGAAGCTCAGCAGAAAAATGTACAGTTCATACAACAGGTGTAACTCTGGTATCTACCTCACATGAAGAAACAGAAGTCTTTCAGACGTCCTTGGAACCTTAGACAGCCCTGAAAATATATCTACCAAGTGTAAGAACCCAGAAATGCCCATCAGCCAGGAACACACCAGTAGTGCCAAGGTGATAGCCACTTCAAGAAAACTCTGGCATGTGTGTGCATCTTTTCCTAGAGTTCTCTTATCATACTAACATTTGTAATAGCTCTTCTCCCAGACACCACAGGCAAACAGCATTCACTTACTCATTGCCATCTCCCACACCTAACTTAGTTTCTGGCACAGAGCAGAAAATGTTTGTGGAATGACTGAAGTGGCAGATAACAAACATTTATTGAATGTCAGTTATGCGCATTACTATGGCAGGCCCTATGGGTGTGGAGACGATTAAGATAGCATTCCTGTCTTGAGGAGATCACAGGTTCATAGGAAAGGCCAACAAATAAACAGTTCTATGTATTTATGACTCTTTCATTGCATATGATGGAGAACCAAACATAAAGCAATTTAAGAACAATAGATTTAGGAGCATGAGGCAGGAGGATCACAAATTGGAGGTCAGACTAAGCTACATAACAAGACCATATCAGAAACAGAAAAAAGAAAGAGGGCTACCCTACTCTGGACCCCTCCTGGAAATCCAGGAGCTATTCTTTTTTTTTTTCCCCAGGAGCTATTCTTCTATCCTTATTTCTAATAAAACTCTCTTAACAGAAAGAAAGAAAGAAAGAAAGAAAGAAAGAAAGAAAGAAAGAAAGAAAGAAAGAAAGAAAGAAAGAAAGAAGCCAGGCGTGGTGGCACATGCCTGTAATCCCAGCACTTAGGAGGCTGAGGCAGGAGGATTGTTGCAAGTTCGAGACCAGCCTGGGCTACAAAGTGAGCTCAA
>NW_004955481.1:3851542-3863538 GCF_000276665.1 Chinchilla lanigera
GCTAAAAAAAAAAAAAAAAAAAAAAAGCTAAAGAAGGGGCTGGGAATATAGCTCAGTGGCAAAGCGCCTGCCTGGCAAGTGTGAGGTAGTGAGTTCAATTCCCGGTACCAAAAAAAAAAAACCCACCCAAAAATGCTAAAGAAAATCTTATTGTGCCCATTGACTCTAACTGTATTACATACTCCTCCTGAGCCAGAGCTGGGAAAATGTCACTCACTGTGTACACAGATTGATTTACGCTGATAAACATTCGCCATCTCTGGAACACGCAGAGTCCACTTCACAGACAGTGTAGAGGAAGTGCTTGTTCCCAGCTGCCCACTGAGGTAGTTACCAGAAAGAAAGAGAACAGATGCTAGCTAGCAAAAACAAGAGATGAACAGCACAGGTGGCTTTATAAGACAGTCTGACCAGTGCTACAATCAAGGTGAGCATCAAAACTCATCTGAAGAGCTTCTGACCTGGACTGGAGTCAGGTTTTTTTTTCTTTCTTCTTGTTGTTTGTTGCAGATGACTTTCACTGTATTGCCCAGGTGGGCCTCAAATTCCCCAAGCAATCCCCCTGCCTCAGCCTCTCCAGTAGAAGAATTGATTTATTTTAATCAGCTGCCTAAGGGGCTGGGGATTTAGCTCAGTGGCACAGCGCCTACCTGGCAAGTGCAAGGTCGTGAGTCTGATTCCCATTACCAGAAAAAAACCAAAAAAAAAAAAAAAAAAAAATCAGCTGCCTAGGTCCTCCAATCCAAAAGGGGTTGAGTTTTTAAAAACAAATTGTAGTAAAGTATACCTAACGTAAAACTTACCATTTTACCAGGAATCGAAGCCAGGGCTCTGTTATTAGGGAAGCATTCTACTACTAAGCTTATATATTTTTTTCTCTTGCTTTAGAGTGCTGGAGACCAAACACAGGGCCTCATGCATGCCAGGCAAATACTCTGCCTCTTAGCTCCACCCTAGGTCTCCAATTTTACCCATTTTTAAGTGGCATGCAAGATAGTCGCATTGTATAACTCTCGCCATCATCCATCTGCAGAACATTTTGTTTTCCAAAACTGAAACACTGTATGCACTAAATAGTAACTCCCTTTTCCTCTTGTACTCCAACTCTAACAAACGCCATTCTACTTTTTAAATTTTTTAAATTTTTATTTTATTTTTTATTTATTTATTTTTTAAGACAAAGTCTCACTAAATTACTAAATTGCCCAGGCTGGACTTGAATTTGCAACTCTCTGGCCTCACCTCCCTGAGTGATGGGATTACAGGCATGCACCCCCACTCCTGGTTGGAATTTCCTTCCTTGTAAAGCTGAGTAATATACTATGTTTTGTTTTTCCATTCATCTGTCAATGGACACGAAGGTGGCTTATACTTTTTGGCCATGGTGAATAATGTTACCGTGAACATGGGTATGCAAAAATCTGTTAGTCTCTGCTTTCCATTTTCTAGGTATTTCTAAAACAGAAGAAAAAGTGGCGCTTTATTAATTTTTTCCTTGCTTATCAGGTGTCAAATTCCTATCCTCTCATGCAACTTCTAGCTTTGATGATTCTCTCTCCATTCAAAACCGTAGAATCAGCCCTTACTTCTCAGAACATATGTGAATACAGAGGTTTCCCCATCATCACGATGAGATCCAAAATACTGCTTTGGAATTAGTGCACTGAGAAAACTATCTTTCCACTAAGATCACTTTTTTTTTTAAACCCCTACCCCTGCTGGGGACTGAGTCTTGGGCCTTGTGATTGTCAGGCAAATGTTCTATCACCAACTTACATATTAGCCTTTTTTTTTTTTTTTTTTTGAGACACGGTTTCGCTATGCAGTTCAGGCTGGCCTTGAGCTCACTTTGTAGCCCAGGCTGGTCTTGAGCTTGCAATGATCCTCCTGCCTCAGCAAAGCGTGCACCACCACACCTGGCTCATATCAGCCCTTTGTATTTTATTTTGAGACAAGTTCTCACTAAATTGTCCAGGCTGGTTTCAAACTCACAATCCTCATTTCAGCCTCCTAAGTAGCTGGGATAACAGATGTGAGCCACCACACCCAATTTAAGATTAGATTCTTTGAATGATAGGAGGAACATAGAATTGAGAAACTTTGTTTTCCTGGGAGGGAACCTGCCAGTTGTGAAAAACTCAAAAGTTGAAAATTGTCACATGGTGACTGCCTTGTGAAACCTGTCAAGATTCCTGACAGCTCAGCTGAGAACCTAATTACCAGTTACAAAGACAGACAGGAAAAACGTGTTGTCAGAGAGCTCCTGGTCAGACAGTGTCCTAGCCTCATCACCAGCCTCCTTCTTGTTTCAGCTACAGCAAAACACATTAGTATATTGACAGTACACGTGTTTATTATGTTGAACAAAAGAACCATGTCAAACCACAATTCTGTGTCAGCTGAGTCTTTGGTAATCACATAAATTGAATAGTGGCATTTGACCTGATTGTATAAACACTTTCTTTTTTTTTTTTTTTTTTTTTTTTTTTTTTTTTTTTTTAGTCTTTTTGAGACAGGGTCTCGCTCTGCAGTTCAGGCTGACCTTGAGCTCACTTGATAGCCCAGGCTGGCCTCAAACTTGCAACAACCCTCCTGCCTCAGCCTCCCGAGTGCTGGGATTACAGGTGTGCACCACCACACCCGGCTCTTTGTATAAACACTTTCAATAGTCTCAGTGCCATGCATAATACCATCCTGTACTTAACTTTTCTGCTGGAGTTTACACAGACTTAAACCAAGCCTTTTTGTTTCCTAGAGTGAAGAACAGCCATCATTTGTAGTATCTTTTTTTTTTTTTTTTTTTTTTTGGTCTTTCTGAGACAGGGTCTTGCTATGCAGTTCAGGCTGGCCTTGAGCTCACTTTGTAGCCCAGGCTGGACTTGAACTTGCAATGATTCTCCTGTCTCAGCCTCCTGAGTGCTGGGATTATAGGGGTGCACCACCACATCCAGCTTGTTCCATTAAAGCCCAAATAAGGAAAGTAACTTACCTAAAATTATACTGTCAATCACCAAGGCAGCATCTTATCTTCCAAGGAAAATACAGTAAAACTGGTATGAGCAAAGTAGCAATCCTCATGAAGAATCCTAAAATTAGGGAAGAGCAAGATTAATGTATTCACATGGTAGTTTTTACCAAGTCTTCTAGTCTTATAAAACTCACACATTTCCCACTCTCTTTCCACAATTGCTCAGCAGCACTTGAGCATGAATGCTATCTATCTCAGTGGGAAATGTTTTTCAGTTTCCTGAAAGCAGGGACTTGTCATTTAGAGCATGAGGGAAAAAGAGAGAGACTTGATATTTATTCAGCATCTACTATGTTCCAGATCCCATGTCTTAATTCTTTCTAATTTCATCTGTAAGCCAATTGGCAAAGTAGATGCTAACATATACATAGTCAGATGCCTCACCTGGAGCTTAGATTAAGATTAGATAAACTGCCCAAGCTCACACAGCTAGTAAATGGCAGAGCAGCCAGGCCTGGTAGCAAGGACTTGTAGTCACAGATATTTGGGAGTCTGAGGCAGAAGGATCACTGAAGTTGTGTATGCAAGGCACTGAGTTTAATCTCCAGAATCTCAAAAATTAAAGATTAAAAAAAATTAAAAGTTGCCTAACCCAAAGAGAAAGCACTCAGGTAAAATACTCCAGATTCCAAGATATTATAGAAAATAGGAAACCGGGAGAGAACACAAGAAGAACAAAGGGAAAAGAAGTGAGTGGGTGAAAGAAGAACCAGGAAGAGAATATACTGGGAAATTTGATGGGTAGTGGAGGTCGTTCTCAGAGACCTTCCACCAAGACCCACAGAACATGTAGAAGCCAATAATCTTTCTTTTGCTCCATTCACCATTTATTTTCTCTTCTGTAAAAGGATTAGCAGGATGGGCTCAGTGGGAAAGGAGGCCCCTGTGGGATACTGTTACCAGCCATCTGTGTTCTGTTCTTTACTTTTGAACAAGACGGCTCCAAAACTCTGAACTGGAGAGGGAGTTGGAGCTGCATACAGATCAGCAGCGCTGTTGCTAACAGCTCTGATGCCTGCAGCATGACTCAACCCTCTGTGCCTGGCAGAGTCAGCTGTGGTCCCCTGGAGCCTCCTACTCTAGGGAGAGAATCAGAGACGTGGGAAAGTGGCTTGTGGAGGGAGAAGGAGAACCCCTGATCTTGAGCATAAATTTAGGCTCAAGAATAGGTTGGGGCAGCCTGAGTTGTTAGTGAAGCATTCCAACTGTTGATGGGGTTAGAATTAAAGATGATAGCTAAGGAAGCACAATCCTCTGTATTAACGGCTTCAACGGCTCCACAAAAGGAGTATACCGTCTGGAGGATGGCAGTCAGCAAAAGCCATATGGCTGTGTCACCAGGAATTCAGCCCAAACACAAATCTCACTCACCTTCGTGGTGAGTTTTACTCAGGTACACTTAGCTCCTGCTATTCCCTCAGTTTCTGAGGAACCCCCTGACTCTTCCTATTCTGAGAGGGTATCATTAATATCTAACAGTCTTTTTGTACGTCAGATCTCTCCCCTGGTCCTTCACTCAGATCTCTGAAATACAGGCAATTAAGAAGAAGAAACCACGCCAGGAAGCTGCTAGGTAGACTTCCTATTTGCTGTTTGTGTATCTATAGTGCCAAGAGGCTACACTAACACAGAAACAGCTTGATCCACCCCCTCCCAAACTCAGCAACCCCAGGCTTCTCTCAGAGTTGCCCTTTCAGTTGGCTCCTTATCACTCAGCATAAACAGCCCCCACTTCTGGGTTTGGCTTCCTGTTGCCATGGCAACTTAGAAGAAATGGGTTGAAGCTGCCAATAAAAGCATCTGCAAGAGCTCCCTTACACCCAGACTCCTTTAAAAACAATAGTACAAAGAGGAATCACCACTATACCCACCCCCACCCCCACCCCACATAGACGCCCTTCACTGGTGGTTTTATGGAGAAGCTATCAGTTCTTGAAATAACTGAGAAAGTGGTTGCTTAACTCTAGAAAAAATGTTCTCACACTCTAATACAATTCTTTCTTTAGATACTAGCCTAGAAATCTGACCAAACTACCAGTTGTTTATACCTCTAAAGGGCTAAGGAATTTACAAAATGAGTCTGCATGTGCTCTTTACTTATACTTCATTTTTCTGTGCCTAGAGGAAGAATCTGAGTATTTAGTATTTCAGGGTTTTAGAACTGCAGCTAGTTGCAGGCAAAGGAGGAGAGGACTCTTTATTTTATACTTTGTTTTTTGTGGCAGTAGGTATCAAACCCAAGGTGCTCTAACCACTGAGCTACATCTCCAGCCCATATCATTTTAAAATTTATTATTATTATTATTATTTTGTTTATTTGTTTTTTTGAGACAGGGTCTCTCTATGCAGTTCAGGCTGGCCTTGAGCCCACTTATGTAGCATAGGCTGGTCTTGAGCTCTCAACGATCCTCCTGCCTCACCCTTCAGAGTGCTGAGATTACAGGTGTGCGCCTCCACACCCGGCCATCACTTTTTTATTTAATCATGAGACAGGGTCTTTCTAAATTGCCCAGACTAGCCTGAACTTATGATCCTCCTGCCCCAGAGTACATGGGTTACAAACATGTATACCACTCCCGGCAGTGTCTGGTTTTATATGTCAAGCATCTTTGCTATATCAAGTATACTGCTGGACACAGTGCGCTGCTGGGAAACATAGATAAGGTACCCTGTCCTCAAAGAGTTCGTAGTCTAATATTCTCATGCTAGAGACAGACAGATCTATAAGTGTAGGCAATATGATGTGTTTTTCTCTAAATGAAGAGAGAAAACAGAGGAAGGAGCCAGAAATTTAGCCTTTAAGGATATCCGGGTTTTTGAAAAACACAAAAATAGTTTATCTGTCAGTTAGGTACTATGAGTTATGAAGGACAACTCTATTTAGCTCAACATTTTCTCTTTCCCTCAGTACTGCACTGGGGCTTGAAGGAAGGAATAAGATGTATCTCTAGATTTTATTTTATTTTGATCTTATTAACTTCCCCAGGCTGGCCTTGACCTTCCGTCCTCTTGCCTCAGCCTCCTGAGTAGCTAGGATTACAGGTGTGCATCACCATATTTGGCTTAGATCAATAAATTTATTTTAAAAATGTGTGTCACAGAAACTCTGGACATTAACAACTCTGAAAAGTAAGACACAGCATTTTTTGTATTTTCACTCTAATGCTTAGTAATGCTTAGTCATTAGCATGACTTAGCTATTTTTCTCCCTCTTTTACCACTACTAATTGGTTCCTTATTCTTCTTTTTATATGAACGCTCCCTACCTGGAAGTTTCTACATCTTTATAGCTTGCCTTGACCCTTCAAAAATCTTACGAGGTTATCTTCTAGTTTTTCTTTATGTATCATTTTATTTTATTTATTTATTTTCTTTTTTGTTTGAGATAGGGTCTCACTATACAGTTCTGGTTGGCCTTGAACTGACAACATTCTCCTGCCTCTGCCTCTGAGTGCTGGAATTATAGGCATGAGGCACCATGCCTGGCTTATGCATCATTTTAGCTCTTGTTCTTATCCTCAATTGCTGCATTTTGTTGTTATTGTTGAGCTAGGGATCAAACCCACGGCCTTTATGTTCAAGTACCTGAATTTTAATCACTGAACTATAACTCCAGCTGTTTTCCTTTTCTAACTCAGGTATTAGACAGTATGAGAGAATCTGATCAACCTACTCTTCTTTTAATGCCAGGCTTCTCATAAGTTGCTGGCCAGGTTCTTGATTGCCCAGTATTGCATCATATGCCAACTCTGGTAAGCTAAGGCAAAAGAACCTCTCCAGGTCATGATTTTGGCTGCCTAAGGGTATCTTTTCAACAGAAAGTGTGGGTGGGAGTTCCCCATGGAAAAGAAATACGGCTATAGCAAGATGATGCTCTATGTAGAAGAGAAAGAAGAAACAACATGTACAAAAGCATGGTAAAGAGAAGTGCAGTGAATCTGGAATTGATTAAAAGATATTTTTAAAAGAATTGCTCAATGTCAGTCATTACGCTAGGAGTCAGTAATAAAAGTTTTGATGGGTGGTAGACAGGATGCTATGGGAATTCACTTTAAAATTACCTGAACTAGCCAGGCGTGGTGGCACACGCCTGTAATCCCAGTGCTCTGGGAGCTGAGGCACAAGGATCGTTGTGAGTTTGAGACCAGCCTGGGCTACAAAGTGAGCTTAAGGCCAACCTGAACTGCACAGCCAGCCCCTGTCTCAAAAAAAGAAAAAAAGGGGTTGGGGATTCAGCTCAGCGGCACAGCCCTTGCCTGGCGAGTGCAAGGTCGTGAGTTCGATTCCTGGTACCATAAGAAAAACAAACAAAAAAAGAAAGAAGAAAAAGAAAAAAAAAAAAAAAGAAAAAAAGAAAAAAAAGAATAATGGGAATTCATTGAAGTTTTGTTTTTTGTCTTTTTAAGAGAGGGTCTCACGGGGGATATAGCTCAGCGGCAAAAGCCCCTGCCTGGCAAGTGCAAGGTCCTGAGTTCAATTCCCGGTACCAAAACAAAAAAAAAAAAAGAGAGACAGGGTCTCGCTATGCAGTTCAGGCTGGCCTTAAGCACACTTTGTAGCCCAGTCTGGCCTTGAACTTGCAATGATCCTCCTGCCTCAGCCTCCCGAGTGCTGGGATTACAGGTATGTGCTGCCACGCTCGGGCATTGAAGGGTTTTTAAACAAATATCCATTTTGGAAATAAAATCACTCAGAAGAAAAAAAAGAAAAAAAAAAATCACTCAGTGCAGAGGGTAGACCGGATTTTAGGGAGCTGAAGAGTTACATAGGAAAACCACTTGGGATTCTCAGGCAGATCCGATGACAGCAGGTAATAACTTCAACTAAAATGATAAATGTGACACAGATGTAATTATTAAATATCATTATTCCTGTTACTTTGAAACAGGGTCTTGCGATACTGCCTGTGTTGCCCAGGGTGGCCTTGAGCCCATGATTCTTCTGCCGCAGCTCCAAGTAAATAGGCCTACAGGCACATGCCACTGCGCCAGGTTTCATGTATTATTCTGATCAACAAATATCTAGTGAGCTTCCAGAAAGAATGTTATGTACTAAGACACAAAGAGGAGCAAGGTAGATTTGTAGATTTGATCCCTGCCTTCATAGACCCTATCGTCTAAAGGATTGAGTAGAGAGGAATTAGTGATGCACTTTTAAAAAATTTTTTAAAATATGGAACCCTTCACAAATTTGCGTGTCATCCTTGCACAGGGGCCATACTAATCTCTGTATCATTTGAATTTTAGGATATGTGCTGCTGAAGTGAGAACAAAGATAGGTTGTTGGTTTTTTTTTGTTTTTTTGTTTTTTTTGTACCAGGAATCAAACTCAGGACCTTGTGCTTGCCAGGCAGACACTGTACTAGTGATGAATTGAATGGAGAAATGATGGGAAAGAAGTGGTGTGGGATGATGCACAGACTTCTGAATGGCCTCAACATCCATTCTGAGCAGGGCGTGGTGGCGCACATCTGTAATCCCAGCACTCAGGAGGCTGAGGCAGGAGGATCGTTGCAAGTTCGAGGCCAGCCTGGGCTACAAAGTGAGCTCAAGGCCAGCCTGAACTGCATAGCGAGACCCTGTCTCAAAAAGGAAAAAAAAAAGTCTATTCTGTTTTCACCATATAACTTCTCCAAGGAATTATATATTTAGTCAAGAGGGGAGCAGTAGGGTAAAAGGCTAAAGTTCTGGAGTTTTTAGGAGGCCATGGGAAAAGTAAAAGCAACCTGGACAAATATACATGTTAGCAAGATACCCCCTCCCATTAACTCTTAGAATTCCTCCAGGGCTAATTAGCCATTTTGAGATGAGAATGCTCTCATCTTCTTTTCATGTTCTACCCTCTTGTGGTGAGAAGAAGAACAGCAAGTACCAATTCATCAGTTTGTAAACCAGCTTTGATTTGCCTCGGATGTCCTAGCTCCTGTATCTCAGAAAGTTTTGTTTCTTAAATGAAACCAGGCATAGTGGCAGGAACCATGCATTCATTCTGAGATTCCCCAAGCTCAGGGACACAGCTCTGTCTCGGACTGCAGATCTCTCTTCTGGTACTCTCATAAGTCTAGTTTCCAACCTCCCACTCCGCCTCCATCCCACCTCCACATTCTTGAGCTGCAGATTTCTCCGTAGGCGGCCCTGAGCAGTCAGCAAAGGCTGACACTGCTGCCCTCGGGTGGGAACCTGGTGAAGCGCGCATTACGTTTCTCCTGGAACCGCTCCCTTTCAGAAAGGCTGTTCTTTAAACTTGGCGTTTTAGTGAGACATGCTTCCTTTACACATGAGTTATAAAAGGATATTGCTCCTTTGGGCTCCAACCTAAGGAAGCAAAGTAGAGGAAGAGAAAACCAGAGTCTCCTCTCCATGAATTCATCATTGTTAACGCCCCCTTTCGCCATAAAGAGCAAGACTCTTTTTTTTTGTCTTTTTGAGACAGGGTCTCGCTATGAAGTTCAGGCTGGCCTTGAGCTCACTTTGTAGCCCGGGCTGGTCTCAAACACACAATGATCTTCCTGCCTCAGCCTCCGGAGTGCTGGGATTACAGGTGTGTGCCACCACGCCTGGCAAGACTCTTAAAAGAACTTCAAGAGCTTGAACATAGAGGGTAGGGAAGGTCTAGGGCACCCTTTCAAGGACATCTTCAGCTTTATTTGAAAAGGATATTTTCTTTCACACCTTGATCCTTGATTCATTTGCTCCAGAGTCCTTGTTCTTCTAAAGTAAAGCTCTGATTAATGTCCATCATAATATGAGAGTTTTACTAATCTATATGGCTTGGAAATAAACACTGATATCACGTCTCAGAAATCCAGTGGAGCCAGGTGTGGTGGTGCACGCCTGTAATCCCAGACACGGGAGGTTGAGGCAGGAGGATCATTGTGAGTTCCGAGGCCAGCCTGGGCTACAAAGTGAGCTCAAGGCCAGCCTGAACTGCATAGCAAGACCCTGTCTCAAAAAGACAAAAAAATGGTCTGGGGATTTAGTTCAGCGGCACAGTGCCTGCCTGGCAAGCACAAGGTCATGAGTTTGATTCCTGGTACCGGAATAAAAACAACAACAAAGACAAAAAAAAAAAAAGAAAGAAAGAAATCCGATGTAGACATGGCGAACACAAATCCATAATCCCGGCACTCTGGAGGCTGTGACAGGAGGATCGTGAGTTCAAGGCCAACCTGAACTACATAGCAAGTTCAAGACCAGTTATAGACTACATGGTGAGAGGCCCTCTCTCAAAAAAAAAAAAAAAAGGAAAAAGAATACAGTTGAAGGGTTAGGTGTAAAGCTTAGTCACAGAGTACATACATAGCATGTGCGTGGCCCTGGGTTCAATCCCCAGCATTACACAAATTTAAAAAGTAGGATTGATTTAAAACCCCTCTGGCAAGGGTTTTTTGCTGTTTTTTTTTTTTTTTTTTTGGCATCATCTCAGGTTTTAAAGAACTTGAGTCACAATCTCCTCCACTCATTGACTCAGCACTTAGTGACAAAGTGACCCTTTAAATCTTAGCTAAGACAGCTCCTATACCTCTTGAGGGTGATTTTGTGAATTAAATACTGATGCAGTTTTTTCTAATTACGTACATATACACCACCCACAGACTATTTACTCCAGAATTTCGTTCAAAGCCAGGGGCTTAAAAAAAAAAAAGCCAGGGGCTTTAAGATTTCTGACAGACAGATCTCTGCTCTATCCGAGCTCTCTATTCACCCAGGAATTTGTGATGTAAATAGTTCTGCTTGCTGGAGTAAAGCTGCATACCAGCACTAGGAGAGCTGAGTGGCTATTGCCGTGAAGCCCAGTGTTCATGTAGAACTGTCTATAACAGCAAGTAAGCCTAAGGGCTGCTTAGATTTAGAGCTGACTGGATTAGAGCTCAGCCAGCTCCTTCATTTTACAGATGAGAAAACTGAGGCCCAATAAGTGTCTTTTAAGGTGCTAAGACAAAGTTGTGTCTTTTGCACATTTATCAACTTTTCCAATAAAGTGTGAAGCTGGGGGCATAGCAGCTCGATTGCAGAATGATTCCCTAGTATGCTGGGATTTCAATCCCTAGTTCCATGAAAATGTAACAAAAGAAGCATCCCCTTCTTGTTTTGTTTTGTTTTGTTTGTACCAGCAATTGAACTCATGACCTTGCGCTTGCCAGGCAGGCGCTTGTGCCACTGAGCTATATCCCCAGCCCCATTTCCTGATTGAATAGGTGTTTTTCTGTCCAGTTCCACTGTGTTATCCCAGCACCATCATTTCCAGGTAGAAGTGTCGGGAAATATGAGACTAGTAACAATGGGTTTGTAGACACCCTTGTATTTGTATTCAAGTCTATGTTCACATTAAATTATATATGCACACCTGAAGGTGAACATTTGTATACCTCTCTGATTACTGAAATTTCCTAAACCTCAGTTTCTTGATGAGTGAAATTTGATTAAGAAACAGTACCCATCTCAAAGGATTAAATGAAGTAATGTAGTATTTAAAGTACTTATCATAGCTGCTGACATATCATAAATGTTCAATATTATATTATTTCTAATGTCTTGCTGAGAGGGAATGTGTCAGGGACTGCCTTCAAGGCCTTGGGCTAAATGCTTTAATTTTTCATTTAATTTTCACAACAAACCTTTGAAGTAGATTCTTTTATTATCTACACAGCATGGTGAGAAAACTAGGCCTAGAGAGGTTGAATAACTTCCTGAGGTCCCAGGGCTAGGAAATAGCTGAGTAAGAATCAAAACCAGGTCTGTTTAATATTAATGCCCTCAATCTCTATGGTTAGGTTGTATGCCTCTTTTACAGATGAAAGAAGAGATGACTGGTCTATTTTAGTATATTTAGACTTGCTAGAACTCTAAACTCAAATATATTAGATGCACAGTATGTGTGAAATGAGCTGACTCATCCATTTAAATATGTTTCAAGTAAACTCAGTGAAACTGTAAGCAAAAGGTTGTTTTCCCCTTAATTATGTATA
>NW_004955481.1:3863763-3868455 GCF_000276665.1 Chinchilla lanigera
AAAAAAAAAAAAAAAAATAGAGAGAGACTCAGTCATTTTGCACAAGAGACAATTCCTCAACAACTGAATATTGTTTTATTTAGCATCTTATTGTTTCAAAATTCCTGGGGCTGGGGATTTAGCTCAGTGGCACAGCACCTGCTTGGCAAGTGCAAGGTCATGAGTTCGATTCCCCGTACCGGAAAAACAACAACAACGAAAAAAATTCCTTGTTGGTCCTGGTGAGACCTATGTAAAAAATACCAATCAAACTGAAATCACATCACCAAATGCTTGAGAACCCTGCTTATCTACTAAGCTATCTTGGGGCTGGGGATTTAGCTCAGTGGCACAGCACCTGCCTGGCAAGTGTAAGGTCGTGAGTTCAATTCCCAGTACGGGGGCGCGGGGCGGGTGGGGAATACTAAGCTATCTTTCTACTCTTTAAAATATCTTGGGAGCCAGGCATGGTGGTACACACCTGTAATCCCAGCTACTAGAGCTAGGGATATAGCACAATGTGAAGGCCCTGGATTCTATCCCCACTACAAAAGACAGAAACAAAAAGCAACAACAAAAGTCTAAGGGTATAAAAGACATACACTCAACATCCTTCTTAGTAGATATTCTCTCATACTAGTTAAAAGCATCAGTTTAGGATCTTCAATGCTCTAACACAAATTTCTATTATGATTGCAAGCAGTCAGTTTCAATCAGACTTTAGTTCTTGACTGTTCCCTTTCTTTCTCCCTCTCCTTTCTTTTTTGGTGATTTCATCCACTCCTATACCTTGAACTATCCCTAATACATGGATATAACTATCACATTCATTTTATTCACTCAGTGAACATTTGTTGCCGGGCGTGGTGGTACACGCCTGTAATCCCAGCACTCGGGATGCTGAGGCAGGAGGATCATTGTGAGACTGAGACCAGCCTGGGTTACAAAGTGAGCTCAAGGCCAGCCTGAACTGCATAGCAAGACCCTGTCTCAAAAAAGACCAAAAAAAAAAAAAAAAGAACATTTGTTAACTTCTTGTTACAATCTGGATCTCATTTACCTATTCAGACATCTATCCTAAGTTCAGAAGTTTGTGGAATATCTTTGAAATGATGTGGTGAACTATCTGACATCGCTATAAAAATAGCTGTGGGGCCAGGTATGGTGGTGCACACCTGTCATGCTAGCAGTCGGGAGGCTGAGGCAGGAGAACGGCTGCAAGTTTGAGACCAGCCTGGGTGTGATGGTGCATGCCTGTAAGCCCAGCACTCAGGAGGCTGGAGGATCATTGCGAGTTCGAGACCAGCCTGGGATACAAAGTGAACTCAAGGCCAGCCTGAAATGCATAGCAAGACCCTGTCTCAAAAAGACAAAACAAAACAAAACAAAACCCAAAAACAAAAATAGAAGAATGCCTAGCACAAAGTAAGTCTTCATAAATGGTAGCTGATATTATTTTTCCTAGTGAACTCCATTCTTTGTCTGCAAAAATGGCAATTCAAAGCTTTACTACTACCTACCTCTTCTATTCTCTTTAAAATCTGACTAGGAATTATTATCCTATTTTTATTTTCTATAATTTCCTTAAATGTCCTCCACTTGTGTGACTCTGGGCCACTCAACATCTGGGCATACCTCCAACCCATTCTTCAGCTATTCCTCTGCGAGAAACATCTACCCACTTCCCATCCCTTCTTGTCATCAGGTCTGGGGATGGAGCTCCATGGCAAGGTGTTTGCTTAGCATTTAGGAGGTCCTTGTTTTGATCCCCAGCATGGAAAGAAAAAAAGCATACCATAGTCCCTCTTTGGTTTTCTCTAACAGCCCACAATTAACTGGTCTCTTATTTGCAATTTCGGAGACCTTTTCAAAGTACTTTTACATAAACTTCTCCCATTTTATGTGTGTTATTTGTGTGAGTTCCATACCCTAAAGAATAGAAATTTGTTACTCTTTTTTTTTTTTTTTTTGAAACAGGGTCTCGCTATGGAGTTCAGACTGGCCTTGAGCTCACTTTGTAGCCCAGGCTGGTCTCGAACTCACAATGATCCTCCTGCCTAAACCTCCGAGTGCTGGGATTACAGGCATGCACCACCACGCCTGGCTCCGCAATTTGTTATTCTTTAAATCCCAGTATCTGGGCCAGGGATACAGGTCAGTGGCACAGCGCCTGCCTAGCAAGCATGAGGTCATGAGTTCGATCCCCAGTACAAAAAAAAAAAAAAAAAAAAACAAAAAAACAACGAGTATCAGCACAGCTCTTGATGCATGATATACAGCCACCATGTAATAACAGAATTAATAAATCCAGAACACAATAACTATCTTTAAAAGAAATCCTGCACTTTTCCCAGAAGCTTGTAATAAGACCTGATAGGACTCAGAAAAAGCAAATATGCTGATGATTTTTCAAATACATGTATTCTTCATCATCCACAGAATCCTCAAAGAAGCCTCTCTTTAGATTTTGTTTCTACATAGGAAAAAAAAATAGAGAAACCTAGAACAAAGTAAAAACTAAGCAAAGTCAAAGTTCCTTGGACTGACTGGTAGGGCTTGAAGAAAAGTGGGATGCTTATTACTGATGAAAAATGTGAATGTTATCCTTTCTTTTTAAAAATGTTGCCTTTTCTAACTCTCCTTCATTCAAGAATGATGAGCTAGGCTCTACTTCCAGCTATTCTGATTTAATTGGTCTACCATATAGGTATTGATATTTTTTAAAAGCTCCCTAAATGATTAATGTGCAGCCAGGATGAAGAACCGGATGCTAAAGTGGTGTTATGGGCTGAAAGTTGGTGTCCCCACAAAACTCATGTTGAGGCTCTAAACCTTATATGATAGTTTTTGGAGATGGAGCTTTGGGGAGATAATTAGGTTTAGATGAGATTATGAGAGTGGGCTGCCATGTTGGGATTAATATTCTTATGAAAAGAGGAAGAAGAGATCAGAATTCTTTCTCTCTGCTCTGTAAGACACACCTAAAAGCTAGCCATCTGCAAGCCAGGAAGACGGCCCTTATCTTGGACTTCCTCGACTCCAGAACTATAAGCAATGAATAATTGTTGTTTAAGGCACCCAGTTTGTGGTATTTTGGGATGGTGACCCAAGCTGACTAAGACAAATGGCAATCCACTGGTCTTTCATATGAATAGGAGTGAACAGAATTAATACAGATATTGAGATTTAGCCAGGCGTGGTGACACACACCTATAATCACAGCACTCAGGAGGCTGAGGCAGGAGGATTGCTGCAAGTTGCAAGCCCGGCTCATCCAGGCTTGAGGAGGTCAGATTGGTTAAACAACAACAACAACAATAAAACGGCCTTTCTCAAGACGTTCACTTCTTATTTAGTCCTCATGGCCTCCTACTTTTATTGATTTCTAAAATTGTTCATATTAAGCCAGGCGTGGTGGTGCATGCCTGTAATCCCAGCACTCAGGAGGCTGAGGCAGGAGGATCATTGCAAGTTCGAGGCCACCCTGGGCTACAAAGTGAGCTCAAGGCCAGCCTGAACTGCATAGTGAGACCTTGTCTCAAAAAAAGACAAAAAAACAAAAAACAAACAAAAAGAAATAAAATTGTTCATATTTCCTAAAAATTCATAATAATGCCCAGAAATGGTCCAGAAGATGGAAAAGGTTTGAGTATGTGCTACTTCTGACATAATCCCAATATCCCCAGGAGATCAGGTCAGCCCAGAACAGTTTTTGCATCCTATTTTAGAATCCAGAACTGGATCAGGTTTTTGGCAGTCTGAGGTAGGAGAAAAGCCCAGAGCTGGGCCAGATTTCCACCAGGAAGTCCTGTGTTTTGCTTGGCTAATATTCTTTCTTTAAAAAAAAAAATATCCATTTCTTGTGCTGGAGAGATAACTCCCCAGTAGAGTGTTTGCCACCATGCATGAGGCTCTGGTTTTGATCCCCAGCACCAGAAAAGGCAAACCAAAATCTATCTCTTTGTGACATTGTGATAACATTTTCCTCTGTGGTCCACATTGGATTTATCCTTACTAGAACACTTATGATGGTATTAGAATTATTTGATCAGGGGCTGGGGATTTAGCTCAGCGGCACAGCGCCTGCCTGGCAAGTGCAAGGTCGTGAGTTCAATTCTCGGTACCGGAAAAAACAAAACAAAACAAAACAAAACAAAACAAAACAAAAAAAGAATTATTTGATTACTTGTTGTTTCTTTCAGCTTCTATGAACAAGTGGAACAATCGTGTCCAATTTTCATCAGTCTACCAGTGATAGCAATTATATCCTGGAGGATGTATTGGAGATGCTCTAAATGATTGTTAAACAAGTAAATGGGAGAATAAGTATAGGTCTTTGGGTCCCAGCCTGAAATGATGAGACAACTGCAGAGGATATATTTTTTTCATTATCTGGGTCTGTATCTGTGCAGTATACTAGATGATAATTTAAAAAAACTTTTTTTGTAGTACTGAAGATCAAATTCAGCCATCCAATACCGTTGAACTACATTCTCAGCCTTTTTTCCCCTGTGGTTTTTTTCTGTTTTTTTTTTTTTTTTAGACAGTGTCTCACTATGCAGTTCAAGCTGGTCTTGAACTCATTTTGTAGCCCAGGCTGATCTTGAACTCACAATGATCTTCCTGCCTCAGCCTCCCAAGTGCTGGGATTACAGGCATGCACCACCATGCTCACGTGCCCAGCCTGTGGGATTTTTTTTTTTTTTTTTTTTT
>NW_004955481.1:3870005-3904136 GCF_000276665.1 Chinchilla lanigera
GTACCGGGAACCGAACTCATGACCTTGCGCTTGCCAGGCAGGCGCTTTGCCGCTGAGCTAAATCCCCAGCCCCTCACATTTATTGAGTTCTTGATATACAGACTACTGCAAGAGATAGGAAGTATAAAATGTTGGGCCAGGATTAGTTTTATGGGGAATGAAATTTGGAGCTGGATTTTTAAAAATTGTAAATTAAGGTCATAAAACAACAGGGTTTTTTAGATTATAGGAAGGCTATCATCAAAGGAAAAAGGCAAGAATGATTAAGATGTTTGGGAAGCATGGGTTAAGTGACAATGACTCTGTAGTACGGGTTCTCACCAAATATGTAGGGATGTGTAACAAATGCTGAGTGTGTAGATCAGTGATAGAATACTTGTCTAGCATGTGTGAGGCCCTGGGTTTGATCCTTAGCATGGAGATAAAAAAAAAAAAAGGCAGTAAAATACACTCAACATCACTAAGACATTTATAATAAAAAAGACTGACAATCCCAAGTGATAATGAGAATGTGGAGAAATTGAGATCTTCATACTTCGTTGGTGGGATACATATAAAACGAGTCAGCCACTTTGGAAAACTGTTTGGGAGTTGTGTTTTGTTTTGTTTTGTTTTGTTTTGGGTTTTTTTTTTTGGTTTTTTTTTTGTTTTTTTTTTTGTCTTTTTGAGACAGGGTCTCACTATGCAGCTCAGGCAGCCCTTGAATTCACTTTGTAGCCCAGGCTGGCCTCAGACTCACAACGATCCTCCTGCTTCAGCCTCCCGAGTGCTGGGATTACAGGCGTGAGCCACCACACCCGGCTTTTTTATTTTTTGTTGTTGTTTTTTAAAAAATTCATCATAAATATATCATATGATTCAGCAATTTTGTTTCTCAGTATTGGCCAAGAGAAATGAAAATATATAAGTACACAAAAAATTGTATGTTTATAATAGCATTATTATTATTATTATTATTTGGTACCAGGAATCAAACTTAGGACCCTGCACTTGCCAGGCAGGCACTGTGCCACTGAGCTATATCCCTGGCCAACAGCATTATTTATAATCACCAAAAAGTGGAAACAATCCAAATGTATATTAGCTGCTGAATGGATAAACAAAACTTGATATTTTCATACAACAGCATACTATTCAGCACTAAGAAGGAATGAACAAACCGGGAGTTTGGGCACATGATTGTAATCCTAATACTGGTGGGGTGGGACGGAAGCAAGAAGATCACAATTTTTATTCCAGCCTGGGCAATTTAGCAACTTAGTGAGACCTTGAGAAAAAATAAAAAGTAAAAACAGCTGGGAATGTAACCCAGTGAGAAGGTCCTGAGTTTAATCAATTCCTAGTACTGAAAAAAAAAAAGGAATGAGGTACTAACACACTATACAACATGAATGAACTTCAAAAACATCATGCTAAGTGAAAAAAGCCAGACACAAAAGATTCTATTTACATGCAACGTAGGATTCCATTTATATAAGTTTCACAAAAGGCAACTCTGTAGAGACAGAAAGCTGATTAGTAGTTGTCTGGGCCTGGGTATGGGAGCAAAATTGACTGCAAATGAGCACAAGGAAACTTTTTTGGGGGTGAGGGAAATCTTCTAAAAACGAACTTGTGGTGGGGGTTGCACAACTCCGCAAATTTAATAAAAATTGTTGAATTGCATACTTACACTAGGGGAATTTTATGGTTTGTAAATTATATCTAAATAAAGCTGTAGAATAAAAAAATAGACTGGTTAAAAATCACATCCTGGCTCTACCCCTATCCAGCTGTAAGACTTGGACTAGTTATTTTGGCTCTGTTGTCTTCCATTTTCCTATCCTTATAAAACAGGGATGATAAAAATAGTACCATTGCTACCCAGTGAAGACTAAGTAAGGTCATGCAGTAAAGTGGGTAGCACTTAGTAATTACTCAGTGAAGGTTAGTTTTTCCTTTTCTTAGCATTACTGGGACAGAGTGAGATCTGCCTGCTAAGATGAACACCTGCCCCATATTGGGAGGGCATGAGAGCTGGGGTGTGATCTACTTGATGTAAACTGTGGTGCTAAACTGTGGTGCTTGTGTTTATTTACAAAAAAATGCATCAAGAAGAAAAAGAAGTAGCTGTGATATTTTTGAGGAGATGAAACACAGAAGAGGCAGGTGGCAGTAAAAACACAGAAAAAAATTACAGATAGGCAAACGGTGAGGAAAAAAAGATGGGAAATGATAAATGACTAGAGCTGCACTGAAAACTCATCTCTTCTCTAAATTGGATTTGTATATAGGCTTTAAAAAGTTACTTAACTGTATTTACTCATTTATTCACTCATCCATCCATTCAACAATATGTACAAATAACAGATTACAAGAGTACCTGCTGCATAGAATTGTCCCACATTGAATTAGTTCATTCTGGTACAGTTTGTACCAGATGCATTGTATTTCATATTAAGGAACTGGAACTGGAGCTTCTAAAAGTTATTTTGAACCCATTAATATTAAGGCCTAGTAGTTACTTGGCCACCCAGAGTTGTACTCCAAGTTCTTGTCATAAATAGAATCTAGAACTTGTTGCCATTCTATACTTTCAGGAGCCTAATTAACAACAACAAAACCATGAAGAAAATGCAATGAGTTCATCTATTGCTTTTTAAAGATCTGTGATTCTTACCCTATTGAAGTCTTGGGTCTCTCTGAATTTTTTTTATTTTTATTTATTTTTTTTTTTGAGTCAGGGTCTCGCTATGCAGTTCAGGCTGTCCTTGAGCTCACTTTGTAGCCCAGGCTGGTCTTGAACTCGCAACAATCCTCCTGCCTCAGCCCCCCGAGTGCTTAAAAAAAAATTTAAAAAAAGAGGGGCTGGGGATTTAGCTCAGCGGCAAAGCGCCTGCCTGGCAAGCGCAAGGTCGTGAGTTCGGTTCCCGGTACCGGAGGAAAAAAAAAACAAAAAAAACAAAAAATATTTAAAAAAAGGAAAAAGAAAAAAATTTTTTTTCAGTACTAGGGAATGAATCCCGGGCATTCACACTGAGCCACAACCCCAGCACTTTTTAATTTTTTATTTTGACACAAGGTATTGCTAAATAGCCCAGGTGGGAATCTAACTTTCGATCCTTTAGCCTCAGCCTCCCACAGTGCTGGTATTATAGCCATGTGCTACCGTGCCAAACTTTGAAATTTAATGAAAACTCTACAACAGTAGTTTTCAAACTAAAAAGCCTTAAAAAGTAATGAGCTTTTATTTGTAGGGATATATTAATCAATAATTATTAGCATTAGAAATCAAACAACTGCCGGGCGTGGTGGTGCATGCCTGTAATCCCAGCACTCAGAAGGCTGAGGCAGGAGGATCATTGAGAGTTTGAGACCAGCCTGGGGTACAAAGTGAGCTCAGGGCCAGCCTGAACTACATAGCAAGACCCTGTCTCAAAAAGACAACAACAACAACAACAAAAAGAAATAAAACAACTAAAAATAAGCTTCTCTTTTGGTTTTCTGAAACAGGGCTCATTGTGTGGTTTAGGCTGTCTTTGAACTCACAGTGATTCTCCAGCCTTAGCCTACCTGAAAACTTGGATTACAGGCATGCACCACCATGGCTAGCTAACAATAAGCTTCTTATGTTTTAACATAAATACCATATTTTTATGAGAACAGATGTATTTTTCAAAAATAATAAAAAATGAGGATAGCATTGATGTCACATTTTTTTTTCTTTTCTTCTTTTTTTTTTTTTGTTTTTTTTTGTTTTTTTTCCAGTACCAGGAATCGAACTCATGACCTTGCACTTGCCAGGCAGGCACTGTGCCGCTGAACTAAATCCCCAGCCCCTGATGTCACATTTTTATAAATTTCTTTATTGTCTGCTTTAGCTAGATTGTCATATCTGCACTAAGTCTGGTGCAACATGTTGTTTTACGTGAAGTATTTGAAGAAAATGTAGCCTACAGTGATACACAGTTGGGAAAAGAAGTTTTTAAATAGGCTTTTCAGACAATTGTGGGTATGTTTTGATACTACATGGAAATTCAACAGGTGCTAATTTATTTTTCTAGTGCTGAGGATTGAACCAGGACCTTGTGTGGTAAGCATTTACTCTGTCACTGAGCTATATACACAGCTCCTCAATAAGTGGTAATTTCTTAAATGTTAGTTGCAAAGGGGAATCTAAAACTATATTAAAGAACATTTTGTGCTCTGCCTCATTAAAATCCATTGATATTTCTTGCTCTTTGAATGGATCTTTTACCCAAGCATGACTTAATATATGCACTAGTGATTTGAAAAATATTGCATCACTGAGTTATACAGATCTTCCAAATATTGACACATTTCATTATACAATATCAAGTAAATGCAAGTGTGCGTGCGTATGTTTGTTTTTGTAGTTCTGGGATCAAACCCAAAGCCTGCTAGGAAAACACTCTACCACTGTGCTAACCCCAGCCCTCATTATACAATATCAAAACATCACATTCATTATTATTGGAAAGTCTTCTAAGTATTGGGAAACTGTCAGGCTCACACAGTGGAAACAAGTTTTATCAAATTCTAATTTTATCATTGGCAAGAAACACTGTCAGTTATTTTCCTTAAAGTAGAATCTTGCTTTGCTCACTTTTGGGGGGAAAATTTCAGCCAGTTATCCAAATCCAAATATTCACAATTTGTCTGCTAATCATTCTTTCAAATAAAAATTGTGGTCCATGAGAAAAGTAGCTAGCTTAGCTCATAGCTCAATGAGTCACACAAATGTGTGTTTTTGTTTTTGTTTCTGTTTGTTGCTGGGCATTGAACCCAGGACTTTGCACATGCCAAGTACATGCTCTACTATTGGGCTACATGCCCCACTCTGCACAAATGTTTTTCCTCAAGACAGCCATCCATCATTCTTAGATACACAGCAGAAGTGTCTCTGCGCACTTCCTTTTGTCATACCAAATATGTCATTTAAAATACGTACTGAGAGATAGAAATTTAACAAATTTAATCTCTTTGTGTGCTTCATCAAGGGTATTCTTAAGGAAAACTGCATTTATTTATTTATTTGCAAGTGAATGGCAGTGAGGTATACAATGAATACTTCATATGGTTGATGGTACTATCTGCTAAGGAACCAGAACTTTGCTTTTGCACCAGTAGTGCAATGTCAGCACAGTGAAAAAGGCAAATAACATCTTGGGGTCATGCACATCAGTCGCTCTCCCTCTGAATACCCCTACTGTAGAGCCTTGCTGCACAAAGTATGTTCTGAAACTTAGCGGCAGTGGTATTACCTGGAAGTTGGTCAGAAATGCAAAATTTCAGGCCTAACCCCACACATCAACAGTTGCATTTTAGCAAAATCCTGAAGTGTCTTGTATTCATTTTCACTTTGCACATTAAAATCACTTGGTGAAAAAAAAAAAATCACTTGGTGAGCTTTTAAAAAAATAGCGATACCCAGCTTTTCCCAAGCCACTTAAATCAGGATATTTAGGCACGTTAGTACTGCTTTGTTTTTGCTTTTAGCTCCCCTGAGTGATTCTAAAGTAGGATTTATTTATTTATTTATTTTTAATTTTTTGGTCTTTTTGATACAAGGCCTCGCTGTGCAGTTCAGGCTGGCCTTGAGCTCACTTTGTAGCCCAGGCTGGTCTCAAACTCACAATGATCCTCCTGCCTCAGCCTCCTGAGTGCTGGGATTACAGGTGTGCGCCACCACGCCCAGCTCTAAAGCAAGATTAAACTCAGAACTTCTGCTATAGACTTTTTACTCACGGAAACAATATTTACACATATAACTTCAGAGGATTCATTTATTTTTTTCCAGTGCTAGGGATCACACCCACAGTCTCACACATGTAGACAAACACTGTGCTACTGAGCTAAACCCTAGGCCCAATTTCAGGAAATTTAGGATGCCTTCAGTGCTGTTCATGAACATCAGATTGAGAACTTTTACACTAGGGCTTTAAATAAAAATTTCTCATGGATCAAAGTCAGGAAAGAGTTGTTTATCTTTACAGCATAATCATCATCATCATAAGTTATCTTTATTGAAACGAACTTGGCTATAACGTTCTTGGCTTTTATTATGCTCTGTGTAAGAAATAGTTTTCAAAATTTCTCAAGAGTACAATAATGAATATGCTGTTGAATGTGATTTTGTTCACAAGATCTGCTCTCTGAAAGAAGGCATAAGAAAAAAAAAAAAAAGGGCGTAAGGAAGATTTAAAAGGCTTGTTTTCGTGAAAGGTGACTTTCCTTAAGGAACCAGACTGTTTCTGCTTATGAACGTGCAAATCTTGTTCCAACTAGTTGCTTTCTTATATTTTTATTCATTGCCAGGAACCTTTTTCTTTTTTTCTTTTTTTCCTGTACCGGGAATCAAACTCAAGACCTCACGCTTGCCAGGCAGGCGCTGTGCCGCTGAGCTAAATCCCCAGCCCGCAAGTTGAATCCCCAGCCCCCGGTTGCCAGGAACCTTAAACTCAAAATTTTGTTTTGCCCTCCTTAGCACATTCTAGAACTTCATGGTGGCATTTTGTGAGAACCTCATTTCTGGGGCCATTTTACTTTCCTGCCTTTATATTTCCTTTCATTCACTCAACTTCCCTCCTTCTCTCTTTTTCTTCTTTTTTCCTCCTTCCCTTTCTTCCTCCCTTCCCTTTCTTCCTTCTTTCCTTTTTTTTCTTCTTTTAGTACTGCAGACTGAACGCAGAGCTGGGCGTGGTGGCGCATGCCTGTAATCCCAGCACTCAGGAGGCTGAGGCAGGAGGATTGTTGTGAGTTCGAGGTCAGCCTGAACTGCATAGTGAGACCCTGTCACAAAAAGAGAAAAAAAAAAAAAAGTATTCAGAGCCTTTGCACTGACCTACTTTTATTTTTTATTTATTTATTTATTTATTTTGCACTGAGCTACTTTTAAATTTTATTTTTATTTTGAGATAGGGTCTCACTAAATTGCCCAAGCTGGACTCAGACTTGCAATACTTCTGCCTCAACCTCCCAAGTAGCCGGGATTACAGGTGTGCACTGCAGCACCGAGCTCCTTCACCTTTCTTACACTTAATGTATTTTGTCTTGCTATTTTCTTGTTGCATCTTTCTAAGCCACTTTAAAGGTTTTTTTCCCTTGCAAGAAGACAACTTATAAATGAATGAATGATTTCAATTAAAATAAGGCAGGACTGGGGGTGTGAACTCAGTGGTAGAATATTTATTTAGCACACATGAGGCCCTCGGTTTAACCCCAAGACCAAGAAAGAAAAGAAAAAAAAAAAAAACAGAAGAAAAGCAATTCTGTACAGCTCCATCTTGGGAATCTCTATCAAGGCAGAATCAGTTATTTTATGTAAGTATTTATATACTCTTTACAATCAGGTAATTTTTTTTTTGTACCTGGAATCAAACTCACAATCTTGCTCTTGCCAGGCAGGTGCTATGCTGCTGAGCTATATCCCCAGTCTGCAATAAATATTTATTAAGCATTTGTCTGTCAGGCTCTAGGCTGGGCAGGGTATCAGAAAATGGAGAATCCCCACAGAAAAGCACAAAGAAAGGGAATAGATAAGTCCTCCAAGTAGGAACAGAAAAAAAAAAAAAAAAAGATAGGTGGTTTTAAAATCCTTACAATCTTTGGCCTAATGATGCTCCTTCTGAAAATTTATCTAAGAAAATAATTTAAGAGGGAAAAAAGTATATGTGAAGATACATTACCTTAGAAGAGTGAAAACAGTGCTTTTTGTTTTTGTTTTTGGACTGGAGATTGAGCCCAGGGCCTCACACATGCTAGAAAAGCACTATACCACTGAGCTATATCCCCATTGCTTTCAAAATTTTATTTCAAGACAGGATTTCACTAAATTCCCCAGACTGGACCTTTTTTTTTTAGGTCTTTTTGAGACAGGATCTCGCTGTGCAGTTCAGGCTGGCCTTGAGCTCACTTTGTAGCCCAGGCTGGTATTGAGCTCACAATGATCCTCCTGCCTCAGCCTCCCGAGTGCTGGATTTACAGGTTTGCGCCACCACGCCCGGCCCCAGACTGGTCTTGAACTTGCATTCCCCCTGCATCAGCCTTCCAAGTAGCTGGGATTGGGGCTGGGGATTTAGCTCAGCGGCAAAGCGCCTGCCTGGCAAGCGCAAGGTCGTGAGTTCGGTTCCCGGTACCGGAGAAAAACCAAAAAAAAAAAAAACAAAACAAGTAGCTGGGATTACACACAAGCACAACCATGCCCTGTGAAAACACACTTCTAAGCAAGAACATTACATAGTAACAGCTATTTCTCAGAGGTATGGTGGTTAGATGGAATAATGCCCGCAAACTACTTAGTATAGTGCAAGGCACAGAGTACTGCATCTGCCTGATGAAAGGTGGCGGTCTAGTCTCAATGCTAACAAACAACCTGCACTTCTACAAAGGCGATCTCTCCTAGTCGCTCCGAACAGTGTTTAAGGAGACATGTAGCCTTGACAAGTTGCCTTCAGAAGGCAGCAGAATCATCCCCAACCTCCATTTCCAGTACTCAAGGAGGTGCCTGCCACCTCAATTCCCTAAAATTTCTGCTTTATTATTTGGAACTTGCCACTCAACCTCACACTAGACTGTGTTCTAACAGATATGTAACCACTTTGAAGTCTCACCTTGTGGGAGAGAGAACCATGGGTCTGGTGATATGGCTAAATGATTAGTTTAAATTAATTAGAATCAGCCAGTCATAGTCCAGCATAAAAGATTTTATTTCATCCCATCTTCCTTTCAAACTCCAGTTCCATGGAAAAAATATTCTTGAGTTTAATTTCTAATTAGGCATGGCCTGGGAATGTAGTTCAGTGATAGAGCTCTTGCGGTAGCACCCACCTAGCTGCAACAACCAGAAAATTGACAGCTACCTTCAACCATTCCCCGTGTCTCACTGCTGCTGCTAACAGGCAAATTCTTCGCTATTTCTACTAATAGGCAACTTTGTTCTCTACTTCTTTTTCTATTGCACTCGGGAAGGTTCTTTGTGACTCTTACTTATATAATCACAATACCATCACAGATCTCCAGGATTTTACAATCCACTTCTTCTAGCCCATCTTTCACATTACCTACAGAGTTATCAAAGCCAGAGCCAAAAAGAATAGGCTATTTTTCAACTATTGCCTTCTAAGACATATAGGAAAAAGTTTAACCATGTAAGACACTGAAAATGCCAAATCTTTATTTATACTATTTCTTTTGCATATTGTGATTGCTTTCTTCTGGAAAATCCTGGAAAATCCCTTCTCATCTTTAGCACAACTCAAATAGCACTTTCTTTCTACTTCAGTCAGCATTACCTTATCCTTCTCTATGCTCCCCAAAATACTTTGCATATATTCCTTTTATGATACTGTATTTTTTCTTTATGATAATGTATTATACTATGCAACTTAATAATGCTTAAGACCTACATGTTTCTCCCACTTTGCTTTACTTTGTTTTGCTCTCTCCCACCCTTCCTTCTTCCCTCCTCTCTTTCTTTTTTTCTTTCTTTGGAGATGCCATTTTACTATGTTGCCTAGTGTGGTCTCATACCATGCCTCAAGTAATCCTCCTGCCTCAGCTTCCTGAGTGCTGGGACTATAGGTGTGTGACCCCAATGCCCAGCTCACTTTTTAAAAATCTTTGTTTTAGTTATTAATTTCCAGTTTTTGCAAAAAGGGGAACATACTATTATGGGAAGTGACAAGTCCGTTTTCTATATCAAACAAGTGTTTTTATGTACCACTAAAATATCTGTGCTTATATTCAAATTTGAGTTTGGGTGAAGTCAAAGGACAGAAAAGTGAAAGAAATGTTTTATCCTTTGCAACCATTTAATTGACCTTGGGATACAGTCATTCAGTTGTACTGAGATAAATTATTCTTGAATAGATTTTTTAAATCTACATTTAAGACACAGAAAACATTTGGATGGTTTTCTAATAAGGTGTGAAGTACAGTGATGGCATGTCAAAAGAGATCAAGCATTGTAAAAGTCACAGATATACTCGGGTTTCTCTTCAGAGCATATAAATTTTTCCCTTTTCCTAAAAGTCATGGTTGAAAGTTATATTCTTGTATACCAAGTTACAATACAGGCTTGTGTTAAGAAACACGGTTACAGGACCAGGGATATAGCTGAGCAACACCATAGCTCAGTGGCATAAGCACTTGCCTGGCAAGTGCAAGATCCTGAGTTTGATTTCTGGTACAAAAAAAAAAAAAGAAGAAGAAACATGGTTACTGTGTTTTTGTATGCTAGAACTTCTAAGTTAGTTATGACTCTTCATGTTGTAAGTGGTGGAAAATTCACCCAGAGCTGGTTTAACAAAAGTAAAAGCGAAAACAAACAAAATAAATTATTGGCCTCCAGCCCTTAGGAGGCTGAGGCAGGAGGATCGCTGCGAATTCAAAGCCAGCCTGGGCTACAAAGTGAGCTCAAGGCCAGCCTGAATTGCATAGCAAGACACTGTCTCAAAAAGACAAAAAAAAAAAAATTATTGGCCTCATACAAGGCATTTGTGCTTCCACTGATGGATCTTGATCCAGGATTCAAATGCCATCTACTTCCTTGGTGATGATTCCATTCTCTCTTTCTTTCTTTCTTTTTTTTTGGTCTTTTTGAGACAGGGTCTCGCTATGCAGTTCAGGCTGACCTTTGAGCTCACTTGGTAGCCCAGGCTGGCCTTGAACTTGCAATGATCCTCCTACCTCAGCCTCCCAAGTGCTGGGATTACAGGTGTGCACCACCATGCCCGGCTGATGATTCCATTCTCAAGACAAGTTCTCCTTTCATGGTACAAAGTTGGCTGCTAATAGTCCAGTAATAATCTACTTCCATCTAGTAGAAGAGAGACTGAATGTTCCTAATAGCTGAAACAAAGATCCCCAAATTTTATTAGCCATGAATATTCTGAGTTGGGGGGTGAAAACTGTGGGAGCTGTTAAGGAATATAAGTTACAGTGACTGGCGTGAATTGATATCTAGTTTCCTCTGAAAAGAAGGAGGAAAGAAAAAGGAAGAAATACTTGATCAGTCATTACTTTAAAAATATGCTTTCCATAGGAGAAATGCCATAATCACCTACAATATTTATGGAGTGCCTAATTTTAGAAACAGCTTGAAGAATGTTAGACCAATTTTGACTACATCTCTTTGCTACATGGAAATTTACTAAGAAGAAAAAAAGATAAGCAAATCAAACTTTACAGACCTTGAGCCATCAGTGTCATCCTCTCACTGAAATTCTTCTAAATTCTGAGAAGCCTTTAGTTACCTGTGATCTTAAACAAGTCACTAAATCTCTCAGGCTGTAAAATGAGGACACTGAAAGACTTAATCCCTAACTTCTTCAAAAATTCTATTAGACAAATAATCATTGATTTTAAATTTAATGTCTGTTATAACACACACACACACTAATTTCAGACACAAGTTCTAGAAAAAAAGAATTCTTTTTGTGCACTTTTATGTGCTAGGGATCAAACCCAGGGCCTCATACATAAACATGTGCTCTATTGTTGAGCTACACCTTTTGCCCCTTTCTGTATCAGCCCGTTTCTGTGTCAGATGTTTAGCCCCTTTCTGTGTTTACTGCACCTCTTATAATATACATTAATTATACATCAAATATATATAATCTATAATATATGCTTCCCTTTGCATTTGCTCATGTCCCCTGCATCTTAGAGGTGCGAGGTAATCTCATTATCTCTCCGGTACATTTCCCACCGGTGTCCTATCCTTGTTCTTTATTTTTATTTTTATTTTTGGTACCAGGAATCAAACTCAGGACCTTGTGCTTGCCAGGCAGGCGCTTGTGCCACCAAGCTACATCCTTGGCCCTGCCCTTGTTCTCTGAAGCCCATCTTCTTCCACCATGTTATCTTTTACCCATTCCCATCATGGCTTTGTATTCACTTCAAAGGCATGTTTCTCCATTTGTTGCAAATTTTGGAAATCTGGTATTTTTACCAGTGCCTCCCATCTTCTGGTTTATCTAACTTCCATTCATATGGATGGACCATCTAAGATTCCGTCCTTAAGGGGTTTTTTTGGCTTATACCATTCCCATTGCTTTCCTTTCATTTCCAACATACAATTTCCTGCTAGGCTCACACCTTTTTCCTGCTACCTGAAACTCCCATCCTCATAACAACTTGAGATTCCCCATGTCACTCTCTGACTCCATGTTCTTTCCTTCTAGCTGTATTAGTCATCTTTCCCATTGCTGGAAAAGAATACTTGACACCTACAACTTACAGGAAAAGAGGTTTATTTCGACTCATTTCAAAGGATTCAGTCCATGGTCAAGTGACTCCAAGGCAGAAGCGTTATGGAGGAGAGGGGTGGTGGAGTAGGGTGCTCTCTGGAAAAGCATCAGGTGAGCAGGATCTGCTGATTCCTGAGTTGCCCCCAAGGTTTCCATCTTCCTGCACCTGTACAAAGTGCTTTTGTTCTTTTTTTTGTCTTTCTGAGACAGGGTCTCACTGTGCAGTTCAGGCTGGCCTTGAGCTCACTTTGTAGCCCAGGCTGGTCTCAAACTCCCAGTGATCCTCCTGCCTCAGCCTCCCGAGTGCTGGGATTACAGGCATGCACCACCACGCCCAGCTTACTTTTGCTTTTAATGATGCTGATTTCTTCAGCAACCATCCCTGATCAGGCCCCAACTTTACATTTCTTTTCTTGCCAAAATTTAAGTTTTTTAGATTTTTCTGCTCTGCTTTTTGCTCCTGACCCTCACTATGAATCTGGCTAAAAGGAGCTAGCAGTACCTATGCCATAGCCTGAACACTAGGCTGCCTTAAATTCAGCATCATGTAAAGTCTTAAGACTGGGTAAAATGTAGACAAGTTCTTTGCCAGAATGTAGCATGCATGGTTTCTAGTCCAATTCCCAGCAGAATCCTTTTCCCAGCTGAAACCTCAAGAGCCTGGCCTTTGCTGCCTGCACTCCTGTTAGCATTCTGGTCTTCTGAGCTCATAAACAAAATAGAGACCATTGGACTCTGAACTTCTGGAGAGCAGGAAACTTTTGGTAAGACTCCTGAGGGAGCAGGGACCTTTTGCAAAGATGAAACTCACCTTTAAATCCTCAGCACTAAGTATAAGTCCTGGCACACAGAAGTTGTCTTGCAATTATTTTTGGATGAATAATATATTACATCCTGTCTGTATTCCCGAGCATCTTCCCTTTATCAGTTTTCAATTTTCTCCCTCTCCTTCCATTTCCATTCTCCTCTATTTTCCTGCCAGCCCTCTTTCTGTTTTTTGTTTTTGTTGTTGTTAAGGGCGTTGAGGATTAAACCCAGAGCCTCATGCATGCCAGGCAAGTACCTTCCCACTGAACTAAATCCCCAGCTGTTTTTATTATTTCCATTGATCTGTTTGTCTTTTCTCTTGGCAATACTACACTATCTTGGTTAGCATAGTTTTATAGTAAGTCTTTCCCTTTTTTTCTAGTACAGGAGTTTGAACCCAGGGCCTGGCAGAGGCTAAGGCCACACTGTGCCACTGAACAATACCCCTAACCCCACCTCCTTGCTTTTACCTCTGTCCAATCCACTTGTCACCTTGCAGTTACTGTGATCCTCAAAAACATAAAGCAGATCAAGTTACTTCTCTGCTTAAAAACTTTAATGGCCTCTACTGCTCTAAAATGAATTCTAAGCTTCTTAATATAACTTCCAGCAACTACATGACTGAACCCTCGCTCTCTAATTGCATCATATATCACTCCTCTCTTTATTCATTATCTTCAGCCATTTATAGCCTATTCATTTGTGTTGTGGCCTATTTTCCTGCCTTGAATATGTTTCCCTCATTTTTTGTTTGTTTGTTTTTTTTGACTTGGGGTGTTACTATGTTCCTCAGGTTAGTCTCAAACTTCTAGGTTCAACTAATCCTCTTACCATATTCCTGAGTGCTGATATTACAGGTAGGCATCTGATTATTCCTTTAGACTTGAAGATGTATTCTTATCTTTCAGGTCTCAGCTCATGTCACTCATTCAAAGATGCATTTATTTAATACAGTTGTTCTCAACTGAGGATGATTTTATAATGTCTAGAACCTTTTTTTTTTTTTTCAGTGCTGAGGATAGAAACCCCCAGGGCCTCACACATACTAGGCAAGTGTTCCTCATGCTCCTCTATCTCTAAGCTGCAGCTCTAGCCTACAAACATTTCTGATGGTCATGATTACAGAGAATATATGTGACTAGCATCAAGTAGGTAGCATCTAGTGGGTAGAGGTATGTGTTACTAGCCTCTAGGGGGTTAGTGGGTACTAAGAATCTGACAATGCACAGAATAGCCCTTTACAAGAGTTACCTGGACCAAAATGTCAATACTTCAGAGGTTGAGAAACTCTACAAATATTACTTTAAATAAAACCCTACTTGGCTCTGTTTCATTGTTGTATTTCCTTCCCAGCACTTATAGCAATTTTAATTAATTAATTAATTGTGGTACTAGGATGAATTCCAGGGATGATGCTGTACAACTGAGCTACATCCCCAGTCCTTTGTATTTTTTTATTTTGACACATGTCTTGTTAAGATGCCCAGACTGGCCTTGAATTTGTGTCCTTCCACCTTAGCCTATGGAGTACTTCAGATTACAGGTGTGTACCACCATGCTCAGTCTTACTTGTTTTTTCACTTGTTAATTCTTTGTCCTACTAAGATAAAATCTCTGTAAAGTCAAGATTCTCATTTGCTTTGAACTCTGCTGAATAAATAAGTGAATGAATTCCATGCACCTATAACTACTAATTTTCCCACTAAGATGGTTTTATTTTACAAAGTAATTTAATTCATTTCCCATCAAAGCATCTTTTTTTTTTTTTGTACTGGGAATCGAACTCAGGACCTTATGCTTGCTAGGCAGGCGGTGTGCTGCTGAGCTATATCCCTGACCCCCAAGCATCTGTTATGGTTTGTGTCTGGATGTTGCCCCAAAGCCTCATGCAGTCATGGGGCAGGCTTTTAGAGTTTATGATTGATCCATGATCCAGTGCTGGGATTATGGGTGTGAGTGCTGTACCTGCCCTGGGGCAGGGAGTTTGCATACAATGTAAGGGAGAGGAAGAGACTGCTTGCCTCCACGCCTCCCTTTTGCTCTGGCCATTTTTACTGTCTATCCACTGCCATGAACAGTTACCCTCTGCCATGTGCCACTCTGCCTTGGAGCCAGCCAAGTATGGCCTGAATCCTCCATAAACTGTGAGCTAAATAAACCTTTCCTTCCTTAATTCTGGGTATCGGGTATTTTGTCTCAGCAATGAGAGAAAAGCAACTAAGACAGCATCTATTTTTAATCATTATTTTAACCAATACATTTGGAGCACAAACTATGTACTAAGTATCAGTTAGGTGCTGGCTATATAGTAAGGAATAAGAAATGGCTATTGATCTAAAAAAAACTTACAGGTCAAGGAGGCCCTTGTACTTTGGGGTGGTATGGAGAATCAAAGAGAATACAGGGTGTCTATGTTTGTCAAGGGGGTTACTCTTCAGGGAGGGAGGATGAAAGATGCATATAAACAACTACAAATACCAGAAAAGAACACAGATAAAGAATACAGGGATTTACCAGCTATGGAAATCCAAGAAACCTTTGTGGAAGAGTTACTATTTGAGACATAAAGGGAGACAGATGAGAGAATCTGATAAGTAGGCAAAAGGAATAGAGAAAAGGGGATAGGGCGTTCCAGGCAAGAGCCAAAGCACAGAATTGTGTGTGCCAGGAACAAGTCAACGTGTTTGGCTAAAGCACAGCAAGAGCTTAGGCTGGGAAGGGAGACTGGGTTCAAACTGGGTCAGCTGAAAAAAAATACAAATGACCCAAATCTTGTTCATATTGCCTATAATTTAGAGCAGCATTTTCCCCATGTACACAGGAAAAGGGAAGTGCAGAGAAACCTGGTGACTCAGCAAGTCATCGCTATACCAGTATTATTTTGACTGTCGGAATTTTGGGGAGCTGCTGGGCTTACTATTCCTCCCAGGAGCTCCATATAACAATCTTTGTGAAGAGACAGAGTTCCTGATACATAATAGGGATACTTCCTGTCTCAGTGTATACACAAACAATATGCTGCCAGATTTTATTTTGGGTTGGGGGAGACTCAGAAGGAAGTTTTTTTTTTTTCCTTTTGTTCCCAGGTGTGGTAGAAATGAGTATACAAGAATGACAGGAGGAAAAAAAAAAAAAGAATGACAAAAGGAGGTAGAAATGAGAAGGGAGGGAGATCAAAGAATAAAAAGAATAGGTTAGTTTAGAAACAAGCTATGCTGAAGCACTTATTTGCAATATTCTAGTTGTCAGAGCAATTGGATGCTGCTCTTTCCACTGCTCCTTTGATCCTTTGCATGGTTTTAAGGAAGCTGGGCAACCCACTGAGGACCCCTTCTGTCTCTTTTAGACAAAAGCTTTCTTTCCCCCAATAAATATTTTCTGCTCTTAAAAAAAAAAAAGAAGTTGTTTCCTAGGCAGACATAATACTTGCTATTAAAGCAGACTGTGGAACATTACTTTCCACCTGCTCTTCCTTTTCCCTTTTTAGCAGTCCACATCCACACATCTGGGAAGAACAGGATGGTACTGGCTATTTCAGGAGCAGGATCTTAGTATTAAAGGATTTGCTGGGTGTGGTGGTGCACAATTTAAATCCCAGTACTTGAGAGGCTGATGCAGGAGGATCATTGCAAGTTCAAGACCAGCCTGGGCTACAAAGTGAGCTCAAGGTCAGCCTGAACTGCATAGTGAGACTCTGTCTCAAAGAGACAAAAACAAACAAACAACCAAAAGGAGTATTACCAAGCCTGATCTAAGTTGAAATGCTCAGTTGCTGCCTCCCATGACATCCTGGCACGTAAACAAGTGATAAGTATAGGGATTAAGTACGGTGAAGAATGGCTTTAAAATAAAAATGGACTCGCAGGTTACAGATAATATGATCAAAGTCTCTAAAATTCAAGGAGAAGCTGGATGTGGTGGCGCACGCCTGTAATCCCAGCACTCTGGAGGCTGAGGCAGGAGGATCATTGAGAGTTCGAGATCAGCCTGGGCCACAAAGTGAGCTCAAGGCCAGCCTGAACTGCATAACAAGAGAATGCAAGAATGAGAGAATCGAGGCTGGGGATTTAGCTCAGCGGCAAAAGCGCCTGCCTGGCAAGCGCAAGGTCATGAGTTCGGTTCCTAGTACCGGAGAAAAACCAAAAAAAAAAAAAAAAAAAAAAAAAGAATGAGAGAATCACCCCTATTGAGAAGGAAAAATGATATTATGAATATGACACTATGTAATCCCACTGAATCCTTTCAGTAACCCTATGAGCCAATTACAGCTAATATTACCAAGCATGTACTTTGTTGTCAGACACCATTCAGACTCTGCTATCTCATCTGAGCCCTCACATCCATTTTGCCATAGATATTTTATTAGTCTTATTTCAGAAGTGAAAAAAGTGGGATAGAGGTATAGTTCAGTGGCAAGGTATATGCTTAGTACGTGCAAGGCCCTAGGTTTGATTCCTACTCTATGTACATGCACACACACACATACATAATCACACACACACACACACACACACACACACACGCAAATTGAAAAAAGAACGTCGAGTTAACAATTAATTGGACGTATGATATGTGCCAAGACACCAATCTAAGACTTACATGCATTTTCCCATGACAAACTTTTTTTTAACTGTTACACATGCCTTTACGTTCTAAGTATGCTGCTTTATACTTTCTACCTGTGTACTCAATCAAAAGTGCCCGTGCTTACCACATGGCAACTTCCCTGTTGGTGGTCCTTCCTTCCCTCATGACACACTTCTAAAGTAGGTCTGTATTTTACTGAGGATCAGAGAGGTTACACAGATTTCTCAAGTGTACATATGTACATACGTCTCAGTGTATAAACAAACAATATGCTGCCAGATTTTATTTTGGGTTGGGGGACACTCAGAAGGAAGTTTTTTTTTTTTACCTTTTGTTCCCAGGTATGGTAGAAATGAGTATACAAGAATGATAGGAGGGAAAAAAAAATGACAAAAGGAGGTAGAAATGACCCAAATCATGGGGGTTTAGCTTAGTGGCACAGTGCCTGCCTGGCAAGCACGAGGTCTAGAGTTTGATTCCTGGTACTGGAAAAAAAAAAAAAAAGAGAGAGAAGAAAAAGCAGAATCAGAAGTTAAAAGTGGGCCTTTGTTGTTTTCTTTTTGGAGACAGGGGCTTGCTATGTAGTTCAGGCTGGCCTTGAACTCATTATGGAGCCCAGGCTGACCCCAAACCCACAGCATTCATCCTGCCTCAGCCTCCTGAATGCTGGGATTTTTTTTCTTTTTTCATCTTTTTGAGACAGGGTCTTACTATGCAGTTTAGGCTGGCCTTGAGCTTACTTTGTAGCCCAGGCTGGTCTTGAACTCTCAACGACCCTCCTGCCTCAGTCTCCCGAGTGCTGGGATTACAGGTGTGCGCCACCACACCTGGGCTGAATGCTGGGATTATAGATGTGTGCCACCACACCTAGCAAAAAGAGGTTTTCTTATTAAAGCTCACTACTCTTCGGAAAGTGTAAGAGACTTGCTCAAGTTTACACAGCCAGATGAAGCAGACTGATAACTGAATCCAGGACTGACAGATTCCAGACTAGAAATGCTGGCATTTTGCAATAAGAAAAAGAATGGAAAATAACTTAGTCCTCTCACTTAATGTAATTCTGAAAGCAGAAAAATCTAACTGGGTTTTATTTTATCACATTGTTTAGACATAGCTCCCTCAGATGTTAGTCCATAAATTGTTAGCCACAAAATTGTGCCTTGATTATTATTATTGTTATCATCATCACCATCATTTGCATTCTTATGTTGCACTATTGGGGATTGAACCCAGGAACTTGTACATTCAAGGCAAGTTCTTAACCACTGAGCTACATTTCCAGACTCTTTTATTTTTATTCAAAACAAAAATTTTGGGGAGGCCTTAAGTTGCTGTTGCTGGGCTTGTTATCTTCCTGCCTCAGCCTCCTTAATAGCTAGTTCTTGAGGTGGGGTCTCACTATGTTGCTCAGGTTAGCCTCAATCTCCTGGGCTCCAGCCACCCTCCTATCTCAGCCTCCTGAGCACACGGGACTACAGGCCCACCAAGCACAGTGTTAGAGCACTTGCTTAGCATGTGGGAGGCCTTGGGTTCAATCTCTAGCACAGTGTGACAAAATAAAACAAACAAACTCGCCAATATTCACAGGCAACAACAGCAAAATAAATATAGTAAACTATATCAAAACTTAAAACTTCTGTAAATCAAAGGATATAATCAAGAGAGTGAAAAGGAAACCCATGGAATGGAGAAAATATTTGTAAATCATACAGGTGACAGGGGTTAATACCCAGAATATATAATGAATTTCTTCAAGATAATCATGGTGATGCACATGTGTAATCCTAAAACTGGAGCTGTAGAAGACTGAAACAGAAGGATTGTGAGTTCGAACCCAGGCTGAGCAACTTAGAAATTTAGCAAGACCCTGTCTCAAAATAAATAATAGAAAGGGCTAGAGATGCATCTCAGTGCAAAGGTTTCAGGACTGCATACTCAGTAGTACAAAAGGAAAGAGAGAGAGAGAAAGAGAGAGAAAGAAAGATAGAAAGAAAGAAAGGAGAGAAAGAAAGAAAGAAAGAAAGAAAGAAAGAAAGAAAGAAAGAAAGAAAGAAAGAAAGAAAGAAAGACAGGGCTGGGGATATAGCTCAGTGGCACAAGTGCCTGCCTGGTGAGCGCAAGGTCCCGCGTTCCACTCCCCGGTACCGAAAAAAGGAAGGAAAGAAGGCAAGCAAGCATGCAGGCTTCACAGTAAAAAATCTTAGGGGTAAGGGTGTAGCTTGTGATACAGCATTCTCCTAGCATGCCCAAGGTCCTGGGTTCAATCTGCAGCATGCCCCCAGAAAAGCCACCCCCTCAAAAAAAAAAAGAAAAAAGAAATCTTAGTTAGCTTGGGTTGCTATAACAAAAATCCCTTAGATTAGGTAATTTATAAACAACATAAATTTATTTGCTTACCGTTTTGAAGGCTGCAACGTTCAAGATAAAGGTGTCAGCAGGTTTGGTGAATGACAATGGTCCTATTCCTCATAAAGGGTCCGTACTATATGTGCCCATATGGCATAAAGGCAAAAATCTCCTTCAAGTCTCGTTTATAAAGACACTAATCCAATTAATGAGGACTCCATCCTTATGATTTGTTTTTGTTTGTTTGTTTGTTTTTGTCTTTTTGAGACAGGGTCTCACTATGCAGTTCAGGCTGGCCTTGAGCTCACTTTGTAGCCCAGGCTGGTCTCAAACTCACAACGATCCTCCTGTCTCAGCCTCCCAAGTGCTGGGATTACAGGCGTGTGCCACCATGCCTGACTCTATCCTTATGATTTGGAAACCTCCCACTTAATACTCTCCCACTTAATAACTCCATCTTGGGAGTTACGTTTCAAAATACCAATTTTGGGAGACATACTCTCAGGCCATAGCAGACATAGATTCCTTAGAGTACGTGTCTAGTAGCACTAACCCAATAGCAATGAGCACACTAAGTGCTTGTGTTTTAGCTCCTAAGTGAAACTCTGTTAACAAAGATGTTAGGGATAGTGAGAGAAACCCTTACTCCATAAATGGAATATGGGAAATACAAGATAAACTTGGAATATCTTATATTGCCAAAATATAAGTTAGTGTTCAAATAATAGTGGAGCTATGCCAGAAGAACCCAGAAACCAGTTTGAGGAGGCTAACTCTGGGGCAATTTGAGCATCAAAATAAACAATTATAGCCGGGTGTGGTGCATGCCTGTAATCCCAGCTACTAGAGCCTGGGATATAGCACAATGTGAAGGCCCTGGATTCTATCCCCACTACAAAAGACAAAAACAAAAAGCAGCAACAAAAGTCTTAGAGCAAAAAGACATACACTCAACATCTTTCTTAGTAGATATTCTGTAATACTAGTTAAAAGTACCAATTTTAGGATCTTCAATGGTCTAACACCAATTTCTATTATGATTGTAAGCAATCAGTTTCAATCAGACTTTAGTTCTTGACTGTTCCCTTTTTTTCTCCCTCTCTTTTCTTTTTTTGGTGATTTCATCCACTCCTATACCTTGAACTATCCCTAATACATGGATATAACTACCACATTCATTTTATTCATTCCATGAACAATTGTTGCCAGGTGTGGTGGCACACACCTGTAATCCCAGCATTTGGGAGGCTGAGGCAGGAGGATCATTGTGAGTTCGAGACTAGCCTGGGCTACAAAGTGAGCTCAAGGCCAGCCTGAACTGCATAGTGAAACCCTATCTCAAAAAGACCAAGAAAAGGGGCTGGGGATTTAGCTCAGCAGCACAGTGCCTGCCTGGCAAGCGCAACATCGTGAGTTCGATTCCCGGTACTGGAAAAAAAACAAAAAACAAAAAAACAAAACAAAACAAAAAAAAACAAAAGACCAAGAGAAAAAAAAACAATTATAGTAATAAAATACAAACCCATGAGTTCATGCTGATATAAGTAAATAAAGGAATTAGCAAGCCAGGCACACCTATAATCCCAGCATTTAGGAGGCTGAGGCAGAAGAATCACAGTGAGTTTGAGGCTAGCTTGGGCTACATAGTGAGATCATGTCTCAAAAAAAAAAAGAAAAAGAAGAAGAAGCAAATTGGAAGACTGAAAAATTAAACACAGAAAGAATTCTGAAATTAGAAAAATCACCATTTGGCAGACATCATAGTAATTGTTAAATCAGCTAAGCAACACTGTGCCTGTTAAAACTACTGGGTGAAATTTGATGAGGAACAGGATATTTATATAAAATACCTACCCATAAAGTATTTCCTAATTATAAATGAAAAAGTAACTCTATAGTCGAGAAACCTGATGGATGACCTTAAAGGCATCAAAGGTTTTATTACCAGTTAAGGGGCCAATTTGAAATTGTGTACCACCTGATAAGATGGAAGAGAAAAGTATAGCATCACCGTTTCGGTACTATGCCAAAAGCTTACTACCTAGCTCTAATAATGAGGAATTATCAGATAAGTCTAAACTGAGCAACACTCTATAAAATAATTGGTCTATAACAGTGGTGGCAAACCTATGGCACATGGGCCACAGCAGGCTGTTTATTATCATCGAAAGCTCTAAAAGGTTCACCATCACTAGTCTATAATCTTTGTTTTGGTTTTGGTTTTTTTTTTTGTCTTTGGAGACAGGGTCTCACTATGCAGTTCAGGCTGGCCTTGAGCTCACTTATGTAGCCTAGGCTGGTCTTGAACTCACAATGATCCTCCTGCCTCAGCTTCTTGAGTGCTGGGATTACAGGCATGTGCCACCACCTCCAGCTAATCTATAATCTTTGAAAGTATAAAGAAATGAAAGTCAAGAATAAGTTAAGGAACTACTGTTCCAGACTGAAGAGCACAACTAAATACAACATATAATCTTAAATTGAGGCCTATATCTACAAAGGACATTATTGGGTAAAACTTTTTTTTTCTTTTTTGGTCTTTTTGAGACAGGGTCCCACTATGCAGTTCAGGCTGACCTTGAGCTCACTTTGTAGCCCAGGCTGGTCTCAAACTCCCAATGATCCTCCTGCCTCAGGCTCCCCAGTACTGGGATTACAGGCGTGCATCACCACACCTGGCTGGATAAAACTTGAGTAGGCTGTATTAGGTGATAGTAGTCTATCAGTGTTAATTTTCTAATTTTGATGGTTGTGGCTATGTAGAAGAATATTTGTGTTTAGAAATTACACACTAAAGAATTTTTGGATAATGGGGGCATAATGTTATCTATTCTTATTCAAATGAATTAAGGTATGGGAAATAGTTAATTGTATTATTCTTGCAGGAAAATAAAGTAAATCTGTGATGCTGAATAGGTAATTCATTAAAAGCTCTGGTTTTTTTTTTTTTTTTGGTTTTTCTCCGGTACCGGGAACCGAACTCACGACCTTACACTTGCCAGGCAGGTGCTTTTGCCGCTGAGCTAAATCCCCAGCCCCTAAAAGTTCTGTTGTTAATCAATAACATCTATTATGTGTATAAGATATTAGTAGCCATGTTGCATACAAGGGGTGATCAAAAACTATGGTAAAAGATTAAATTTTTTAAAATGTGTTATAATAAAAGACATTGCCATTAATCACCTCAGAATACTCTCACTTTGAACACACACTTGTGCCACTTTATGAAGCAGTTCTGGAAGTTTCCTTTTGTGTTTTTACAAGGTGGTTTTGTTTCTTTTCTTTTTGTCTTTTTGAGACAGGGTCTTGCTATGCAGTTCAGGCTGGCCTTAAGCTCACTGTGTAGCCCAGGCTGGCCTCGAACTCTCAATGATCCTCCTGCCTCAGCCTCCCGAGTGCTGGGATTACAGGTACAAGTTATGATAAAAAATAAATTGAATACTGCTATTGAGTGCTATCCAAGAGAAAGGCAGGCTTGTATAAAGATCATGATAGCCTCTTTCCAGCGCAGTCACTGCCTGCATCCCGCTCAGGATCATGGCAACAGCAGAGGTATTGAACACTGGCCAAAAACTCTATGAGGGTAAAACCAAAGAAGTCTATGAATTGTTAGATAGTCCAGGAAAAGTCCTCCTGCAGTCCAAGGACAAGATTACAGCCAGAAATACAGCCAGAAAGAATCACCTGGAAGGAAAAGCTGCCATCTCCAGTAAGATTACCAGTTGTATTTTCCAGTTGCTACAGGAAGCAGGTATCAAAACTGCTTTTACCAGAAAATGTGTAGAGACAGCTTTCATTGCACCCCAGCATGAAATGATTCCAACTGAATGGGTTTGCAGAATAGCAATTGGTTTTTTTCTCAAAAGAAATCCTGGTGTCAAGGAAGGCCTTAAGTTTTACCCACCTAAAATGGAGCTATTTTTCAAGGATGATGCTAATAATGATCCACAGTGGTCTGAGGAACACCTAATTGCTGCAAAATTTTGCTTTGCTGGACTTGTTATAGGCCAAACTGAAGTGGATATCATGAGTCATGCTACACAAGCTATTTTGAAATACTGGAGAAAACCTGGTTGCCCCAAAACTGTACGCTGGTTGGTATGAAGACTGAATTTGATGTTGATGTGACAACCAAAGAAATTGTTCTCGCTGATGTTATTGATAATGATCCTTTGAGACTCTGGCCCTCGGGAGATCAAAGCCCATAGAAAGACAAACTGTCTTATTGTGACCTCAAAGAAGTGACCCCTGCAGGGCTCCAGACAGTAAAGAAAAACTTTGAGTGGGTTGCAGAGAGAGTACAGTTGCTTCTGAAATCAGAAAACCAGTGTAGGGTTGTAGTATTGATGGGCTCCACTTCTTTTTTTTTTTTTTTTTTTTTTTTTTGTCTTTTTTAGACAGGGTCTCAACTATGCAGTACTGGCTGGCCTTGAGCTCACGTATGTAGCCCAGGCTGGCCTTGAACTCACAACCATCCTCCTGCCTCAGCCTTCCAAATGCTGGGGTTACAGGTGTGTGCCACCACTCTCGGCTTGTAATACATTTTTTTTAAATTTAAACTTTCAGCATAGTTTTCAATCACATCTTTGGTATTTTTGATCTTAACCTGTGGGCATGACAACATCAAGTAATTACTAGCAGTGTGTGGAAGCTCTGTTGATTGCTTACCCAACTATTGTTCCTCCTCCCATGCTCTCTTGCTAACGTATTTCAGTTTTTGAGATATGGATATCTGGGTCCTCCCTGTCTCCAGAAGAAGAATTTTTATTGGCCTAAGCCAGTCATGATTTAGACATGAGCATGTAATGTAATTCTTGCTATTGATACATACAAACAGGTTTGCTGGGGTGGGGGTGGGATCTAGAGAAAGATTTTCATTGCTATTAACAAGATATCCAGAGACAATGAAATGACTCCTTTTCTTCTATTTCATGTGGTTGCATCTAGAGGTAATACCTGGAACTGCAGCAACCAGCCTGCAACTGTCAGGAGACAAGTCTGAGAGCTGGGGTTTTAGCTCAGTGACATAAGTACCTGCCTGGCAAGAACAAGGTCCTGAGTTCAATTCCCAGTACAAAAGAAAAAAGGAGACAAATCTGAGGACAAAAGCCAACACACTGACAATGGCAGAGCAGAACAACAGAAAAAAATCTACATCTTTTTTTTTTCATCCTTGATAATGTCTTTTTCTGCTACAGTAACCAATCTAGCCAGGCGTGGTGGCACATGCCTGTAATCCCAGCATTCAGGAGGCTGAGGCAGGAAGATTGTTGTGAGTTCAAGACCAGGCTGGGCTACAAAGTGAGCTCAAGGCCAACCTGAACTGCATAGTGAGACCCCATCTCAAAAAGACAAAAAAAATAAATAAATAAAAGTAATCAATCCAGTAACCACCCTAGCTCTTACCAGTTATGTGAGATAATACATTCTCCTTATTGAAATAATTTGAGCTGCAGATTTCTGTTACTTGCACCCCAAAGCAACCTGAGAAAGATGTCAAGAGTTTTTATTTCACAGATATCTAAATACATTTAGTTTCTCATAGAAGGGCAGTACTAAAACAAACAAACAAACAAAAAAATAGAAGGGTAGTACTTCATCTAGATAAATTAACATATACCTTATTTCTATAATTTAGATGGAGTTTAAGCTCATGGAAAAAAATTAGTGAGCTTTAAAAAAACAAACGCAGTGTGCTGAACACTTATTTAGCTCTCACACATCTTGACACATTGTTTCTAGGAATTTAAGGGTGTTGTACTAGCTGGAATAAAAGCCTCTGACTTGACATTTCGCACCATCTGGACTGTTTTGCTCAAGGCACTACAAATTTTTTCCCAAAGATCTATATGGAACATTCCACCCTTTGGCACAACACCAATGATGTATACCAGTGTTTACACTTGATGATTCCTGTATCTACAGGCAAACTTTAACATACAGATCAGCAATAAAACTTTCCTGAATATCTCTGTTAACTGCCTACTAAATGCATTCTCAATGAATTCATACTTTATCCCCTTAGTCATACGCTAAAAATGCTTGAAAAGACTTAGAGTTTCTGCCTTCTTTTTAATAATTGTCATTCATTTTATCAGATTTTTTCATTTTCCAATTTCTGTTCTTTTTGTTGTTTGTTCATTTGACCCCATGCTCACTCTTGGATGAAGAAGAATATGGTGGTACCTGGGTGCTTGCCTGTAATCGCAGTTACCTGGGAGGCTGAGGAAGAATGATTGTGAGTTTGAGACCAGCCTGAGCAACACAGTGGGAAACATCTGTTATGGTTTAGGTCTAAGATGTCCCCCCAAATTCTCCTGTGTGTGTGTTATGGTTTAAATCTGTGTGTCCCCCCAAAGCCTCAAGCGGCCATGGGGCAGGCTTTTAGGGTTTGACTGCTTGTGGGTGTGAGAGCTACACCCGCCCTGGGGTGGATAGTTTACATATGTAAGGGAGAGGAAAAGGGTGCTTGAAGCCATTCCTCCCCCATTCCGCCCTCGTGTGTGGTTGCTGTTTTTGCTGTGTTCTGCGCCATGAGCTGTAGCCCTCTGCCATGTGCCACTCTGCCTTGTAATCTGCCAAGTACGGACGGAAGCCTCCACAAACCGTAAGCGAAATAAACCTTTCTTTAATTTTGGGCGTCAGGAATTTCGTCCCAGCAACGAGAAAAAAGTAACCGAGACAGTGTGGAAGGTGACTGGATCGCTGGGGCACTGTACTCATTGATGGGCTGAGTAGCTGAATGTGCAGTTAGGATGTGGGGTGTGGCTGGAGATGGGTCAGAGGGCGTAACCTGAAAGGATGTACTCTCGTCCCTGGCTCCTCCCGTTACTGTCTGCTTTCTGGCTGCCATGTGTTGAGCACCTTTTCCTCCAGGGCGCCCTCTGCAGGTCTGCTTCTTCCTTGGAGCCAGATGGTCACAGACTGAAACCGTGAGCCAAAATGCATTACTCCTTTAAGTTGTGAGAGGTGGGTGTTTGTCCCAGGAACAGGAATGTAACTAAAACATCGCATAAAAAAAAAGTTCAAGACCAGATTCTTTTTATTTGCTGTGTAACTTTAAACAGAATATATCATTGAGCTTTAATTTTCTTTTCTTTTCTTTTTTTTTTTTGGTACTGGGAATTGAACTCAGGACCACACGCTTGCCAGGCAGGTGCTGTGCTGCTGTACTATATCCCTGGTCCTAAGCTTTAATTTTCTAATCTATGAAATAGAAATTTTTTTTTCGGTACTGGGAATCGAACTCAGGACGTTGTGTTGCCAGGTAGGCGCTTGTGCAGCTGAGCTATATCCCTGGCCTGAAGTAGAAATTTTTATAGCATCTATCTGATAGGTAATAATGAGAATCAAGAAACATAACAAGTGGGTATTATTATTATTATTATTATTATTTTTTTTTTTTTGGTTTTTCTCCGGTACCGGAAACCGAACTCACGACCTTGCGCTTGCCAGGCAGGCGCTTTTACCGCTGAGCTAAATCCCCATCCCAACAAGTGGGTATTATAATAAAAGACACATTGCCATTAATCACCTCAAAATACTCCCCAGGGAAGGGGATGGGGAAGAAAAAAAGAACTAGGTCATGTTATATACATGTACCAATGCCCCAGGAGGAATGCAGTCATTCTAGACTGCACATGTGTGCTAATAAACAATAAAATTTTTTTAAACAATAAAAATTTTAAAAAGATTTTTAAAAAAAGTTTTTGTTTTTGTTTTTTTCCAGTACCAGGAATCGAATTCATGACCTTGCGCTTGCCAGGCAGGCACTGTGCTGCTGAGCTAAATGCCCAGCACCCCAAAAAAGTTAATGAATAGAAGTTCCTTGCATAGCATCTAAGACCTCATTTGTCAGCTTTTATTAAATAAGAGTAATGCAAGCTGGACATAGTGGCAGATGCCTCTAATCCCATAATTTAGGAGGCGGGAGCAGGAAGATCACAAGGCTAGCCTGGCTACATAGTGAAACCCTATCTTGAAAAAACAAAAAGAATGGAATGCTAAAGTATTACCTATTTATCACTTTAGGTAACTTTCTGTATAATTTGAATACAATAATTTTTTTTTCTTTTTTTTTTGAGACAGGGTCTTGCCATGTAGTGCAGGCTGGCCTTGAACTCATTTATGCTCAGGCTGGCCTTGAACTTGCAGCGATCCTTCTGCCTCAGCCTCCCCAAAATACAATAATTTTTTTAAAGATAGGTTTTACATTTATTAAAGGTAGGGAAAGAAACAGGTTCTGTAGAGTGAGTTTGGGCCAAGTAAAAGTAGGAAAAAAATGTACACTATGAGAGTAAACTACTGTGAAAGAACACAGTTGCCTTGATATGTTTTACTTTTTTGATATAATAATTTTTAAAACTAATTCCTTATGAAGAGACTTTGGCAGGTAAAAGTGATGAAGTACATTTAGTTTTGGGATTGGACAGGCCTGAGTTTAAATTCCATGTCTGTCATTACTATCAAAAGGACCTTGGACAAGTGACATGACCTCTCTGACTTTAAATTTCTGTATCTAAACAATAAGAATCATCAACCTATACCTGGTGCCCATTATTTGCAGATTTCTGTATTTGTGAATTTGCCTACTTGCTAAAATTTACATCCTAAAATCAATACTTGCAGCACTTTGATGTTCACATCTTGGATATGTATGCCACAGCAAAAGATATGAGTTGTCCAGGATGCAAGTTCCCAGTCTCTCTCTTTTTTTTTTTTTTTTTTTTTTTTGGTCTTTTTGAGACAGGGTCTTGCTATGCAGTTCAGGCAGTCCTTGAGCTCACTTTGTAGCCCAGGCTGGTTTCGAACTCTCAACTATCCTCCTGCCTCAGCCTCCCAAGTGCTGGGATTACAGGCGTGCGCCACCACGCCCAGCACAAGTTCCCAGTGTGTGTGTCTCTCTCTCTCTCTCTCTCTCTCTCCCTCTCTGTTGTTTTGTTTTTGTGGTACTGGAGATTGAATCCAGCACCTTCACACTGAGCTACAACCCTAGCCCTTTATTTTATTTATTTATTTATTTTTGTCTTTTTTTTTTTCTTTTTGAGACAGGGTCTCGCTATGCAGTTCAGGCTGGCCTTGAGCTCACTTGTAGCCCTGGCTGGTCTCAAACTCACAATGATCCTCCTGCCTCAGCCTCCTGAGTGCTGGGATTACAGGTGTGCGTCACCACGCCCGGACCCTTTATTTTTCATTTTGAGACAGAATCTCATTAAATTGCCCAGTCTGGGCTTGAATTTGTGATCCTTCTGCTTTAGCTTCTGAAAGTGCTGGGATTACAGGGATGGGCCACCACACCCAGCCAAAGAAGTAAAGTTTATAAAGAAGTAAAGCTAAACTCTACTTCTTTATTTCAACTCTTCTACTATAAAAATATGCTTTTTTTGTTGGGTGTGGTGTACATAAGCAACTTCAAGGCCAGCCTGCACTACATAGCAAGACCTTGTCTCAAAAAAAAAAAAAAAAAAATATATATATATATATATATGTACACTTTTATGGTGTATTTAGGGCTACATTGTTTGTATTTAATGCTTTTTTCAAAGAAATTTTGTTACATAAAATATAGCAAGGGTTACAGCAGCCATTGATATTTTCCTACTAATCCTTCCATAACTCTGTAATGTCTGTATTGTTCCTATGCTATTTTGTAAATGGATGTATGTTTATTATTATGTGTTTCCTACAACAACCATTGAGAATAGTTAATGATTATTCAATTGGTCACTCATGTATAACTCTATTTATTTTCTTTAGAAGCCACTTTGAAGATACCAAAGTATAGTTCAACAACTACTGATAACCTCCTACCTCTTTTGTCTGTAACTCACTATTTGTCTATTTGTTTCCTGAGAAACTATCTTGTACATAACAATATGTAAAACAATAACCATTGATAATTTCCTACCACTTTGAAATTTGGTAAGCCCCCCCATTACTATGTTATCCTTCTGTTATTCTTTTTAAAAAAATTAATAAAATAAAATAAAATATAGCAAGGGTATTTGTGAATTTTTGCCCATTGTTATATTTTGTTTGTTTGTTTGTTTGTTCTGGTTTTTGTGACAGGGTCTCACTATGTAAACCATGCTGGCCTTGAACTTCTTGGGAGCCTAGGCTATATTTGAACTTGAGATCCTCCTGCCTCAATGTCTTGCCTCAGTGTGCTGTGTATGTTTGTTGTTGGTTTGGTTTTGGGTGTTTTTTTTGTTTTTTTTTTTTTTTGTCTTTTTGACACAGGCTCTCACTATGCAGTTCAGGCTGGCCTTGAGCTCACTTTGTAGCCCAAGCTGGTCTGAATCTCACAGCGATTCTCCTGCCTCAGCCTCCCGAATGCTGGGATTACAGGCAATCGCCACCACATCCAGTTTTCTTGTTGTTTTTTGAGACAGAGTCTTGCTATATAGTTCAGGCTGGCCTTAAACTTGCAGCAATCCTTATGCCTCAGTTTCCCGAGTGTTGGGGTTACAGGCATGTGCCACCATGCCTGGCCTGACTACTGTTCTTAAGAGCAAGAAAATGTGATGGAGAAAATCTGGGAAAAACGTGTTAGATAAGCTTTGATCAGATATGAGTCATGCTGTTGTTTGCCATGAGTTCAGCATTAAGGAATGAACAATATAAATTAGATATGGTGTCTCTGATTGGTTCATGAAAATATTGTGACCAGAAAAGCTCAAGAGGGTAACCCCGTATTTCCTCTAGGAGTAGTTGGTGCACACTAATTCAGAGTTTGTGTCCATTTTATAAATTATGACTAACATAAGTAATGAGAATTATCTTGTAGGATTGTTGTAGGGCTTAACTGAACTACTGCATGCAAGTATTTAGCATTGGCCTGGCACGTGAGGGTTGTACACACTGTGGGTGCAGACAAGACTCACCCTGGATATACTGTTAGTTTGATTTTGACACTTACCTAGGTAACACTTGGTTGAAAGCAGTACAATACATTTAAATGAAAGCTATGAAACTCTAGAAACTTCGTAACAAAACTCTCAGGCTAAGCCACTCGATTTCCCTTGAGAAACCTTCAAATAGACCATTTCCTTGAAAATAACAGTTTACTTTCACAAAAATAGATGACCTAGCTCATGATCATAATTAGCCTTCTGGAATTGAATGGCAGTTCAAATGAGAGGCCATCGCTCTCTCCTTTCACTTTCTTAAACTGGTGTGGAATTCCTATTCCTCTTCTTCAGAATGTGCATTTTAATAGTAAGCATGCCACATTTGGTGAATTATTACATGACTTATTTGCTTATGCACTGTCTTTAAAAGGGCAAGTATTTTCCAGATGAAATATAACACATTTTCACAAGGGGTTCAGGAAGGAAATCCTTTACTGTCTTTTTTTTTTTTTTTTTTTTTTTTTTTTTGGTTTTTTTTCCGGTACCGGAGATGGAACTCATGACCTTGTGTTTGCTGGGCAGGCACTGTGCTGCAGAGCTAAATCCCCAGCCCTTTACTGTCATTTTGAAGATGCTGAAACAAGACCCAGTAATAAAGTTAGACAGAGTGACAGACCTGAGTAAAACCTGTGCTGCTGCCATCGGTGCATTGTATCCTCATGGTATTGTACTCTGTTCTTACTAGATTAGGAGCTGTGGAGCCTACACATGCTTTTCCATAAGAGGTTACACTGTTCTTTCAATTACCCCAGTGCCCAAGCTTTTTTCCTTATCTTTTCTTTTCTTTTTGGTCCTTTTGAGACAGTCTCACTATGTAGTTCAGGCGGTCTTCAACTCACTGTGCAGCCCAGGCTGGCCTCAAACTTGCAATCCTCCTGTCTCAGCCTCCCAGAGTGCTGGGATTACAGGCACGCACCACCACACCCAGGTTTTTCCCCCTATTTTATGGCCTTGATATATGTCAACTTTCTCTCCCTCAATTGTCTGTCTGTCTGTCTGTCTCTCTCTCCTTTTTGTAGTGCTGAGGATTGAAAATCCAAGGCCCTATATGTTAGGGAAATGCCTTACCAGTGAACCCTTAATCCCTTTCCCTAACTCTTATCTTTTGGCTCCCAGCTGAGATGTTACTTATGCAGAGATCATGTTTTACTAACCTCCTCCTACACTTTCACAGCGTTGTGAACTCTCCATAGCACTCTCATCACAATCTGCATGTGCACGTATATGTATTCATGTATGTAATTCATCTTCCCCACTAGGCTCTTAGTCCTATGCAAGCAGGGACGCCATCTGTTTTGTTCTTGGGCTGCACGTATTGCAGGCTCTTTTAAGTAAATATTAATTGAAAGAATAAAAGAATGAATGAAATGTTATTCATCACATACTACTCTGGTAAAAAAACATAGCTTGGAGTAGGAATGGGTGTCATTAACAATATTTTGCTGGGTGTGGTGGCACACGCCTGTAATCCCAGCACTCGGGAGGCTCAGGCAGGAGGATCCCTGTGAGTTTGAGACCAGCCTGAGCTACAAAATGAGCTCAAGGCCGGCCTGAACTACAGAGCAAGACTTTGTCTCAAAAAGACAAAAAAAATAATAAATTAAAAAAAATTTTGACGGTTGATATTGGGTATTATTATTTAGGGGTTTTTTTTGGGGGGGAAGCGGAGCTTGGGGATTGAATGTAGAACCCTGTGTATGCTAAGCATGTGCTCCAACCACTGAGATGCCTCCCCTTGCCAGTCTTTAAAGTTGGACTTAAAAGTATCTTCTCCTCTTCCTAGTCTCTACTGTCAAGGAGTATTGTCTGGTACACTTAGCCTCATAGTGCTAAGTACTAATATCTGTAAATTTGGAGACTACTTTTGGGAATACATACATGTACCAAGACTGATTCAATTTATAGGATTTTAGGCTTAAAAAGTTCCTACTGAAATAAAGTTTGATTTCATATTATTCTGGAGTAACTCCAGGCATTCACTATTCAGTGTGAATAATTTAATATTAGTTTGGAGTAACTCCAAGGCATTCACCATTCAAAGGAAAAGACATTTGTTTTGTTTTGCTAAAACTGAACTCAAACTATGTGAAAGACACTGTTGCTTTTGTACATAATTGTGTGACTTTTAGGCATCCAAGAATGGGTACTGAATCCTACAAAATTCGTATTATATGTTCTAATTAATGACATTATTCTAATGTAAAGGCAAAAATATTCTTGTAGAAATTTTAGAAAATGGAAAATGTAGTGGAGATGAAAGAGAAACAAAAAATATATATATAAAGAAACCAAAAAAAGGGCTGGGCATATAGCTCAGTGTTAGAACAATTGCCTAGCACACACAAGGCCCTGGGTTCAAGCTCTAATACCACAATGAAACAAAACAAAACAAAACAAAATATCATCTAGAGATAACCCTTTCTAACACTTCAATATAGTTTCTTTTAGCCTTGTTTGTATGTGTAGGTAGGCACATATACATTTTTATAATAGTTATTACATGCATATACGTTATTATTTATTAACTATGTCAGGTACTTTGCTTTCTTTTTTATTCATATTATCTCTTATAATCCTCTCAATATAGTCCTCTGAGAATATATTATCATTCTTACTTTACAAATGAGTAAATTAAGGTTCAGAGTGTAATATACTTGCCTAAGGTCAGGTAGTTAGTAAATGGTATATCTGAGATGTAAATCTAGATCTAATTCTAAACCCCAGCATCTAAACAATTATGTTATATGACTATCTGCACATTTCTGTGTCTCTAATCAAGTTGGAGTTGCCATAGAAATAATTTTAATTCTACTTTTTAAACTTTTGATGATATCTGCTTATAACATTTCGTATCTTTCAATAACCTAATTTTCTTTTTTTTGTTTTGAGACAGAGTCTCACTATGTAGTCCAGGCTGGCCTTGAACTCACTGTATAGCCCAGGCTGGCTTCAAATTTGCGGCAATTCTCCTGCCTTAACCTCCCAAACAGTGGGATTATAGGTGTGCACCACTGTACTGATTCACTAACCTAATTTTAATGGCTTTATAATGTTCCATTAGATTACTGAAATAGCCGGGTGTGGTGGTGCATGCATGTAATCCCAGCACTCAGGAGGCTGAGACAGGAGGATCCTTGTGAGTTAGAGACCAGCGTGGGCTACAAAGTGAGCACAAGGCCAGCCTGAACTGCAGAGTGAGACCCTGTCTCAAAAAGAAAAAAAAAAAAAAA